>NC_088855.1:47213548-47543548 GCF_963853765.1 Magallana gigas
CTTTGGTGGCAGCTATAAATATTTCAAGTCACAACACAAATATATATGCAATATGGCCTGACTAATTCAGTAAAGATGTTTAAAAAATGTAGATTTAAAAATACATTACTTTTAATGTGTCATTATATCTTAAAAAAAACAAGAGATGTTTGTAAAACATTTATGCCCCCCTCCCTTGGAAACATCTGCGAAGAAAATGAACAGAAACTACAAATAATTGGAATTTTTCTATGTCCAAGGCACATAACTCTGTCAAAAAATGCTTGACCGTATCCAAAATTAAACTTGATCTAGATATTATTATGATAAACCTGTATTCCAAATTTCATTTCAATATGTGCATCCTACGCGAAGAAAAATGAACGGAAACTGCAAATAATTGGAATTTTTTTAAGTCCACTGCGCATAGCTCTGTCAAAAATTGCTCGATTGCACCCATATTCCAACTTGACTTAGATATTATTATAATTAACCAGTATACCAAATTTCATTTTAATTTGTGCATCCTACGCAAAAAAAATGAACGAAAACTGCAAATAACAAAATTTCATTTCAATATGTGCATCCTACGCGAAGAAAATGAACAGAAACTGTTGGTGGACCGACAGACCGACTGACAGACAGACAGCAGCAAAGCAAAGCAATATGCCCTCCCTTCTTTGAAGGGAGGCATAAAAAGTACCAATGCCCTCCCTTCTTTGAAGGGAGGCATAAAAAGTACCAGTACTATATATAAGTATAAAAGATAAATTCAGGTATCAAACCCTTTGGAAGATAAATCATACTTTTCATAGAAGTCAACTACAGTCAAACTTCGTTATGTCGAACTAGATGGGACCGTTTAAAAACTTCGAGATATCAAGGGTAAAATGCTTAAAAAATAAGTGATAGGGACTTACAAATCACTTTGACATATCCATTGTATTCGAGATATCAGTGTTCAAGATTTCGAAGTTCAACTATATATAGTAATTTAAAAAAAAACATCCTTAATATCAGGTGTCCATATACCGTACATATATAAATACAAATATTTTGACAAAAGCATAATATTACCATTTTCATCTTCATCTCCAGATGCCCCTGCTCCCACCTGAGCTGGGGGAGGGGCAGCAGCCATTGCCCCAGCCCCTTGGTGGGCTGGGGGGTGACTTGTCTGGGTGGGGGCATTTTGTGAGGGTGCACTGGGAGATTTGGAAGGGGATCTGTTTTTGTCAATTGCTATTCTGTTTATCTAAAAAAAAAAAAAAAAAAGTAAATCCAATTACCAGTATGTTTCTGTATGGAATTATATTTACATATAAACATATCTTCTCTCCAAACTGCATCAATATCTGAAACCCTGACCCTCTTTTATAACTATATCATGCACTAAAGCAATTTGTCATTCATCACATTTTTCGGCTATAAAGTCTTTAACTTTGTAATGACAAAATTGATTCAAACTCATCTTCATAAATGTCAACATTTCCTTATCTTTTTGCTCTTTTTAATATGAAGGCAGATATTTCAAAGTATTACTCTTTTATGTTTTCAAACTTTTGATTTGATATTAATCTACCTGGTATTGTTAATTTGAAATTAATCTACTGTTGACATTTAATTCTCTTTCTCTACATTTATTTATTTGAATATATTTATTTGAACTTGAAGATAATTTACATATGATTTCACCCATGAAAAATAATTCTTTAAGTTATAATAAGATTATGATCAATAATTCATGTTCACTACAAAATGACAACACTAAAGTCACAATACAAAATTTTGTATTAGTAGCTGATAAGCTTATCATGCACAGCATACACATTATAAAGAACTTAAATGTGCAATAAGATGGATTTAAGGTAGATTTCTGGTAAAATAAATAAAGATATTGTTAAGAAGACCAAATATATCAATTCTACATTACAAAAATTATAATGTGTTTTTCTAGAAGGAAGTTACTTTTTTGAGTATGCATGTTGTTTATTTGCTGTTTAAGCTTTATGTTAGAATAATTGAATCAGACATGCATATCATTTACAGATTAAGAGCATGAACAGTGCAACTTAGAGTTGACAGACACATTGAGACCTGTAAAGAAAAACTAAAATTGTGATCATTAAATGCCAAGAGTAAAACTACCAATCTAACTAACAACTTGTATGAAAAGAAGGAAGTGAGTGAACAAATCTATCCCAATTCCCAAAGTATATATCATCTTGATGTCATCAATTTACTTATGTTTTCTATATACTAGTGCCTGTCTTGTTTGGATTTTATTTGGATTGGATAGTTCAACTGCTAAATCAACTCATGGCAACAATTTAAAATCTGAACAAAAATTGATCATTGATGTCATGGAGATTAGGATGGGTAATAGATGTCATCAATAAGCAATAAGTTATCATTTGACATTCTATGTACTGAAGGGTTTTTTTTTTTCATGCAGACCTAAACAAAGGAAGAAATTCATAATGTTGATAATTAAAGTACAAGACCAGTGATCATACTGACCATCAATGCAGCCAACAATTTTGAGTACAAATATCTGAATACAAAGTGGGGCAACAGGCTTTCGATTTTGTAGCTTGTTCTCTAGCCATTGCCAGTGATTATATAATCAGACATTGTAGTTTACAGACACAGAATGCAGCAGAGGTCTTCTCTAGGAAGCCTCCAAAGATGAGTGAAGTCAGGCAGACCTGAAGCAGTGCAGCGCACACACACACACACCACTACAATACAGATCACACAGCCAAATTTCTACACAAGTACCTCTTCCGTTAAGTTACTTTTCTCAACTTCTTCTGCCCAGTTTATGGATTGTTCTCCAGTTCCTGTGGTCTTTTTAAAACATAATGCATACAAGATTCTACATTTTTAAAAATATGCATTAAAAGAGTTATAATGTCAACTTAAAAATAATTATTAGATACCTGCAAGCAATAATTAAGTATTGAAAACTCCATGCTATAATGAAACACAAAACATTCTTCAATTGCAAAAAAAAAACCATTTTCTAAAATACATGCAGTTCATACCAAGAGAGCCATAATAACTTACAAATCATTTGTTCACTTAGCATTTAACAACTCAATACAGCTCAAATGACTTGAATATAAATTTACTCTTAATACTTTTTTTTCCCCTAAATTCCAATGCTACTTATGTCTCGGTGTGTTCAAATTGTTTAATATGTTCAAACTGTTTAATACTTGTTCACAATACAAGCCATCTAACTCATTTAAAAAACAATGTATCATATAAGAATAAATATCCTTTAAAATATTTGACTTGCTATAATGCAATTATCAGAGTAACTGACTAGGTTGTCAGGTACGGTACTTATTTCACCATTCATTTTTAACTGGACTTTTGTGAGAATTGCTTACTTTTAAAACACTGTTTACATTTTCATAAAATTGGTTTTTACCATGTGCCTTCAACTGTATGTGACATATTTTTAAGATGACTGATGTGTATTATCATTTTGGATTCCATGCCTTACAGAAAGCAGATCTCAATGTCAAAGTAAGCATTTGACTTTAAAAGTTACAGCAGTTCTCATGAAAAGTCCATCATTCAGTATACACAGGACTCAATTTGAGTAGAGTACCAGTACTACCGGTATATGCATAAATGTTTATCTCATTAATTTACAGCACATGTACCTGCCTTGATCAACTTGTACAAGTACACTGTGACTAAGTGAATGTTTACCTGACTTGTCAGTGTTTGTTCCTGAGTGTCAACAGCAGCTCCCCAATCTAGGTCTGCCATGATACCGACCTTTTTGATTAGAGAAATAATAGTGAAATCTTGCATGACATCAAAAGATCTATGCTAGATTGTTGTGATGTAAGAAACACACAATTGAATATTAATTCATTTATTCTTATAAACATGTTTTTCTCAATGAAGATATCACTAGTCTATAAGATGAAGTATTTTTTCCCTCATGACATTATGATGAATTTCAGACAATATGGTTGATATTACCCAAGCATATTTACAGGTAAATATATCATAATAAAGGATTTGTGCATAATGATACAAACAGGGTTAAAGAATCTCCCATGATTTGTGATAGTGTATGATTTCTATCTAACTGACAGTGTTTTGACAGTGTTTTGCACTTAATTCCATTAACAAAGCCTTGGGATCATTTACCAACACAAACAATAGAAGATCTTATATATCTAGAAAACATATTTTTTTCCGCATTCCTTTTATCATAGAACTTTCAATTGTCTTGATTAGGTGTTTTTTCTGCAGTTTTTAAAGTTTTTAATTTCATACTCAGATATTTACATCACACATACCAAATTAATGTTATATCAATTTCAGATGCATAAGTAAATTGATCAATTATGGTAACAAGTTTATAATCTACTGTTAAAAGACTGTTGCAACTAACATTTCAAGTTATCAGACTTAATCATCAATGAAACATATATAATAGGACAGGTATTTCTCTTCAAGGGGTCGTAAAATTTAAGAGATCACAGCTTAATAGCTCAATAGCAAATTTTCTTACATATAAACTAAACTTAAATAAATAAAATGAAACTGTAATAACACTTTCAAGAAATCAAGAAGTTTGAGAGATCAAAGTTGGTTCATCTAGAATAACCTTGATGTTTTTGTGCTATTCTCTATTTTGAATAATTTTCATACTGTTCTCTTTTAAGAAAATTAACCATCTTTAAGTGTTTGAAGAAGCATATATTGAAAATGCTTCTTACTACATGCATCTACTTGTTACCATCATCATCATGTATCCATAGTAAGGTCTCGAGTACTTGTATTTAAAAAATAAGACGCAAAAAATTTACACTAATACTGCTGTGACTCATTTCATGTTCACATGTTCATATTTGTAAAAAAAAATTACTGACTGTGACACAAATTATTTTAATATTCAATAAACAGCAGAATGCTTGTTTCCATTAAAACTACACCTTAATTTGTATATGTATGTTAGACTACAACAAACACGTGTTTTCACATCATGTGTTTAGCCTTCATTATACAGAAGAATAAAATATAAGCTAACGCACAGTTTAAATATAACATATCAATAAACCATCAAGATACCAGTGACTTACATACCGGTCTAATTTCTTCAAACGAACAGAGAAAAATTTATTTTTAGTTTTTACTCGAAAATCTTCAACTTTCTATTTCGTTTATTTGAAAACATTAACTCGTTCAAAATTTAAATTTTGAAACGACAATAAAATTTACTTTTTAAGAATGGATTTTGTTAAAGCAAATTTGAACAAAGTATGCTTGCTTATATTTTTTTCATTTTAACGTAATAAATTTTGAACAGGTGTGATAAAGTATTTTTATGAGAATATATATAAGTACGACTTATCTAAGCATTTCTTTAATACTTCCTTTTTTAGACAAGAAAGTGAAAAACTCGATGCAAAAATATGATTTAATTTCTTATATGATTTGAATATTATTTTTCATTTATCTATAAACTAAAAAAAGGTTGTTTTTTTAATTTAGTATCTATATAACGTTTTAAACTAGGGATATTCCAATCTCTCACCAGAGGGCGTATTACGCTGTGCTTCAACACGTGAAGCTTGCGGAACGCGCCCTCTGGTGAGAGATTGGGGATATTCCACAATAAGCAGCAAGCTTCTTGTTAACATTGATTAGTTAATGTTTCAGAGGACAACGATGAAGACGATACGATGCAAATTCATTTGTCTATTCATCTTATCGTTTGTTTGCATCGAAATTTTTGGAGAAGAAAATTTATATGATGTTCTTGGTGTACGGAAAACAGCTACTCAAAAGGAGATTAAACAGGCTTACAAAAATCAAGCAATGGAATGGTAATTTGATATATTCATGATCATCAGTTTAATATGTTTTACGGTGCGACCGTTGGGGCGAGCGCAGCATGTGAGCAAACAATGAATTATGATAAATCAATGAAGATAAAATTAACAACGTAAATAAATTTGATTGCAAAATAAAATAAAACACATCTATTTTTTTTCAGTAAATTTACATTATTCATAGTTTATAATATAAGATTTGTTATTTATTTATTTATAAATAGAACAATAGTTCAAACTCAGATACAATGTTGTTTAATAATAAAGATTTTAATGTAAATGTACATTGCACTCTATCTCCTCTTTTAAAGTGATTGTAGCGTACGTCAGTTCATCCCCTTTTTTGCAGTAGACATATTTTCTTAAACTTACATTAAAAAATTGACTTATCATAGCCCCCCCCCCCCCCCCCCCCCCCCCCATGTTAAAAACAATTTTTTTTTTCAATTTACACATAGAAAATCGACTTATCATGGAGTTGCCCCCTCCACTTATAGAAAAAAATAATGTTTATTTTTTTTTTAATTTACGCTTAAAAATATTTGCTTATCATATTAAATGAACATGGTGCCCCCCTCCCCGCATGTAATAAATGGAAGTGAAAATAAAGAAACCATTGAACTGCTAAAGAGCTGAAGGATTAGAATTTTCGTGATTTTTTTTTCTTTTTTTTTTTTTTGCTTGCAAAGATTTTTGGATGAGGCTGCCATATACCCATCCACCCACCCACCCCCTTTTAAAAAAAGGCGATGCTACGCGTACGTTCCAGGAATTTACTGTAATTTTAGTGAATAAAATAAATGTGAGCATTCATCCAAATGAGTGCAATATACAACTGTTTCCTGTATCTGAAGAAATGTCCTTATTCTTTCAGCTGTTCTTTAGCTTAGCCTTTGCAAGATTTTGAGAGGATTTTGGTCATTTCAGCAGATTTACAATAACTTCAATATTAGAGTAATTTCCCCTTATCAGTGCTTATTGTGACGTCAAAGCTGACGTTGGTTAAGTGTCGCCTGACTCTTTAAAACTCCCCTAAAAATAAAAGTACTCAAAGTATACTGTTTTATTTACTTAAAAAAGCATGATGTTCTTAAAATTACACATTACACACATGCTTCTCAAAAGTTGTACACTTTGATTCTCGCGAGAACGTGAAGTTGGAAACCATTGGTACTATGAATTGTGGGTCAAAATTTACTGACGCCGAAAAAATCTATCGGATCAATGTGTAAACCTTTGTGACGTCACTCGATTATTTTTTATTGAGAGTGTACTGACGTGAACTTTAGAGGTAGCATTGACTGTATGTCGTATACATTGTTATTGTTTTTATATTGTCTTGCTGATTCTCGTGAGAGTGTGAAGTGATAAAAATTGCCATCATAACACGGAACTACTGGGACGATTAAAACAATGCATCACTGGTCCGATTTACTGACGCCAAAAAAATCCATTGAATGAATGTGCAACTAGTCCGAATTTTCTATTCACACATGCCTTGCCGGTAGAGCTCGCTTCGCTCCGGGGCTGCGCGCCGGCGAGCTGTGCTCGCTGTCATAACGTGTTATATGTTTATATATATATGATATGTAAACGGTGTGAATGTTGGACCGAGCGCAGATTTAACACAGTGCAGTTTGATTTTTGTAGGACAAAATTTATTTGAAACGCACACAGTAGGATCCGCCAAGTTGCCTATTCAAATCATTCGCCAAACTAAGGGCACTCTCCATTAACGTTGCCTCGCCGGCGACGTCATCGAGAAACGGTGACGTAAATGGAACGTTTGGCAACGTCAAAATGCTCTAGCAAGGACAATTACAGCTTAAAACTGATACTTATCTTGAAATTTGATCCAGAAATTTTGGCTATTTGCAGTTTTAATGTCTGTCGGGCAAAGCGAGATCATTGTGACATCATACTTAACTTTCTTGCTCTCAACAGTTTTCGTAAATGTTCGGATAAATTCGGGGAAGGAAATGACGTCATAATTATGTCAACAAAAGTTCAGATAGGTACAGTTTTTTACGTAAGCAAATGTGCATATGTGTTGTTTACTTTCGTGTTTTTAAAGGATTTTGTATTGTTAAATAAAATAGATGTATGCGATTTAGAGGTAAGAATTTCCCTTGGAAACGCTGTCTGTTCCACCTTGTTGCTATGCACCGCAAAGGATTATTGGGATATGTAGAACGTTTTCACGCGGGTCCACAAAATTTTCTTTGAACAATGTGCAGATTTCAACTCAAATTTCCTCCGTTCGTACACGTTGTCTATGGAGCTCGCTACGCGAGCGGCGCTCGCTATTATCATGATGAGCTTGCCAAAGATAATGCTACCAGGCCCATATATATTAAAAGTCGCTTTACCGGCATCGAATCGATTGGTTGTTTTATGATACAAATTTTTTTAACAGGCACCCAGACAAAAACAAGGATCCAACGGCAGCCGATAAATTTACAAAGATAAATGAGGCTTATGAGGTAAATCCATTGAGTTAAGTTTGCAATATTATGTTAATACTGTTTTCTTTTGGCTTATTTATGTTAAGGTTGTAAACTGGAGTTGGTATGATTTTATAGATCTGATTTTTAATGGATGTTTTGTTTCAGCAAATTGTTTTATTCTCTTGTAAATTTAAGAGATATAGCAATCTTCATCTATCACAACTTGTGACAAGTCAAAATAATGTTCATCCCTGGTATGTAGATAATAGAAGCATGTTTTACTGTATATTAAAGAGATGGTTTATTTGTATTGTTCAGACTTTGGGAGACCCAGAGCGTCGGAGTCAGTATGACAAGTTTGGGTACACTTCGGCTAAGGATCACAGACAGCAAAGCAGAGGCAGTCCTTTTGGTGATCCTTTCCATGGAGATCCATTTGAAGGATTCTTTCATAATTTTCACAATTTCAAATTTAACTTTGGGGGATCTGGTTTTACTGATTCATTTATTGAGAAGAATGAAATTAACATGAGGTACACTCTATACTTGTGACATTGTTTTTTAACAAACGTATTAAAAGATTTCTATTGCTTTGAATTTAAAGTAATTTCATGTATTTCATTAAATACAGATGAATGTATTTATTATAGAGTTTATGAAACAAAGATACTACCTGAGAGCCACCAGAAGCCCTATATTCTTTATGCTTATGCAGAGTTTTGCTATGAATGTGTGAATCTAGAACCAGTTCTTGAAAGACTATTTAAAGAATTGGAATCTGTTGGCAAGTAGTACATGTACATGTACTTTTTTTAGGATTATTGTTTTTAAAACTATTGGCAAAGAAAGCAAGCATATCAAAAGTGTATGTATTACTGTTAAAATTAAAGATAACATGCATGAATAATGACTCTTTATTATTAAGTAATGAAGATTAAAATATCCACTGACTTTTTTCCAATCAGTTTATCAATTTTTTTTTATCAGTACAGATCTATTTAAGCATAATTGTCATGTTCAACTTGTAGCTTTTTACCTGCCTTTTACTTTATGATCATTTTTGGATGTACTGTATAAATGAGACTTCTGTGACAGGTATTGGCATGGGGACATTCCATGCAGGTAGAGTGCAGCGCTTAGCTGTGGAGCTGAAAATAAGTCGAGTTCCCAGGATCGTGACTGTGATAAATGGACGAACTTCGGACTTCAGGGGTCATGTGACTCTCCACAACCTAAGACAATTTGTCAGAAATCTCTTTCCAAAGACATTAATTCAACCCGTAAGAATACTTTTACTTTGTGGGATTTCTTATTCAAAAGAAGCAATGTATAAACAGCAAAGGAAATGATTATCATATTATTTATAAAGTTAGAAATAAAAGTAATTGGCATGCAGATAAAGTGATTTTTACACATCAGTTTTCAAGAAAATTTACACTATAATAGGATTGGTTTACATAAAAGATTGAAAAGAGTAGTATTACAGTAAAACTGGGTTATAGCGAAGTCCTAGGGACCAATGGCTTTACTTTGATCCGTAATTCGTTATATCCATATAACGAATTCGTAATAATAACTATAGCGAATTCACTATATACATGTTTTCTTTCACTAGACTATAATTTTTGTTAATTGAGGCTGAAAATAAAAATACATTACTTTGATACCTTTTATAATTGGATTGTGAATTGAAAAATATTTATGAAAATAAATTCATTCAAGCTATTTTGTTAGATGGTAATGCAAACTTTTTTAAGGTTACTCCGTATCTATTAAATCATGGGTTCAAAGTTAAAAACTTAACTTTTTTTTAACTTATTTGACTTGAATTTCATCAAAAAATAAATAAAATATATATGTATCCATACTATTTAAGATGTAAGGTAATAAAAACCAAAGGCTGAAATTATCATCTGAAAATCACACTTTTTTTGTTTAAAAATTAAATTTAAGTGGATGGATACTTGTTTGTCTATTTAAATGTTATTGCTTACTATGTTAGAAAACTAAAATAATTTAAAAAAAAAAGAACAGATTGTTTACATTAGAAAAATTATAGCATTTAGATATATCACTTAGAGAAAAGTAGAAAAGAGTTATTTCCCTTTGTCATTATTGAATTATGTCGAATATAAGGATGAAAAACGCTTATTAAATATCTTTAAGTAACCAATGATTTGAGTTTTTGATGTGCATCTATAATAACATAGAAATTACAAATATATTTCCAGGAATTTAAATGATTTCATGGTTTATGTAAAATGTATGATGTCACAGGAGGGTGGATTTACTTTAACTGTAAAGAAATTTGTTATAAAGATGTTAAATTTTGTTATAATTCACCTCTACGGGTTTAAAAATGAGTTCGCTATATCTGTAAATTCGTTATATTCGAATTCATTATATGCGTAAAATTTTGCTTAGATTTGTTAAGAATTTTACCAGGGACTAAAAAATACTTCGCTATATCCAAGAATTCGCTATATCCGTGTTCGTACTAAACAAGTTTTACTGTATTGAGATTGGTTCATTTTTATGCGCCATCTTACTTTAAGATACATTTAACCTATAATAGCACATTAGGACATTGATTACAAGATTGTGTGATTGTATTGCAGTTAAATGATGAAAAGCTTGATAAGTTTTTGGATGGATGGGAGGATAATCGCATGCGAGGCGTCTTCTTCTCTCCAAAAGAAGAAATTTCTGCCATGTATCTGGCTCCAGCTTTCTACTACAAAAGTTTTGTCACATTTGGACATGTCAACACAAATGCAGATGATGTGTATAAAACTTTAAAAAGATTCAACCTACACAGTGGACATAAAAGTTTACTGATGTTTAATGAAGATGCCCAGTCTCCTGTAGCATCTCTTAGTGTAGGTATTTTTTTGATGACTATAGTTAATATCTATTGCTCAGACAGTAATTTTTAAAATCAAAGTTGTTCTTGTTTGCTTTACAACAATGCTTAATTAGAATGTAACAAGCATTGTTACAGTGGATTATATGCCTTTGAATTAACATCGCTCTATCAAAATAAAGGATACACAGTGTTGAGCGTGCATCAGATATGAATTATAGATATTACAGGTGTGATAATTTCTCCTCTTTCTTTCAGATGCAACAAATATCTAGATCCACTATTGATGAAGTGATTGAAGCAAACAAATTTCTACTTCTGCCTCGAATTTCATCACAGAGTTATTTTGAGGAGTTATGTCCAGCAGAAGTGAAAGCCAAGCGAAAAAAGTAAAGATTTGTTTGAATTGTTTTCAATTCTTGGTATTTATTCATTTATTCAAATCATGCTATTTACAACAACAAAATAAGGGGAAAAAATGCATGATAAGAGTTTAGAGAAAGATGATTTATGATTGAGAAGACATCAAATCAATTATACAATAATAAGTAATGTAAAGAATAAGTTTTGTGGTTTTTACATGGATATGCTTCCTTATGTTTTGACAGGCTGTGTATTGTTTTGATCTCTAAGAAAGCTGAGGAGAGTGAGAGAAAGAAGTTCAGGCGCTATTTACGTAAATCTATGTTTCTTAACAATGAAAGAGTGAGGTTCACATATATTTATGAAGAAACACAGTCAAATGTCATCCAAACACTGAATAAAAATGAGGACACAGAAAATAAAAAAACAATGAAGGTAGAGTATAACACAATTTCATTGACATATTTCAGCTTACAGATTGTCTCGCCTTACAGAAAACATCTCTTTTAAATTCAATTTTTTTTTTAGATAAATAAATAAAAACGCTCTGGTATCTAGCTTTTAATTTACATTGGTCAGCATTGCTTTAGTGAATAGAATTGAAAAGAGCGAGATGTGCTCATGAGACAGAGAGGAAGAGAGATGTATTCATAACTAATACAGTAATGCTGAATGGTTCTGAATTTCTGAACTCCTATAGAATGTGGTGATCATTTGGAGAGTGGAGAGGAATCACCTCAGCTACGAGTGGCTGAAAAATGCCCTGACCAAGGAGGAGGATATCTATAACCTGAGGGAGGAGCTTGAGGGGCGTGTCCAACAGCTGCTCAACTCTGACCAATCACTGGCCTTCAAAACCATACTGCCTGATTTCCACAATGAGCATTCTCTGGTTAGTGTTTTATTTGTTGTCTCTTAAACTCTTTATTGGAGGGTAAACATATGGTTCGTTTGATTCAAGTGCCAATATTATTGATCATACTGCAGCTGGTTAAGATATTCAGTAGAACACACTCACCAAAGCTGCTTGCCGATATAGATAAACGTTTGGGTTTTTAGCTCACCTGAGCTGAAAGCTCAAGTGAGCTTTTCTGATCACCCGTTGTCCGTCTGTCTGTCTGTCTGTCCGTCTGTAAACTTTTTACATTTTGATCTTCTTCTCTAAAACCACTTGTCCAAATTTAACCAAATTTGGCACAAATCATCCTTATAAGAAGGTGAATATAAATTGCAAAAATAAAAGGCCAGATTGTATTCAAAGCGGAGAAAACCTCGAAACTGTAAAAAAGGGGGGGTGCATTTTAAAAAATCTTCTTCTCAAGAACTACTGAGTTAATCTTAACGTAATTAAGCATAAATCATCCTTAGGGAAAGGAAAATATAAATTGCAAAAATTATGTTCCAAATTTGAGATAATTGCGAAAATACTTATAAAGAATGGCTCGTTATTCCATATATCGTAGACTGGCAATTCATTGCGATAGACTGGTCTTATGACAGGCATCGCCAGTCTACCGCATCTCGAAAACGAGGTTCTTTGTTAGAAGCTGGCAGTTTGTTGTGCAACAGTTCAAGTGCGTATTGTGAAGTAAATTGAGGTTAAATATTTCAACGCGTTGTCTTTTTCACGTAAGAGGTGGTTTTAGCTTGTTTTGATTTTTTCGTTTCTTTTTGCTTTTTAACTTGGGAAACAATCGCCTTGTATTTGGAACGAATGTCAGACATGTCGGCCCAACGACACCTCGGCCCAACGATACTTCGGCCCCAGGACACCTCGGCCAAGACGGGTCGGCCCAAAATTTGAGACACCTCGGCTCACGTAAAAGACATCTCGGTTCAAGCAAAATTAAAACAAAAATATTTGATTTAAATGTTTTTATTTTAGTAACATATATATTTTATCAAAATATTACATATCAAATACTTCTAAAAGACATTGAATTAATAAAAAAAAAATGATACCATTACGTTCTAATTGTTAAGCAAACAAGAAAGTAAAATTAAGAAAATGACGACAATTTCGACAAAAGATAAATAGAAAGAAGAAATCAATGAATAGATAAAGTAATTATCTGCCCCTATTTTTTTTTATGTTTATGTTTAGTAGAACCGAAAGTTTCATTGGGCCGAGGTGTCTTTTACATGGGCCGACGTGTCAATAAATTTGGGCCGACCCGTCTGGGCCGAGGTGTCAAACGCCCTTGGCCGAGGTGCTTCGCCGGAATTTCCTCCGAAAGAGAATTTGAAGTAGCCATGTACAGTATTCCGAGTTCATAATCGTGTAAATTAAATCCAAAGAAAATAAAAAGATGTTTATGAATTTGAAAAGACGTTTTCACAGCCTCAGTTAAACCCTGTTGTGATTAATCACCCCCGAATGTCTTATCTTTAAAGGTTATAAATACGGGTGATGCAAACACATATTCCGTGCATTGAAAATTACTATCGATAATCATTACATTTCTTGTTGATACTACAATTAGAAGGTAACTTGTAATTATTTAATAACTCTGCCAAATTAATGCAAAACCGTTTGTTTACAGTTATCTTCAAAACTAAAAACTGTTGTAATTGGGTCATAGGGTAGGACTAATTTCTCCAAAATACACAGTGCATAAACTGATTTTGTGTCACCTGGCTAACTCAATTACAAAACATTTTATCTATATAATGTATGAATGCATTAAAAAAATGAAATTAAACAAATTGGATAAGATTTTAAAAGTTGCCTATCATTCTACGACTGACACTGAAATGTTTGTTGATCATTGGAATTGTCTTGCTAACTATTATATACTTGTGTACAGAAAAATCAAAAGGATGATGTGCTATAACTACTTTCTGGGGTCCTTTCTCATTTGATAAATTATTTGAAATCTGCAACAATTTTGGTATTTTTCAAACGAGTAAATAAAAACTTCTTTAAAACAGTTCTGACACATTATAATTATGAGGATATCCGTGCATTATCATTATTTTAAAGAAAATATTGCAGCAGAAAATCATCTTGGTTTGTAGCTGTTTGTTGTTTTTGAGCGAATATGAAATAATTAATGGGCCTTAGTACAGAACTGATACCTGTTTGCCTGACAATACATTAAATTAAATAGATTTTTAACACATCATGTGACAACATTTTCCAGTCAAATGTTTTAAACACAAGTTTACATCAGGTAAACAATTATTTAAGGGAAGACCAATTAAGTTTTTTACTGTAGCCTTAATAGCAACTTTTGCCACAGAGTTCAAGCACTGCGTACTGCCTTCAAGACTAGCTGGCGATTCTCTGTCCGTCAATCTTTGTTAACTTTCACATATGAGATATCAGCTGTGAAAATGAAATGTATCTCATCTGCACGGTGTATTCATAGAGCTTGGCATCTTAAATAAACACACTAAAAATATTCACTTAGATGTGGAAAATGAAAATTACACTAATTTAAGTTCGATATTTTTTTTCATAAATACCAATATACCAAACAAGAAATATTGCAGGTAAATAGTAACTACCTTTTCCAGTATTTTCATCATATAAAATAAATATGCATTGCATGGCCTCTAAGACAACATATTAATGAAATAAAATGTTGGCATCCTTTAATTTTGTAGATTCAAAATGTTCAAATTATGATTACACACAATAAGGTAGGCCCACAATGGGTGCTGATTATTTAACTGATATACGTCTTAGGAAATGTATGATTTTTTTTTATCTTAAATGAGCTAATACTGTTCACATATGTGCAAAAACAGTAGGAAATAATATACCGGTGTTATAGATAATTAATATATATCACAATATATTTTCAACCCTACCCCTTTATAAAATATTGAGTTTTAGGTCAGAAAATTATCATGGTACTTAACTTTGCTAAATATTAAAGTTTACTGTTCTTAATTATTTAAGGACACACGAGACGTTCCTCAATTTTATATAATTTTCCTTGATAAATTATTCCTTATTTATTAACATTTAAACCTGTTAATTCCCAAAAATTCAAGGTTTATTACCAGGCAAGTTTTAGAGCTATAATATTTAGAATTTTCCTTAAAATAGCATGCAAAATGCATTTGAATGCTTATAAATAAAGTCATAGTATATATTTTCAATTGAACACTTTATATCTAAATAAAAAAGTATCATATAACAGGAAAATATAATTATGGAATTACTTGGTGGAAATCTTCACATTGTGGAGATAGGAAAAAATAGAAAATAATGGAAGATAGGTCGCGTCTGACCGTAAAGTGTGTTAAGTCAATGTAGTTCGCCATTGTTGCTCAGGTGAGCGATGTGGCCCATGGGCCTCTTGTTAGAGCTTGTTAAAGAAAGGCAAATCCTTATTTCTTCAGCCTCTGTTTCCCCGGTGTGGCGAATCTACCATACCTTTTCAACATGACTGACCACACATTCTTAAAGATGGCTGCATTTAAATGTTTTCCTATATACACTAATGCACAGTGGTTGCTGATAAACAGAAGCATGGATTTATGTAAATGCATTGAATAAATTAACTAAATACTGATTTTTTTTTCTGCAGCACCTTTTTATTAGAATCCTCCATAGGTTTCACAACTGGGGAGAAAGAGTCTTGATCTTTGTTACAAGGTTTGTAACATTTTTCACATTTGTTTAAGGAGTCTCGGGGGAGAATATTTCAAACATACGATTTCCTTTAAATGTTTTACATTGAAATGTCAACTTATGAGTAAACTATGTGCAAAATATAAAGTAAATTGACCGGATAGTTTATCTGTTTGTCGCGCTCAAATTTTGGTCGTAAGTCCGATTCACCACCAACATTTTATATAGGATTATACAGAAAAATGAGGGTTTTCATTTTCAATTTCATATTTAATAAATTACAAACATACGATTTTCTTTATATTTTCAGCGATGAAAGGTTAACGTATAAGTAAACTTTTTGCCAAATTAAAACGAAATTGACCGGATGGTTTTTAGGCTATTCATTCTCATAGTTTGATCCTATAAACGTGGTGTGCCAGCCATTTTACATTATAGAATTATACAGCTGTTGTATAAAACAAAAGGATGTTTACGAATCAAATTTAATTTTATTTGTATTAGAAGAAAAAATACATTTCTACTCACACAGAACGTAGAAGGGTTGCGTATATGTTTCTATTTTTGCAAATTATAGTTTTGATTTTAATTATTGTGGCTGTAATAGAAATTGCACGACGTTAATTTTTGTCAATTGTTACGTCAGAGTCTCAACTGACGTCATCCTAAGACGTTGACTCCAACGACAATAATGTCGATTTTGAAGAAGCGGCGAAAAAATTAAAATACTTCTGACATTATTCTAACGATTCATTTCACTTCAAATAATTTTTTGATAAGTAATTTTTCTGAAATAAAAAAACGTCACATGATAACCTGTATCATTGAACATTTTACTTTAAATTTGTGTTTTACAACAGTAATGCGCAATACCCTGCGCAGAGGGCACAAAATTTTAAACCCGCTACCGACCTTAAGTGTTGGTCAACACTGCCCATAGTTTTACTAATTGACTAGGAATTACTAGTATTTTATGTTTAATGTTGCAGATATGTTGCTGTTCTCAGTTTGTACTTACCACAAAGATTATATATATGGTTCCTGTTGCTTTACTTTTTGTGTGTGTTGGGGGATTAGCGGATGGGAAGGTCCAATACTGTAGATCTATATACACTATTTATATATATTTTTTTCTTAAGCATGGACCCCATTACAGTACTGACTGTGTTCATGGCATTTGCAATGATGTTTGGAATTGGATACTTTATGTCTGCAATGGCTGCTATTGAGGAGGAGCAGCTCAGAGAGAAACAACCTAGGCAGTACAAACCAAGGCCCCCGTCTAGGTAAGTAATCTATGTATGTATTTTAAAATAACCCAGGGAGTACAAACCAAGGCCAACGTCTAGGTAAGTTGTCCCAGTACTTATTAAATAACCCAGGGAGTACAAACCAAGGCCCACGTCTAGGTAAGTTGTCCCAGTACTTATTAAATAACCCAGGGAGTACAAACCAAGGCCCACGTCTAGGTTAGTTGTCCCAGTACTTATTAAATAACCCAGGGAGTACAAACCAAGGCCCACGTCTAGGTAAGTTGTCCCAGTACTTATTAAATAACCCAGGGAGTACAAACCAAGGCCCACGTCTAGGTAAGTTGTCCCAGTACTTATTAAATAACCCAGGGAGTACAAACCAAGGCCCACGTCTAGGTAAGTTGTCCCAGTACTTATTAAATAACCCAGGGAGTACAAACCAAGGCTCCCATCCAGGTAAATTATCCCAGTACTTATTGAACAACCCTGGCAGTACAAACCAAGGCCCCCATCCAGGTAAATTATCCCAGTACTTATTGAACAACCCTTGCAGTACAAACCAAGGCCCTCATTTCGGTGACTTATCCCAGTGTTTAATACATGTTGTCACTGATGGCAGGTTTTGTCAAAAGACAAAGACAATAAAAAATGATATTCCATCATGAACAAAGATATTGTTCACAGACTACTACTTTGTTACATTGTTTGTTCTCATAAGGACTATTACGGCATTGTTTGCAGAAATTATACAGTCTCTATTATGTTGATTCATTAGGACTCCGGATCAGAAGAGAGTTAATCTGTATGAACTGACACCAGACTCGTACGACACACTGGTCCTGAATTCAGAAGCCGGACTTACCATGGTAGTCCTGATTAATGATGAATCAGGAAGTAAACTTCTCAGCAAGTTCAAAGACATCGTTCTACCATTGACAAGGTTTGCAGTTTTCTGTTATTAAGAGAATATACATGTAGATTAATGTTGCTCTGGTTAATACATGTAAATTCAAGTCCATTACCAACATCTTTTTCTCCTCCAAATGCTTTATATTTTGTACGAAAAACATTTATATCCCAGTTAAGAGAGATTTTTCTCATTTAAAATGTTCTGCTACTGTCCCAATCAGATTGGCATCATTGCTACCAGTTTTGTTCCACCTTATGAAGGAATACCTTTAAGTGCTAATTAGTGTAAGTGATATTAATTCGCATAGATTTACTATGTCTTTGATTATCAATTGTAGGTACAGTGGTCTATCATTTTCCTTTTTACGACTGGAGAGCTACATTGGTTGGTATCAGCACTTACTGGAAGACAGTGTAGGACACAAAGTAAGGATGGAAAACATTAACATCAACAACTGTATAGGTACAGTTCTGGCCCTCAATGGCATCCGCAAGTACTACTATATATACCAGCCAAAGAAGGCCAGAAAGTGGATCAGACAGAATAACAAAAACGTGCCTAGTGCCATCGGAATGTTTGACTCTGATGAGAACTCGGACAGCGACCAGGACTCGCGCGTGATTCTCGTGGAGGAACTTCTAGATGGACTCCTGGATTGGTTCGACAAAGTGTTTGATGGATCTCAACGGAAAATCCGAATCACTGCCTGGCCTGATCTTAGAGCAGTATAATAGCAGCATTGATATAACTTAGTATTTGGATCTTATCCCTATTTATGCCATTTTTGTGTTCATGTTTGTGTGTGTATGTAATTTTTATTTGCATGCCAAAAAGGATTTTTGTTGTTTTTTTTATTGTCATTCCATTGTGTTGTGTAAAAGGTTTGAAAAACCCTTTCTTTGTTCATGTTATAATCAAAAGTTTGATAGTCAAAGAGAGGAAAGTCATTATAAAGTTATATGGTGCATTTTATTAAGCTTTTGGTAAAAAAATAAATTAAAATGATGTTCACATAAATGATGCAAAATTAAGCAATGAAAAAATTCTGCAATCTATTATACATGTACCAAAAAAGGAAGTTTAATTTTGTTTACCAGTAAAACTTTTTTGTTTTGTTTTAATAAAACAGTTTTATGAAAATGCAGATCGACTTTTAATATCACTGACATTTATTATGAACATGTTCTGTTTGTATACAATTTATACTGATATGTACATTTTCAATTTCTGAAGTTATGGTGGTATATTTTTATTGGTACATAAAAAAGAAAGAAGATTATATCACTGGTTGGAAGAAATGGTTTGAAATTGTGATGTGATAAAAGCCTTTGAAACGTGCTGTACATTCCTTATTAAATGCAAAGTAAAATTTTGAGAAGCAAACCTCATAGAGTTCTAATAGTTGTGAACTATATGAATATATATATATCCAAAGTTTGGCGCTAGCTTTATTTGAATATTATCTTGGTTTTATACAAAAACAATTGAATTGTTGAATTAAAGACATGTAAATTAGGAAACTTCAGTATCTAGTCAACGTGCTCTTCATAGTGTGTGGACGATTTGATTATATATGCGTTTTTTTCTTTACCTTATTTTATTCTTGACACCTGTCTTTTTTATAAAGAAACTACCATATATGTACATACCGTATATAGATGCCTGTACGAGATATTTGATTTTTATGTTGTTTTATACCTGTTGATCTACCTGAATTACCGGTACACACCTTTTTCCAAACTTACAGTGTAAATATACAAGGTGTACATGATACTTAAATTACTTCTTTGCAAGACAATTTTAATGATTTTTTTTTTCATTACATCTTTGATATCAATGGCAATATATTCACAGTATACTATTGGTATTGTAAAACTTGTTGAATACCAATTCAGTTGGATTTAATTAACAGATGGAAATGGAAATTTTAAAAAAAGACATGAAAATCATAACTTTCTTTTTGGAAGGACTGTTATCAAGGAATTCAATTTTTATATATCTTCAAAACTAAAACTGGTACTGAATTCACAAAAATTGATGGCAATGAATACCAATGAAGTTATAATATTCTTATATGCATAATTTTTGAAACCTGTTTTAATGCCAAATTCTGTATACCGGTATATATTTTTTCTTCAAATAATCTATAATATTGCATACTTTAATTTAAGACACATGATGTTGTTCACAAATACTCACAGCATACTCCAGATTTTGTAACATTTTACCAATACTTTCATCAACTTTTCTTTACACTATTTATTAATGCAATTATTCAGGAATTTCTACAAGTTCATGTTATGATGTACCTGGTGTTTTGTCTTTGTCCCCCGCTGCAACGCGGAGCGGGGACATAGAAATGCTGGGCTTGTGTCCGTGTTTCCGTCCGTCACACTTTTTTGTAAGCGCTCTCATGCCTTCAAATTTTGACGAATTTTCATTAAATTAATACCAAATGTTTATACCAATATTACCTTGGTCAAGTTCGAAAATCAGCATTGGTCGATACTTTTTGTTGGAGTTATGGGACTTTGTGACCTTGTAGGCGCTTTCATGCCAACTAATTTGGACGGATTTTCATTAAATTTATACCAAATGTTTATACCACTAATACTTTGGTCAAGTTCTTTTAGATTGTAGTATTTTGGATATATTTGCGACAGGAAAAATAGAAGAAATAAATGGGTGGTGGGGGTAAAAAAATGTTCCTCGCAACCTCCCCACACATTTAATTCTGGAACAGCCCTGAATGTTTGAAAATATTCCAATATACAGTATACTAGTATACTGCTTGACCGGCGGGGGACCCAGGAATTCTATTCTTGTACTTTTTTGTAAGCGCTCTCATGCCTACAAATTTTGACGGATTTTCATTAAATTTATACCAAATGTTTATACCACTAATACTTTGGTCAAGTTCTTTTAGATTGTAGTATTTTGGATATATTTGCGACAGGAAAAATAGAAGAAGAAAAATGGGTGGTGGGGGTAAAAAAAATGTTCCTCCCAACCTCCCCACACATTTAATTCTGGAACAGCCCTGACTGTTTGAAAATATTGCAATTTCATATACAGTATACTAGTATACTGCTTGACCGGCGGGGGAACCAGGAATTCTATTCTTGTTTGTCATGAATATGGAGAATTAGTTACATTGTCTTTAATATTCAATTTTTGGCATTTTAATTTGAGAAATATACTAATTTAATACCAGTAGTGTATTTAACGAGAGGAAAGCTCAAGTAGCCCTCTCCCTTTTATTAAAGTTATACATCTTTGATGATTGCCAAGGATAAGCATATTAGTACGACTCTTAACGTGTCTTACAACTTAATGGCAATAATGAAGAGCACATTACTGGTTGCATAAGCTTGTCTCAATTTCTTTGGATTATATATGAGTACGGTACACCATTTAATATTTTGTTAACAAGTTCTAGTTATTGAAGTCAAGAAATAACATAGAAGATAAATAATGAAAACAATTTTAATGTTTATGAGTGCAGTTCATTAAGCACATATTTAAACAAACCAGTAAAGACACAAAAACATGGTAAAGGAAAATGAAACATATGTTTCTAAATACTGAGTGGAAATACAAAACAATGGTAAACTTCACAAATGCGAAAAATCTACAGTTTAAAATCATTTATAAATGGTAAAAAAAATATAGATTCTATATATAAAATGTACTGTATTTGAATAATTCGGGTTTTTTAAACCTTTTCTCTATATATAATATATGAGATTAATCAGCAGAATTAATAATGTTGGTATATATATAAATACATTCATAATATGAATGATTTGGTCCCTCTTTCTTGTATTTAGAAGTACAAATCGACCCTTCTATCAATTTTGATTTAAACATGTACATTTCTGCTCAGACGAGACATAATACTTAATTGTTTATAAAAATACTGATTCAGTGACATGGCATACATCATTTTATTGAGCAAAATTTAAACTAAACTGGTTTTCGGAATTGTCATGGCTGGTTTCATAATAGAAAATACTTCCAAACCATACTCTATTGGAGTAATTAATTAAAAAACAAATCAACAAAATACCCCACGAAATTAACTCATGATGAAGTCGTAAAAGTTATAGAGTATGAAAACAATCAAAATGATTCATATTATACATACTATACACAGCAGATCTGGATTGGCACCAATACAATACTGATGTTTAATACCGTAAAACCATCTATGAAGATCTCTATTTTCAAAGCCAGCTAACTAGCACACATGCATAACAAATTTTGCCTTATAAAAGAGATACATCTATTATAAAACTAAGTAACAAAGACTAGAAAACAGTCACAGGTTAACCTGAAAGAGGCATCATTATACAAGGAAATTTCTGAAGGGGGTTCATAGAAAGGAGAGGCATTACAAAGCAGATGAAGGAATAAATGTAATGTCATATACAATGACAATATGAAAGTTTCGCAATTGCGGGCAAATAAAACAGAAAAGAAATTTTAACTGAGTATTCAATGAAACTTCTCTTTACATTTATAGAAAATTTAGGGGAGTTTTAAGAAAGTGTTGTTTCATTTCTTATGTATAAACTAGATCAGGGAGTTTTTCTGGTGATTTGAAGACACAAGCATTTCTCAGGTGTAGGTCCTTATTAACTTTGTTGTAAGGATGCAGAGTTGTCGACATATCTTTGGAGAAAGCATAACGGTTTCTGACCAGATTTTCTTTAGGGTGTCCCACAAAGGAATTCTGGTAGGTTGATAGGTAATCTCCCTTAACTTCATCTGCAATCTGATCCTTCCATTTGGATTGCAGTTTTTCATGCAGTCCAAAGTTAGTGGGATTTCCTATAGATAAATAAAAGTACATAAAATTTTATTCATTTTTTTAAGCAATAAACATTGTATGCAAAATGATAAACAAATGAAAAGTACTGTAAAACTTCTTTCAACACTGATGAATATAGTTGGGTATACATATGTACCTTGAATAGGATGATCTGATTTTTCTGGAGCCCAAGAAAGCTTGTGGCTATTCCAGTCTCGGAGTGATGGGAGGGTATTCTCCTTGTATCGGCCATTGTAATGTTCGTCATACCAAGAGATGTGGTTCTGTGTGTATTTATCTCCATGATGGTGGAAGATGTGTTCCTGTCCCAGCCCATCATTTCTCATCAGTGCCTTTCGTCGGACTATTACATCAGGCCTATAAGAGCCATAGTTTCTGAAGTCCACTCTGTGTGTGCTGTTATGTTTTGTATCCCCTTTATTGAACTGAAAATGACAGAAATTTAATAAAATAAATTAAGTGGCAATTGTGTAGAGCATTCGGTCAACAAAATAATGTAAAAAAGATACACATTTTCAAAAACTATTGAACACGTTTATTTCTCTAGCAGCACCTAGGCCTCGTCAAATGACTATAATAGGTCTACTTATCAAAAACTTTTAAGTATGTCATTGTGCGAACCAGTACGAATTAACTTACCTATACAATCTTCATTTGTATTTTAATTATTTGTGGTGATTTTGACTCTGTGTTTTATCTATCATATCTGTAAAAACCACCTCTGTTGTTCAAACCAACATGTTACATGCGGGTGACTGTCTTAATATGCCAAATAATGAGTGTGCGTGCACATGCACTGCGGCTGAGTTTACGGGAAAACTTACTGTATATCTTTCCTCGCCCCAATTTCCTATCAATACACCAGGCGCAAACCGTTGCTCTATCCTCCATCCTGGCATGTGCCATTTCATTGGGTCTCCTTGTGCCATTTTAGGGCAATTAAAACTTGGAACGTTTATTTACAATGGCGATATCAGCCTCGTTGCTAACGTTGCTATAGGATAGTTGAATATACTACAAAACCTATGTAGACTAACACGGGGAAATCCGGAAAAGTTTTCGATGTAAGCATTGATTGGCTAAAAGTTTAAACATTGATTGATAATGACTTGTCGTAAATGTAAGATTTTAAGGGGTTTTAAATCATAGATTTATCTGATTTTATCTGAAAATTTCTCACCACCGGTTAGAATACCTTCCTTATATCCATAAGAATGCGCTCTCTCTCTCTCTCTCTCTCTCTCTCTCTCTCTCTCTCTCTCTCTCTCTCTCTCTCTCAAAACTATACCTCAGGGAGGGGAAAGGTCCTTAAAATATGAAAATATTATGTGCACATAAGATACTGTCTAGTAGAACCCTATCAGAATATATTTTACTAAGTGTTCGTTACAAAAAAACAGGGGCATATAACATTAATTGTTTTATACATAAAATTTGTGTTGAAACTTTTTCTATATTGTAACCAATGCATTTTTAGTTGAATATAGTTATTTATAAGTAATTGCACTGCAGATGAGCGGTTGAATGACGATCGATAATTCAGCGCCAGACGACCATGGATATTACAACTCACATTAAGCGCCACCCCATGTGAATGCAGAAGTATGCGACATAATCTGATAATTGTTAGTATATATCAGAGTGAATTGTCATATCATTAAAACCATATAAACTACTACTGCAATAATTAAAACAGGAGAGTATTGAACAAAGAGTACATTAAATTGTTAAGAAAACCATGTCAAGTTTGCTTGAGGATATACTAGTGTGCAAAGCATACAAAATACTTACACCTGAAAAAGAGAACACAAAAGATCAGTGCCATACCCATAAAAGAAGAGGGGGACAAGGCGGGTAAACTGCCTATATTATGGGATAGAGAAAGATATTGAAATATGAAAATGTCAGCATATCCGAATTTTTTTTCTTCAAAATTTTGTTTCCAACAATATCTATTTTATTTAACATATCGGCGATTGGTATAACCTACAAGTTGATGATATGTTACATGTAAATGAAACCATTTGATATGTTTTTATAAAATACTTAATTGAAGTATAATGCATATCTTTTTACATATAGTGCCATCTATTTTAGAACTTCAGTGTCTTAATTTTATGTCATAGTTTGTATTCCATATTTTTGTCATAATCTAATTAATGTCCAACGAAAAAAAAACAAATTTTAATCAGCAAAAACTTATGGACAATGATGACCCATCATACAATCCAAAAATGATGTCCAATGTCGTATTTACATTTAAATAATCCAGTTCGTTGGTGAAAAAAGCTCATGCAGCGGTTAGCGCACTAGAGTTTAGATAACTTTATAGGAATTAACTTTTTCGGTTGAGGGATCGACACCACCAAAACTTAAGCAATCGGCAATTTGTGTGTGTGTGTGTGTGGGGGGGGGGGGGGGGGTTGTGTTTGTTAAAATATATTCAAACTGACCATAGTTAGAAATTGTGCCATCGCAGAATTTTATTATATTACATGTACTTAAAATTAGATTTAAATTCGAGAGAACTAGTACTGCATAATATTACTATTATACCGATGGGTATATGTGCGCACTGCGCACCATCTCATTCATCTTCTTACGCATGAAAATTGACAAATAAGATCTGCAAAGTTCGTCGTCTACAATTTTCATCTGTTTATAAAAAATGCTAATTTCAGGGGGGAATTCTGCATTTTTCAGAGACTGCAAAAGATTCAGAGTTCGATGTTGAATACAATCGTTATTTATCGTCAACTTCGGGTAAATACACACATATTCCTCTCCTTTGCATACACATGGTTTCAGTAAAAGTCCTATTCCTAATTCACATCGAAGACGAAAGATTTTGCAATATATATATATATGTTATTGTAGAAACGTTTTGCACAGAGAAAAATGGAAAGGAAATATTGTAATGGTGTAAAAAAAAAAAATCGTAGTTTGTACATATGTACACGCTTATATAATTAATTCTGAATAAATGAAGTCTCTACATCGTGCAAGAATCTGTCGTTCTTGATTTAATTTAGGAGTAGAGCTGATAACAGATATCAGATACAAGCACATATGCTTCTAAGGCTGGTCATTTTTCTTTCTCGGAAAAGTGCACCGTTATGCTGAAAAATTAGTGCACTTGTCACTTAGTTATAGGCCATTAGGTTACAATGTTAGCACAGGCGTCGTTACGTTTGTTACGTATTCGCATTTAACATAGACACAAATGATCATAGAGATGAACCCTGCTGCACACCATGAAACGTCATAAAAGAAAAATGAGTTTGGGAGCATTAATAACCGAATTATCACAATATCCCGAAGGAATTCATAACTACATTTTCACCAAGTGGACATTTTCTAAATACACAACAGACATATATAAGATCGCCGTGTCAAAGAACAAACAACGGCAATTATTTATCGTCACCTTCGGACAAATTCACAAATACATCTCTCAGTTATTTTTCCTAGTTTATTTTGGCCTTTGACCTTTACAACCGAGTATATATAAGCCAGGACCTTCACGGCCAACACAGATAAGCGGACAGGAATATCCAGCGAAAGCAGCGCTCACCATGCTGCTTCGGGGGTTGCTTCTGTTTACTCTGATAGGGATCTACGCTGTGCCCGGAAATGAAGGGTTCATAGGGGACTTTTTCGGTGAATACCGAGGTAAGCTATTTCAAGCTTACAGTGATTTAAAAATATACATATTTATAATCAATATTTTCACAGACTTTCTTAACAGATTTTTCGTGCTCAAACAACAAAAACTGCATTTCATAATCTATGAGAAACATGTACAGTCCTTAAAGCCTAAACTGGCAAAGTCTAAAGGAAAATATAAACATTTATGTATACAAATGTATCAAAATCGCTATGTTTCTAAAAACTTGGTGTTTTTAGTACACTACTAACTAAAGAGTGCAAATAACAGCAAAGCAAATGGTTTTTCCCCTTCTATATAAGTCTTAGTATTAAATTAAATTAAGATTATCATTTATTAAGCTGAAGGTGATTTATGTAAAAACATATTTAGATAAATGTGCAAATGAACAGTTTGTCGGATTGAAAAAAACAGTATATATCACCAATATGTGCATTCAGATGTGCATGTGCACTCAGTTCTTTTGAAAGGAAGAGGGTATTAATTTGAAACTTATAAACTTATGGACAACACGTTTTAGAATATAGCATGCATGGTGTTTTGATTTACATTGTCTATAACTGTCGCCAAACCTTTTTGCCAGTGGTATAAATTATGAAGCTTCACACACGCTTGTGCGGGGCATTTGAGCGCCTCGCACGTCAAAAGCGCACCTTGATTAATGAATGGTCAGTGATGCTGATGCGAACCACTGAGCATGGGACCACAAACACTCACAAACAGCCTATCAGGGAAAATGCTGTCAAAAATTTCATACCTTGACCCAGTGGAATGACCGCCAAAAAACCCCACCAAATAAACAGTAGAACACCTACTTAGACGCGAAAATCGGTACCATGTACAATTCTTGCGGTAGTAGCTCTAAATACGTTTTCAGACCTTTTTACATTTTACACACGTTTGATTTTCTGGAATTATTAATTCAGCAATTACTTGTTAATTTTAAAATACAATGCATTCCAACTTTTGTAAATTACATGGAAAGGGAAAGATGTTTGTTGTTTTGAATGGGATGTGTATACAAAAAGTATTTATTACAAGTATTTCGGAGATATCACAAATGCGCGTAATGACAGTGCTAATGCCCTTTACAAAAAAGGTGTACATGACGATTAGGGATACCTTATACGTGTATTTGACGCCAACACTCTTGAGTTCATATTTGTGTTAATGAAGCAAGCAATGAGTCCTTCAGGGAGTAGTTTTTATTCCGTGTTTTTTTTATGTCGGCACCAAAGGAGGATTTGCTAAGTAAGAGGGTAATTAAACAAAGTGTTTGTGACAGCTTTTATGGTGGCGCTCTTTTTGTTGAGGGGGCTGTTTTTCTAAATTTAGCTACTGTCATACAGAAATGATTCGCTAGAGCGAATTAACAGCATTTACTGTCCCTTGTATTTTGTTACAACTCCGATATCATAAAAACACGTTAAAACAAGACGTAGAAAAAGTAAAATAATTGTAACAATGCATTAGATATGTACAATGTATCATTATCACCAAAGTATATAGGAGTACGCAAATATTATAATCGTTTATTTCTAATTTTTAGATATCATGTCAAATTGTCGTCAAGATGGCGGCTATTGCATCAACCCCTACACAATGGCTGCTGGCGAACAGGAATCCGAAGGTGGAGCCGCACCTGCTGGCGGGGCTGGTGGTGCCGGTGGTGCAGGTGGTAGAGGGCGTGGTGGTGGAAGGGGCCGCGGTGGACCACCAGCTCGCCAGCGCCCCCGTGTGGATTTCTGGGGAGTAATCTACGAGAACTGCGTGTCCTGGGATTACGACTTTGGCTGTAACAGACAGAGTGGGATCTGCTGTTACAACGTTTAGGCACAATAATGGTGAGGTGTTCATTATTAAAATGGTATATACCAAGGAATCCCTTTGACCGTTAACTTTATTTCTGAATGCGAGTATATTATTTAACGCAGGTAGCCATCATTATTACAGGTACAGATTCAACCCCCTCAGAAGTGATTGTATGTAAACTAGGTCCTATCGTCTCGAACCATTGAAGAAGCGCACCATCTTCATCTACCCAATATTGCCGGAAAACCTTTTCATCTTATATGCTGTTATAATAAACTTATTAGCCAGAACAAATTACGATTGTTTGTTATAATTTTTTATATTCTTTTATATTCTTTTTTTTTTTTAGAAATGCGCCATGCAGATACATATTGTATCTACAAAAGACGAAAAGGGCGTCATAAACAAATTCTCGTAATATAATTATCGTTATTACGATCTTGTTATTTCGAGTTAATTATCTCGTTATTACAAGGAAAAACTAATAATTACGAGATAATTATCTCGTTATGACGAGAAAAAATCTCGTTTTTAAACGGGGAAAGATCTTGTTATTTCGAGTAATTATCTCGTTATTATCTCGTTATAACGAGTAAAGATCTCGTAATAACGAAAAGATCCCGTTAATACGATAAAAGATATCGTTATTACGAAAAAAGATCTTGTAATAACGAGAAAAGATCACATTATTACGAGAAAAAATCTCGTTATTTCGAGTTAATTATCTTATTATTACTAGGAAAGAACTCGTTATTACGAGAAAGAACTCGTAATAACGAGATAATTATCTCGTTGATACGAGAAAAGATCTCGTTTTTAAACGAGGAAAGATTTCGTTATTACGAGTAAAGATCTCGCTCGTTAATTAACGCATCATTTTATATAAAACTTTTCTCGTAATAACGTGGTCTTTTCTCTAAATACGAGATAATTTTAACTCGTAATAACGAGATCTTTTTTCGTAATAACGAGATATTTTCTAGTTATAACGATAAAATTACGTAATAACGAGATCTTTCCTCATTATTATGAGACCTTTTCTCGTAATAACGAGAAAATTAACTGGTAATCTTTTCTCGAAATTACGAGATAATTTTTTTTTATGTGGTCCTATTTGTCTTTCGTATTTTTAGCTTGTTTAACTCTTTTGTTCCGCTTTCCGTTCCATTTTCCGTTCCGCGTTTTAGCAACGCCTTTTGAATACAACCCCGGAATTTATAATTTAACGACATTTGAATTTACATTGAGTTATCAGTACAGCCATATTCCTACTCCTACTAACTTCAACTTTCCTACGATTTTCCATATAAGTGTCCCAGGCATTCATACTCGTGTATGGCAGTTTCTAAAAGTAGAAACAACATACGTTATTTATTACCATTCTCAAAAAAACCTGGTATTAATAAACGAGATTTGAATCTAGTAATTAATACGGCCATATTCCTACAGAACTTTAAAGGGACATGGTCACGATTTTGGTCAAAAAATTTTCCCCCGATTTTAATATTTACAATGCTTCAGTAAGGCATTTTCAATAGGCAACCGAAATTTGAGTGTTATTCGTTGAGTTATAAGCAAGTTACAGGGCTTGAAATTCTTTGCTATGTAAACAAACCGTTTGTTTACATTTTAAATGTTAGAGTGAAAATTCCAGTTTAAAACCTAAAATGAATGTTTTAAACGTTAGAAACTCTTTAATTATGCTTAAAATAAAGAAAAAGATAGACAAAATAGGCTGAAAAAGATTTTTTACTGGTGTAGTAAACAAAAACAGGGCACGAGCCTTGTTTACATAACAAAGAATTGTCAGCCCTGTATCTTGCTTATAACTCCACGAATGACTCTCAAATTTTATTTGAACATTAGAAATGCATTTCTAAACCATTGTAAATAATACAAAAGAGAAATATAGAATTTGACCAAAATCGTGACCATGCCCTTTTAAACTTTCCTTGGATATTCCATATAAGTATCCCAAGCATTCATACTCGTTTATAGCAGTTTCTAAAAGTAGAAACAACAGCTGGGTTGTTTTTTTTTTGGTTACCAATCAAAAAAACACCTGGTATTTATAAACGACATTTGAATCTAGTAATTAATACGGCCATATTCCTACATAACTTTAAACTTTCCTTGGATTTTCCATATAAGTGTCCCAGCATTCATATAAGGAATAAGGAATCGTTCTTTGAGTATTATGAGGTGATAATTTCGGTCGGGGCGTGATCAAATCCAAAAAAGCCCGAAGGGCTTTATGATAGATTTGATCACGCCCCGACCGAAATTATAACCTCATAATATTCAAAGAATGATTCCTTATTACTTATATTTATATAATTTTAAGCCATCGTACGATTAAATATTTAAATGTAAATAAGCAAACCCCTCTGGTGCCTCAATTTGGCGTCATGTGTATTATGGGTTATATAGTACAAAATCGATACGCAGTGTTATCACAGGGAAAGACACTGGAAAATGTAAATATACTCGTTTATAGCAGTTTCTAAAAGTAGAGACAACAGCCGTATTTTAAATTGCAATTCTCGAAAAGGTGATCTCTTAAATGAGTATTAATAAAGTACACTTAAGAAATAAACAGCAATTTAAAAAGTTCATCGGGATATGAACTTGGTTGGTCACGTGATCAAGTCATGTGAAGCCCGAAGGGCTTCTCAGAAGATCTGATGACGCACCAACCAAGTTCATATCCCCGTGAACTTTTTAACATTGCTGTTTATTACCTATATAAAAGTTTTAAGAGAAAATCCCTTTAAATTCCCCACTCCCTGGATTTTGAAGACTGGCTAAAAAGAGGTTCCCTTTTTTATGTTTGCTTGTCATGATTCGTATAAGTCTGCCCTCTAAAAATGATTTGCGTGTCTGTACTTGAACAACTTTATTCACCATATTATGGTGGCATATCTCTGCCCCTAGTGTGCAACTTATTTTTCTACTAATTATGTCGACATGCAAGATAAATATGTTGACATGCAAGATAGTTAAGTCAACATGCAACATAACTATGTTGACATGCAAAAAAACTGCAATCAAATAATAGTTATAAAAAATCTCAAATATCGCCAACATGTGACATCCAAGATGCTAGATCCGCTACCTATTGATGTCAACATGCAACTTATTTATGTTAACATGCAACTTCTTTATGTTGACATGCAACTTAGTTATGTTAACATACAAGATAAATATGTTGACATGTCAAAGTGGTTGTGGGTGGGGTGGGGGTCTATTTTTATAGCTATAACTGTGAATCTGGAGTGGGCTTCACATCGGCGATAGCGTAGCTCAGTTAAAACTGTTCTTTAATTCTTCTGTATTTACTGAAATCTCAACTTCGATGTGAAATATTTCAAGATCAGTAGAACCATTGAGAACCATGGGTACTGTTTTGTATAAATTGTATCTTCTCGGGCCATTCTTGCAAGCTCGGAGGACATGTCCGAAATTTTCCGAGGTTGAAGGTAGTTAAGGAAGGATCTTTTCTGGTTTTCGACTTGTCAAAAGTAAATTAAATTAAATGGTCATTAAATTAAGACGAAAGAAAATTAGAATATCATATTTTACTTTCTTTTGTACAATCATACAACTTGGCAGAAAAATAGTAATCAAAGTTTAGAATCTATATTTTATATCTTAAACAGGTGTCTAAATAACTGCAGATAACTACATTTATTTCATCAACCCTTAATTAATTATTTCGGAGTGGGATTGTATAATATACGTAGAAAAGTAAATTGACATGAAATCCTTTCCACTTATTCCTATAAGATAAAATGTCAAATGCGCGATTATTTTATGTGGAGGAAAGGAAAAAGACTGAAAAGGGTGAATCAATCGACTTAGAGGTCTTTCCAGAAACGCACCATTTTATATTATTCCTTTCTCGTATTAATGAGATAACTTACTCGTTATAATGAGATCTTTTCTTTGAATAACCAGATCATTAACTCGCAATATCGAGATCTTTTTTTTCGTAATTATGATATCTTTTCTCGAAATAAATCACAAGATAATATTTATGTGGCCCTATTCGTCTTTTGTAATTAACAGATCAATATATTACAATAATTATTGCACGGAACGAATTTTTGATTGAAATGTTGATTGATTTTCAAAGTTTTGTTGATAAATATTTCATTCCGCCCAAAACGCCACCATAACCTGTTCGGTGACTCTGAAGTCTCTTGATTTCGTAATTAAGACCCATTGTGACACAATTGTTATGCCTTTGTAATATTCGTTGACCAAGGGTGTTGGTCCTCTCCGCTCCATGCATTTATTGGGAGCAGAGTGGACCGATATTCAAATCTCTTTCAGGAGTCTCGTGACAACAACCTATCATAAGTACATTATCTATATTCACGAAATAAATACGGTATTGTTCTTCCTTCTTGTTTGTTAATTATAATGTGGGGAGAGGGCATGCATGGATCTAGAAGGAGTTGGGGGCGGTCCAGACCCCCCCCCCCCTGGAAAACTGAAATATTCCTCGGATCCCCCCTGGAAAACTTTCAGCCTGGAAAAAGAAGATAGGTGGAAAAATTCCTATGTAAGGACAGATAAGGCACTGAAAAATTAGCATATTAAAAAATCTGATATTCATAATTTTAATCATTCAAAACAATGTATATTTTACATAACATCGATTAGAAACCCTTAAATATACCGTATGTCCAACACTTAGAATATATGTTGATTTAAACTGGCATATGCGTATCAACACCTCCAAATAGTGTCATTTAAAAAAAAATTCAATGCCTTTTCTTTTATAGAGTGGGTTTGTGATCCATATTTTTGTCATAGTCTAAATAAGGTATAATGGAAAACAACCCGATTTCAATCAACAAAAACGTGGAGAGATGACCCACCTTACATTAAAAGTGTAATTTGAAACTATTGGTATTAAACATTTTAGAAAGTAACACAAGTCCGTCAATTCGTTACCAAATTCGCATACATAACATTTAAACAATGCATTTATTGTGGCTGAAATGGCTCAGTAGTTACTTCGAGAACCAACCTTATACATGTATGACTAGATATTTTAGATTGCGTGTTTGATACCACCAAAACTTAACGCAATAATTTTTTCCCTCTTATCGTTTGTTAAAATATTCAAAACTGAACAAATTAAAAATAGTGCTTTAGCAAACCTGTGTTATAACTATCAATTACATGTACTAGTATATCTAATTGGGAAAAATTAAAATATGACTAAACCAAATGGACATTTGCGCTATCTTATCCTTATGTTGGGGTGGAAGGGATACTAGTACTTTTGTCAACCGACCTTTTCCTGATTAATCATGCTCAAAAATTGAAATTCCGATAGATTATCTAGAGTAGTGCTTATACTAGGCCATTTCCATTCAGATGGCTGTTTCTTCAGTACTTTGTCACCTCCATCATCTTAAGCCACATTCCGGAGTCCGCATAGCTCCAGGTGGGAGAGGATCATACTTATTGGCCGTGGTTGACGACGTAGACCTCAGACGTAGTTAACGCAAGAACAGTGATGGAAACAAAAAAATCTATCGCTAATAGGCACGCTATACATTGTACATAATCGTAAAAATCCCTGGAAGCTCATCAGCGACCTTCGTCCAGTTCCCATAAATAATCGATTCGTTATAACAATAGATAGGTCTGTCAGGGAAACCATTATCATGTAAAAAGTAAACGTATACCTTTGTGATTTTTTTTCACTTGCGAATTCTTAGCACCTTGAGCTTAAACCCTGCTACCACGTACAGGAGTTAAGCCTGTTTTGACCCGACATAATTTCAAGACAATGTAATCATCATGGTCAAAACGGGCCTTGTCCTAGTCAGAAATTTCGGACTATGTTTTTATACCTTGGTCCTAGCTGCAGTTCTGTAGCACCCGGTCTGAAAAAATTCGGGTGGACGTACGCGTCCCAAGTCGTCTATTCCGATTTTTCTTTTTACAGACCTGCAACAAAGCTTGGCCCCTGTGTTTGTAATTAACTTGCTCACCTGCAATTTTGTTCATATTGCCAACATTTTATACCCTTCTCCTCCAGTTATTTTCGAATGTGATTGTATAATTATAGTTGAATGTACTGTGAAATTTTAACTTTAAATCAGTAATAATACGATAATATTTTAAACTTAAATTCATGCAATGAACAAAATATCTAAAGCGTGGAATTAATAGGACTAGACCAGCCTCTTAGTTTTTGAATTTAAAACATTACAACTTACTTTTCTTTTGTTAATGCATAGATCTATATATCAAGAAATAAACAACTACCCCCCCCCCCCCCCCTTTTTTTAAAACTCGGCATGACAGGATGTACACACCCGTAGGATCCTTGCCACCTACCTTGCCACAACCTTCGTAGAGCCTCGTGGCTACTTTCAATTTACCTAAAACAACGAGATTCCCGAGTAGCCCGAAACGTGATTAATAAATCAACATGAACACAATCAAAGACGGTTGGTTCAGTGAAATCAGTGAATTATGGCCTGGACAAGCCATGTCGCTTCAAGTAGAAGATGTATTATTTCAAGAGAGATCAAAGTATCAGGACGTATTGGTTTTCAAAAGGTAAAAACACATCGTTGCTGAGCCGCGAATAGTTCCCACGTTGCCGGTGTCGGGGGAAAAATGGCCGCAAACAGCTGATTACCTATCATGCTTGTGCGATAGCCCAATATCGATGTTAGATATAAGTGTTAAAGTATGTAGACATATTATATTTTAATGTGTTTATGTATTTGGTATCAAGAAAAGTGGTTAAGATATTTCGATAAATTGTTTTTGTTTCAAATTATTTCAAATATTTTAAAATATCAATGAAATTTTATTTCTTGTCGAAATAAACATGATTTTGATTCCAATTTTTGAAAAAGGTTTATAATAAATTTATATTATGATTTTTTGCTAATGTAAATAACACACATTTTATGGAAATATAATTATGCATGTGGCAATTAATATTTTAAATCAAAGTACTGAAGAACTGATGGGAGTTGATTTTATTGATTATTGTTCATTTTTTAATCAAAAATAGGCAATTTTGCATAGCAAGTAGTTTCTTAGTGCTATATTTGAAGAATTACACACAATATTCTCTAATATGAATTATCAGGCTTTTCTGACAAGAATTCCGAGTTATAGACGGAAAAACCCATTATGAATCATGTTGTGTAATATTTAAAGATAGAATTAAATCCATCAAATTCTACAAAAATTCTGAGCTCTAGACGGACAACCCATCATGAATCATATTGTGTAATATTTAAAGATAGAATTAATGCCATCAAATTCTATAATGCATAATGTATCAGTAATCGAAATATTTCTGGAAAATTGTTTCCAAGCAATATTGAACTCTGGCGTAGGAATTCATACGACTACAAAAAATATCTAAATTCTTTGTACCATTTAAAGTCTGACTATATTTTTAGGTATTAATAAATAAGATTCTTTGAAAAACAATCCTTCATTCTGAATGCATTCAGAATTTATAGATTATTTTCAAATACTTAAAAGTACTAAGTCTTGTCAGCGGTGTTGATTTGTGCTTAGGTCTAAATACTGTTTCACTTCCAGTTTGCCAGAGTAACTGCATAGGAGAGTTGATTAAAATCAACTCCCAAAAATTAGGCCAACTTTGAAAGTGTCAAGAAGTGGAAATTTGAAGAGATCTCAAGATATCCCCACTGGCAGATGTTTGTGGAGAAAACTATGCTGTACCCCCTCCCCTTTTTTCCTCAACAATTTTATTTTTAGAGAAAAATGGGAGGTATACAGCACAGTTGTGTCCAAAAGCATGTGAAGATACCAAGCAAACAATGTTTTTCTATGTCTAAAGAAATTTGACCCTTGCCCTTGATCTTTTACCTGATTTGAATGTTTGTCAAAGGGCTTTCAAGTTATATTGTATGGACAATACTAATAATATTATATGGACAATACTAATATATTGGTTGATGTCTAAGGCCACACCAATATAATCACTTACTCATTGGACCCCGCGCACTGGTATTTAAATGAAACTATACAAATAATATTATTTTTCATTTCCTACATCAAGGAAATTCTGGGCTGTTTTCTGTTCTATTTCCGCTCTATTTTTCTCATTTTAAAAAGTTTTAATTTATGAATAAGAAAGAAGTAGAAAAAATATAATTGTGCGCACAAATTTATTTATATACTGCCTAAAAATATTGCCTACAGAAAAAAAATATTTTATACTGGAAATTAAATCTCTCACCCACTCCCACCTTTTTTTTTTTGATGTCCGATGAACAAACTACTGGTATATATAGTGATCGATATAAATGAAAAGTACATGTCCCTATGATATTATTTTAATTAGAATTTACAAATTTGGATTATATATCCCTTCTGTCAGCAGATGGAATAAACTACAATTATAAATTCATTTGACACCTGCTTTGTAGGCATTCAGACAGTCTAAGTTAAATTAACGTTGTTTTTATCATTTGAGATATATAATATAGAAATTTTTAACAAGGCCTTGGATTTTCAGTAGGACGGAACTATATATTTCTTGCATTAAAACAAGTTAAAATGACGCCGGTTTCAAGTGAAACATACACCAATTGACTTAGCTCAAAGGCCACACAAATCGTGTTGATTTCAAAAGCCATAGCTGAGTGGCAAGCAATAAAATAGACAGGCCTATGTCACAATGCTGTTTGACACAACTACCGAAGGTCCAAGCTCTTGTTAAAATAGTTCTTCATGTAAAATAAATCTATGTCATATTTAATACCATTGTAAAAGCAAAACTTAATATTTGCTTGCATTTCAGTAAAACTTACGGAAATGTGCTGGTTTTAGATGGGGTTATTCAGTGTACAGAAAGAGATGAATTCTCATACCAAGAGATGCTGGCCCATCTACCCTTGAACTGTCACCCAAATCCAAGAAAGGTATATATACCTGTATAGTTTATAAATGTGGTTTGATTACTTAATGGAAGGCATTGCCTGTTACTGAAGATCTAACATTTTTGAAGGGACTAGTAGGTTTGACTGACCCTTAGAGAATTCAGGAGAAGTATTGTGTGCTATATATAAAAAGTGCTGTATATATAATGGTTCAGTGTTGAACAATCTTTTTGCCTAAGGTTAAAGTAGTTCCAGACAGTCATTACCTTGTTGCTTGATTTGATCAGGTGCTGATTATTGGGGGAGGAGACGGTGGGGTGCTGAGGGAGGTGGTCAAACACCCAGAGGTCCAGTCTGTGGAGATGTGTGAAATTGATGAGGTGAGTGTAAGACTCATCAACATCTACAACTGATGATGTCCAACATACCTTACCCATTGTGTTATATCTTACCGGGTATATACTGTGGAATCATTTTTTATTCGTAGGGGTCAATGTTCGTGGACGGCCAAAATTTTTCTGGTTTGTGGGGACGTAATTTCGTTGGTACCAAGATCGAAATAGTTTTATTAAATATTGAACAAATACTTGTATATATGTTCATTGGGATGTGAATTTATGGGCAAGGGTTACCCATGAAAGCCACGACCCCTGGTCCTCCACAAGTATTGATGATTCCACAGTACCTGATACAGACAATGTGGAACATTGACAAATAAAAAAGTTTTTGATGTAGTACATTTACAACTATAGTTGTACAGAAATGTCTGTTGGGCTCTAATGACTTTTATATTACAATTCTAACAGAAAGTTATTGAGGTTTCCAAAAAGTATCTGCCAAAGATGGCCATTGGTTTTGAGAGCTCAAAATTGTCACTGCATATTGGTGATGGATTTGAATACATGAAGAAGCATCAGGGAGAATTTGACGTCATTATTACAGACTCCTCAGATCCAATAGGTAAATTGGTTATATCTAAACATGTACTGGTATTCTGAAAACTGAGTATGAATCAACATAATTGTATTTGTTTGTGAGAAATCTTCATGGTAAAAGGGGAGCTTCTGGGAATTAAAAAAAAAATTAGATTGTGAAAAAATGTTGAAAGGAATAAGAAAAGATTTTTTAAATTCATTATAATACTGATAATATCCGAATGTAGATGTTGTAAATTGTGTTGAATTTGAATTTGCAACTGAGTGTCTGGAAATGGAACACTCACAATTTGAATTTCTCTGTATGTTCTATACAAAAGGGGAGGAGGAGTGGAGGGTAGGGGGAGGAGTGCTGGTTATTCATTTAAAAACTTCACTTTATAGAAATAATACATGTATTTTATTAGTAAAATTTGTCATTGATAGTTATTGTCAATTTCTGGCATTTCACAAAAGACAATATTTTATGTGTCTAGTCTAAGATGTACACTTACTTTCGGTAAATATAGCTAGCCATCCTTCAAGTCACACAAATGAATGACTTGTTAGTCAAAGCAGTGATTCATAACAGCTGAAGGTCACAACAACAACACCACTGTCTAAGGCTTGTGCAGCTGATGGTTATAACACTCTGAGCTATTGTATTTTCTGACAGCCCAGTTATTTTTTAAGGCACAAATACTATACCAATATTAGGTGGTTTCCCCTTCCAAAAATTAGCATTTTTTTCCCAATTTATAGAAGATAGTTTTTTGCAACTGAAATAAAGAAAATTATTTCTTTGCAAATATGTGAATTGTTGGGCATATCATCCTCTCTTCAATCTGTTTCTCATGACAAATCTTAATTTGACTTCACCCGTAATTATATGTCGTTGCTTATTTTTATAGTTTTTAGCAAGTTTTTCATCAAAAATTGCTAAATTAGTAATGAATAGATTTTTTTTTCAATTTGAGGAAAATGATGTTGACCCCCCCCCCCCTCCCCCCCAAAAAAAATTCAAAAGGAGGGGATGGTGGTACAAAAAAAATATCACTGCAGCCAATTCCTCATGTTCTTAAAATGTTGTTCAACCAGTGGTTTGCTGTTAACATAATTGTGTGATTTAATATTAAAGAATTTAACAAACAGTAAACCTTGTCAAATTGGTCAGCTTGAGATGTACATATTCCAACATTGCTGTGGTCAATGCCAGGCTGATGACATTCGCAAACTAGGTTAGAAAGGTCATTGACACAATAAACACATTCTTATTACCTTATGTACAAGTATGTACACGTGTTTATGGGTGGAATACACTTGTCACTAAGGTTGTTACATAGTATGGAGGTATTTATTGATCATGTTTGTGGGAAAATATTTTGGCACAGATACAGAAATACTGATTCACTCATGTGTATCATATCTAACAATTATTTAGTTTCAAAAAATCATGTCCAAAAAAGAAAATGTAAATTATATGTATTTATCAAGTTCAGTAAGATAGTTTAATAAACCGATAGAAGGCAAAATGATCTTGGTATCATATACCAAATGAATATCTGTAGAGCTGTCCAATAGACATATAAAGAGAATGAAAACTGGGATGTCTAGCTTATTTGGAAAAACTGGCATTGGTGTCATAGTATCTGTATGACTTCACTTGTCCTGGAGCCCCTAGAGAATAGTTTCTCTCCCCACAGCCCTATGTCGCTCATACTTTACCCACAGGGTGCCTTTGGGTAAAGAGTATGAAGGGTTTTGAATTCACATCATATCTCTTAAATCCTTGTATGGCCATTATTTTTTTTCTTTTCTTCACTCGTCCAGGCTTGTACTTAATTATACATTTTAGTTTAGTATGGCAGTGACCTTCGTCCAAGTTTCTATGTCTAAGGTCAAGGTTCTTTAAGTGAAATCCATATCCAGACCATATTTTTCACCACCTTGGTCTATTCTAACTGGGACTTAACCGAAAAAGTGCTTGTGGGTATAGGGTAATACACAAAACACTGAAATTTTCAAGATAGTACAAATTTTTTTGAGTGAATATGGTCGCTTAATTTTCAAAAATTGTTTGAATTTATAAGGTGATATTATATATATAGTAGATTGTTTATTCATGTATATTTATGTGTATTCATATCTAACGTTATTACTGTCAATATTTTTAAAATTTCATTATTAGGAGAAGACTATCTAAGTTATTTAGAACTTGTGTCTAATCCATTTGATTTAATCAATAAAATATGTTCAATTCAGGGTAAGCAATGATCTTGAGCCTAGTGTCAAGTTTCAATGTCAAGGTCATATTATATCTGCGTAAATTTGTAATCCCGAGTATATTTTCTTCCAATCTCCATTAGTCTTAAAGGGACATGGTCACGATTTTGGTCAAATTTTATTTTTCTGTTTTTATTATTTACAATGCTTTATGAATGCATTTCTAATGATCAAATGAAATTTGGGTGCCGGTCGATGAGTATTAAGCAAGATACAGGGCTCACAATTCTTCGCATGTAAACAAGGCTAGTGCCCTGTTTTTGTTTACATAGGTTCAATATACCAGTAAAAAATCTTTTTCAAGAGGATTTGTCTATATTCTTATTCTTTTTAAGCATTAATAAACAGGTCCTAACCATAAGGTCTAAAACTGGAATTGTCACTTCAACATTCAAAATGTAAACAAAAGCTTTGTTTACATAGCGAGGAATTGTAAGCTCTGAAACTCGCTTATAACTCAACAAATGACAGTCAAATTTTGGTTGCCAATTAAAAATGCCTTACTGAAGCATTATAAACATTTAAAATCAAAAAAATAATTTTTGACCAAAATCGTGACTATTCCCCTTTAATGCATTTTGCCTCATACTTTACCAAGGGCACCTGTCGGTAAATGATGTGCAATGACCTTGAACCAAGTTCCTGCATCAAAGGATAAAGCGAAATGCGAGAAAGTCGCAATCTTAATATTGTCTAGTTTATTGTAAATTAGAATTTTATGCATAACATTTAATTTGCATTGAAAAACTAATCCTCAAAGATTAATTTCCATGAGCAATAAGTATTCTTCAGTTATTTCACACTGTATGCAGTCACAAGTAACGGATACTTTTATACACCAATCTATGTATCAGTGGTTGGATGGTACATGTATCTTGCAGATATATCATGAATGTAACACTAGATTTAGAGTATTTTTTTTATCATTTCTTGGAGCATTGTCAACCATTGTAAATACAGTGTAAATATCAAAATACAGCTATCAATTTATGATCATAAAGGGCATTTTTGTTATTCTGCAGGACCTGCATCTTCTTTGTTTGAGAAGTCATATTATGAATTGATGAAGAATGCACTTCGCCCAGGGGGCATTGTCTGCTGTCAAGGTATGGCATCGTCAAATTATCAAATGATTAAGCAAATCATTAAAAATCACCAATAAAAATGTGTAAAATTTGCTTTATAGAAGATTTTTTAAAAAACTAATGTCATTACTGTAAAAATTGATACGAGAAATAAAATGTCATAGACATGAATGCACCATTACATGTTGAATTGATTATTTGCAGGGGAGTGTTTATGGCTTCACATTGATCTAATTAAGGGGATGCAGGACTTTTGCCGCGGTCTGTACCCAGTTGTAGACTATGCTTACACCACAATACCCACCTACCCCAGTGGTCAGATAGGGTTCATTCTCTGCGGACTTAACTCTGTAAGTGGTCAGATCCAGACATCAAATGTCCTAGGTTTACATCAGTTCAAATAGATCTAAATATCTTATTTTTCTAAATATATAATATTCTCAAAGTATTAATTAAAAAAATTAAATGGTTTAAGTATACCTAAGAAATACAAGTAAAAGCTTCATCCATGATGTTTACCAATTTCCCAATTACATGTAATATTGTAAAAGCTAGGGACTTTGTTTAACTCACATAGTCTATATTCAGGATGCTAACTTTAAGGAGCCTGTCAGAAAATTCACCCTTGAGGAGGAGATCAAATTAAAGCTCCAGTACTACAATGCTGATGTACACAGAAGTGCTTTTGTCCTGCCTCAGTTTGCAAGAAAGGTAAAACATGAAAAGAAATCTACTACCCTAGTCTCACATACCCTTGTTCATCAATGCAGATTTAAAATAAATTTGTTCAAGTTATTTCCTAAATGATTAACATATGTTGTACAAAAGTTCTAAAAGTTATTTCCTAAATGATAACATATATTACAAGAAGTAATAAAATGCACCTTTATATTGTAGGTGTTGAAGGGAGAGAGTGTAGGAAATGGGCCAATTAACAGCCAGTAGTCACGAGACCATCACAAAGAAGACACACTCATATTCATTGTTTCGATATTTTACTTGTAACAATAGAATTGTGCTATGCCTCAGGTTAACAGTCAATTGCTAGCTCATACTTTTGGGTATAAATCACAACAATTAAAAGATTCATTATAGGATTCTTTATAATTATATATACAGAGATCTATTTTTAGTCAGTTGCTTAAAGATATCACTGCCACTATTTTTGTTTCAAATTTTTACAAAATCTTTAAAAAATGTGAACTCCATGTACCAGAAATCAATATTTTTTGTTTCACAGACCTTTTATTTGTAAATAAACTTGGTGAAATGGGCATTTGAAAATTGATTCCTTGTTTTGTTTCTACAGTAATCATGGATTGATCTCATTATTACATTAAGTAAACCAAAGAGTAAACAACTTAAAAAATCAAATAATATTGTTTTAATTATGAGGAAGGTAGATGTATCAAGTTTATATCTAAATATATTAGATATTGACACATCTTGTATGCAGTGTTTGTATAACAGAAATATACACTTTCATTTATACATGTATTAACATTGCACCTTTCCTCCAAAGTCATTACTGTACTGCTTAATTTCAGAATAAAATTCAATTCTTTGACTTTGGTTTCTTTTTCTGCTTTGACTTTCCATCATTGTTTTTGAACTTCTTAAATTTTCCAGGTTTGAATGTCTTTTTAGCTGTGTCTTTTTTATTCCATTTACTGCTTCCCTTTTTCTTGTTGTCTTTCTTGCCTGGTGCAGTGTCCTTATTGTCTTTAACAGGTTCCTCTCCACTCTGGTTTTCTCCCTTCACAGCGACTTCTTTCTTAACATCCTCCGCTACATTTACAGAGTCTGCCATCTCTGTAGCCACTCGGGTTTTTTCCTCAGCACCTATTATTATAAAATCAATCTTCCTCAATAATAATTTAAAATACATTGTACAAGTTTTACTACCACAGGTGTCAGAACTGGGGGGTAAGTTATTTTTTTGCAAATTTATACGTAACCAAAGACCCCCCCCCCCCCCTTTCATTTGATAAATTTTAGGTGTAAAGACTACAGTAGCACAGTCTTTAAGATCATTTGTCTCATGCCAGTCTGCATAAATCTATGTGACACATGTATCAGAATGACACACAAAATGTTAACAATTACCTGGGATTTTGTTTGAAAACTTCTTTAGTTTAGCCACAAAGAAGCCATCCAAGTTATGTGTGTGTGGGTAAAATCTTCTCGTCAGCTTCATGTTGGGATGAAATCGATGTCTTTCAAAGCTAGTGGAAATACAAAGAGAAATACAAAGAGAAATGATAGATGAGTAATGTTTATTGCTCATTATACATGTACATTTACATGTATATACCGGTAAATACATGTTAAAAATTAGAAGTGATTTCCAAATCAAATTATTGTGCAAACCCAATGAAACATACTTTACATATCCTTCTTTTCCAAAGTCTAGCCCTGTTGGTACCAACTTTACATTTCTCTTGTTGAGAGCATATTCAATCACAGATTCATTTTCATCAACCTGTAAATTCATTGATAAAAAACTTAATGCTAGCTTGGCTAACAGGTAAATACATTCAGTTTCCGGAAACTCAAAAAATATATAAATATCACTGAGATGGTGTCCATGTAAATAATTAAATTTTAATTTGAAAACAAGATTAGTTCAAAGTAACACAATTTAAAACAGGCACTGGTAAATATGGGTTGAAATGTGAACCCAATTACTATAAACCAACATTTATTCGCGGCGACTTTATTTCGCAATTTACTTCCAATAAACTGGTTCGCGACAACTAATGTTTGCGACAAGCCTTATCCAGACCCGTATTTTGTTATAACAACCATACAATAAAGACTGGTTCACGGCGAGAAATATTCGCGACAACAAGGCTCTTGCGAACCTTGCAAAAATTTCTCGCATGTGAATTGAAGTTGGTTTACAGTATTCAAAGGGGAGAAAAATTGTGCAAGGATTTTGCACACACTTGTACTTGTATTAAAATGACTAGCACCTTTACACACAAACTATCTTTCAGTGAAGCATGAACTTTTCTTTGCTAGCTGAGGGTTTCTGATCTGCACCGAATCCAACTTGCTGAGGAGCAGTCTGGATCAGAAACCCTCAGCTAGCAAAGATGCAACTAGGCAGGGCAAGTGAAAGAAGAAAAAAAATGTTTCAATGATCTGCTATAACCTAAACCAATGAATAGAAACTTTCATTCAATGTTGCTGCAACCTTCTTATAAAAGAAGTTAAATACAGTACTTGCCAGACTGAACCAAGGGGAGAGAAAATATAATCGAACCTATGCCCGCTGAATCTTTAGTCTGGTGTTCTACCTACTGAATGAATCTGGCACAGGCAAACGAGCTTGTCTGTCCGTCGCATTCCTGTCCGCCATGTTTATTCCAGATATGGACTTTACAAAGATGGGTTAATATCTTGAAGTATGCTTTAGACAGTAAATTTACTCATGTCCATTTTTTAGGTGAAGTTTTTAACAACTTGGATGAAGGGGAAAGAAATATTCCAGACAAATGATTTCAGACAGACACACTTTTTCTTTACGTAGATTAGGAAAAGCAGGGCCCAACTTACCAAAATAAAATAATCAACATTTAAAGATAGAATTGTAAGGTTCAGGTACTTACAAGAATAGAACATGTGGAATACACAATATAACCACCAGTGCTAGACTTGGCATCACAGCAGTCAATGGCCGCCAATAACAGCTCTCTCTGGAGATGGGAGCACCTCTGGATGTCCTTCTCATCCTTCAAAATAAACAAAATCGATTTAAATCATATACAAAGGAATCTCCAAAAAGTTACTGCAGGCCAGCAAGTTCCTGTATTACATTAGTACTTGTACTTACCTTGTTCATTTTGACCTCTGTATCCTTGGCAATGACCCCTGTCCCACTACAAGGGGCGTCTAACAGAACTCTATCGAACCCATGCATGACCTGGAAGTGGTATGAAGAATTAATATTTTAACTACTGGTACCGGTATATATTCAACACCTTCCTCTTCTCTGCAGAGGAAGCGGTTCTGCAAGTGTTTATGGGAGGAAGGACACCTTCCTCTTATCGTTCTCAAACAAATAGTTTGCAAGACTAGTATTTATGGGCGTAAGATGTCATTTTGTTTAGGTACTTACTGAGGGAAACTTCCTTCCATCATAATTACAGATGACAGTATTGGTGATCCCCATCCTGTGTACATTCCCAACTATGGCCTTTGCCCTGTCCTTATTGGCATCATTGGCAAAAATAACTCCTGTGTTTTTCATCAGTGAAGCTGAAATGTATTACATACATGAACGACAAGTAAATTTTTTCATTCTAATTTACTTCTTTTCAGATTTGTTTATAATATGTTCAAAACTATATGGAGAGAAAACTGTTCACTAAAAATGCTTTTAATTCTTAGTTGTCCCATTTCAAACTGCCAAATTGATTTTTTCATCTTTGCTAGCAAAAGGATTAGACTGTACTTGTCCTCATTTCACATTGTCAGATATCAATGCAATGATGGTAGACACACATCATCTAATCAATGTATCTTATTTGTCTGCTCCCAAGCATATACATATATCTACATGATACATTTCTTTCAGGAATGCATTATTGACATCAATGACTGCATGTAATATCAAATACTAATTTATCAAATAAAACTGTTTCTAGTGTGTGATAATTAGGGATGGGACGATCCACCGATGCACCGGTGCATCGCGGTATTTATTTTGACGATATTTGGATCGATACATTTACCATTAATACAACGATACCTTACCGAACTTTTTTTATTTTTCAAAAATATCCGAGCTTCATATATCGGCTATTTTTAGTCCACGCGCCTAATATGAAAGTACAAAGATGGTGGAAAACCTCGTAAAGTTGTCAAAACTGTTAGGAAGCTAAATATGGAGTGTGGAAAACTTTTGGAGTACTTGTTTATGAAAAACTAGTGTACATGAGACTAATGTAATTTGTAGATTGTGCATAGCTCATTATGAATATAACAAAATAACTTTGGACATGCGGTAATTCATCGACAGATTGAATAAATTTTAAACTTTTATTCATGTTTTCATTTAATTGCAATATATCGTGATATGTATCGTATCGCATCTCATGTATCGTGATATGTACCGAATCGGCTCAGTACAGTATCGTCCCAGCCCTAGTGATAATTTTGAGTAATCTTTGGTTTCTCTTTCACATGAGCCCTAAATTCATCAAAAAGGAAACAGACTATTAATACCTTCTAACCTATAAAGATTAATATTAGATTCAGCCTTACCATTGTTAATATAAACTATAATTAAAGTCTCTAATTAGTTAAGTGATTACCTATGTGTGTCGTCTTTCCCCCCGGAGCAGATGACATGTCCAGGATGCGTTCGTTTTCCTGGGGGGCCAGAGCCATAACAGGTAGGAAGCTAGATCCTCCTTGTATGATGTAGTGACCCGCCAAGTATTCAGGTGTGGCACCTGGAGAAAAATAACAAAGGTGAAAACAAAGTCATTTTAGGTTCTATACATAGTAAATATATACAGTTTCTGGACATACCGTAATTATTTGTTGCTTTCCCAGTATGCAAAATATAAATACTGTCTGTTCAATAATCAAAGTACTGAAGTACTGACGGGAGTTGATTTTATCGATTATCATTTATTTTAAAATCAACTTATCTTGCATGGCAATTAGTTTCCAGTCTGTATTTGAATTACGGACCTTTTTATTATACGAATTTTAGACTTTCCTACAAGAATTTCAAGAAACCCCATATGAATCATGTTGTGTAATATTTAAAGATAGATTTCAAACTATGAATAAGTAATCGAAGCAATTTTAAAAATTGTATGGATCCAAGCACCGTTGATATCGAACTCTAGTCTCGTTCAACCAGACGCTCGGCTGTCTCCGTTAATCTCTGACAAGCAAGAGAGCCTCTCTGCTTGTCAGAGATTTACGGAGACAGCCGAGCGTTTGGTTGAACGAGGCTTTATTAAACTCTGGCGTAGGAATACATGAGACTATAAATATATCTAAATTGTTCGTATTATATAAAATCTGACTATTTTCAAAGTGTTTATTGATTAGTTTTCTTGAAAAACAATGCTTCAGAATACATTACATCGAATTTTTCTATTATTTTCAAGAACTAAGTCTTGTAGGCGGTGATGATTTGTGCTTAGGACCACCCACTGTTTCACTTTCGGTTTGCCAGAGTAACTGCATAGGAGAGTTGATTAAAATCAACTCCCCAAAACTAAGATACTCTTTTGATTTTGATATCAATTTTTATAGACATGCTCATATATTTTTTCACGATATTGAAGACCTGCTGTGAAAATTGTAAAAGTACATTTTTTCATACATCTGTGAACCACTTACCAAGAGGCACTTGGGAGTCATAAACAACAAGTCCAACTTTAGACCATTTTCCTATGGGATCTAAGTTCACCCCTCTGTTGATCAGAGCCTGAAAGAAATGAAACAAACAACTTAGAACATTTTCCAAGTATATTAAAAACTTACCAGTAACTCTAATGAGTCTGAATGCAAAGCTTGGGGAGTGTCTAAACAAAGTATTACCTGAGCTAAGTCTCTCCTCCTTGTTTTTAGTGTGTTTGTGCGAATAGTGACAGGTCTTTGTACTTCATTAGCTTCCAGAAATTCTGATATCTACAAGATTTCCAAAAAAAGTTTAAGCATAAAATTCTAATTTATCACTGTTTTTTTTTTCTATTGAAATATTCTTTAAAACCATAGTAAATGGGAGTTACAAACAACCTTTTTAAATCTTGATAGTCACTGGTTTGTTTGTGTATTGGTCCATACTTGCTAAATATTCTCTTTACCTCATGAGGGAAAAGTTGTACCAGTTTTTCCATGAGGAACTCATTATAACTGTAGTAAGCACACAGGTCTTTAATGAGCTGATCCAAGTAGTCCTGTCTGGTTCTGTAACATTATCATTTAGACATACTGTAACTTTCAAAGTCAATGTCATCTGTTTAACATTCTGACACTAAATGTCTACAGAACTTGGTTTCTACTGTATACTGTTTGAAAATACTTTATCTCACCTGTCTGGTTCTCTCCGACCTTTGAAGTCCCCCAGTACATGTTGAACTTCTTTGATTCTCTGCAGTATCAGCTGTAAATCTGGTGGTTGTTGGCGTAAATAGGTTAAGGAGACCAACGTACAACAGTACACTTCTAAAACTGACTTGGCGATTTTATGACATCAAATTTACAACAAAAGCAAATTTATTATCCATAAAATGAAGCTGAGGGTACAATGTAGCAAGTTTATATCTGTAAGTTAGATACCTAACTTATAGTAGATCCTTATGCATTACTTTGTTAACGATAGATAGAAACCACTATATCTCCGGACATTTATTTCACAGTAAAATTTCTATATAAAAAGGATATTTTCTTTTTCAATTTCTTGTCCACTTGGTAGGGTGTATTTCTCCATTTCTGAGATGTTGGTCTGAAGTTCTGCCTCTGCAAGTTTCCTACAAATCAAATATAAAATAATAATTAAAAATAGAGATTAAATTAAAATATCTACAAGTAGAACATGAAATGAAAACATTTACATACCTGTCTTTTTCTTGTTTCTTATTCAACTTCTTTGCTGCTTTTTCTATAGGTAACATCTACAATACAGTGTAAGGTAGAAGAGACTTAACCTCAAAACCACCAAATGATTCTAATGATGATATATTGATCGATTTATCTGAACAGGAATAGAAAACAATAACTTCTCTAAAAAGATTTACATCTTCATTTTCGTCTTCATCTTCCTCATCTTCATCACTATCAAATTCATCATCATCCATGTTATCATCATCACCATCATCATCACTGTCATTTTCATCCTCTTCTTCAGATTCGCTGACATCCTCATCCTTTGAAAATATTATTCAATCAAATTGTTAAATTTATTAATGTTTATGATGAACAACCAATAAGAATGAGAAAAAAATTGTATTCTGTGGTATAATATTTTAAGTAGATAATTGTTTTATTTACTTGGCCAATAATCCTTAGGATACATAAACATGTTTAGTAGAAGGCATGGTTTGGATTATTTGCAGTTTCCACAGAATGTCATAGGTTAGAATTTTTTATCAAGCAGAGAATTAACGAATCGGACACTTGGCTAGCTAAAATGGATCAGTGCGTATGCATACTCCTTTCACTTTCCACTCACGTCTCAAGTTCTTTCATATCAATACATGTGTATTGCTTTACTAACTATTTGATTGGTGATCAACAGGTGTAAAAATAAACCATCTCCATCACTTTAATTAGTAATCAAATGTAGGTTATATACGTACAATATATTTCATGTACATGAAATGAGCAAGGAGTATATGCAACTTTTTAATCATTATTGGTTTTTTTAGTTGGTTTAACACCTGCTTGGGATGGTCACTGTGTGTATTTGAGAGAGAGAGAGAGAGAGAGAGAGAGAGAGAGTTTTGCATAGAATTTAATACAAGGGGAGGATTGAGTTGGATAAAAATGATCTTTTTAATCTTTGGCAATATGCAAGCATGTATAGATAACTCTGTCTAAGATAATTAGTCAACCAGTCATATGGTTTTTACACTAACAGCATGTATTGTTTTTGCTTAAAGCTATACACGCTATAATTTGCGTCAATTTTGAATGACAGTGAAAACGCATGTGTTTGTCTATTTATAAAAGTTATCCTTAATCTGTAAATTACAAGGGTGAATACCATCTCGTTACAAAGATATCGATTTTTAATTGTTTATTTTCCTGCCAGGAAAATATACCTTTTCATGAATATTGATGAAGGAAGAGCAAACCGACCTCATTGCGCATGTCCGCGGAGAACTAGGTGGTCGTTATTGTTTGCCTAATTAAATATCCAACTTGATTTTTAATATGCTTAACAGTTGTTAATTTGAAATACATACATGTATAATGAGTAAAATACGCTTGCCATTCACGATACCCTTACTTCTGCATTAACACTTATAGGATCTATAAATAGCACATATGGGAAAAACACAGGTCTACGTCATTTTTTTAAAGGAAGTATTCATATCTACTCACAGGCTTGTATTTTTTTCTTTTGTTTGTACTCGTATATCGGACAAATTTATGCTTTACTGAAAATATCCTTTCCTTTGTGAAACTATCACAATTATGAAGATGTTGACCCTTCACCAGTTTTGGTATGATAGGCTAAATTTAGCTGTCGATATCACGTGATAGATTGATATTCACGAGGAGGCATTACTTTCCTGGCAGGAAAATAAATATTTTTTATTGTTTAATATTTGATATATTTGTTACGTGATCGAATTGAGCATTATAATTAACAGAATAAAGGTAACTTTTATTAGTAATCAAACACATACATTTTCCCCTTTATTCAAAATTGACGCAAATTATAGCGTGTATAGCTTTAATGCAGCTGTCTGAATTGAGTGTGAGGCAATTTGAAAAGTCACACCAAAAAGAATTTGACAATGATAATAAGAATGCTTTGTCAATCACCATTTTCCTTTTAGAAGGTTTGAGCCATAGTTTATTATCATCAGTGTATCCTTGGGGATTTTCATCAGATGACTCAACTTCTTCTTCATCAGATGATTCTGCTTCTTCATTTATCCCATCTTCTTCACTTTCATCTTCAAGCTCTGCTAATAGAAATTTCATAAGATGTTCCTGCATTTAAAAACCGTTTTTCTTTTTTCAATATATTCGATAAAAAAATTTCAGTTAATTTGGGGTTTAATAACTGTGTATTTTTTTTTTATTTAGGTAACCTTTTATCGCAGAAAAATGTTATTTTGAATTGATCATTGAAAAAATGAATAAATACAATCGCTGCCATATATTAAACCTATTGAAAGGAGTCTAAATTATCGGGACCTATAAAAAAAAACCCTGCAGTAATTCTTATTGTACATCATGAACTTATGTAAGGTTTTGACTTAGTTACTGTTAATAATATTACATGTATACAATTCATTTTAAATCTAACAAAAATTTTTGCAATCAGACAGCTAGGTACAAGAAAAACTACCTGCTCAATCCTTTCAGATAATTTTGAGTTATAGACATTGACTACATTGATAATCTTTCCAGCATTATTGTTTTCTCTACTTGTTTAATTATGACAAGTCTTTTTTAAGCCTTTGACACAAGAACAAAGTAAAATAATTTGTAAATTTTTCAGATCCTAACAGTAAACATGCATACGATCTTTTCTGTCATTATCTTACCATCACCTTCATCATCTTCATCATCCTCCTCTTCTGATGATTCTTGCTTTGAGATCTTCCTCTTCCTGTTGTTGTTGTTACCTTTGTTTTCTTTGCTTTCCTCTAACTGCTTACTTTTTTTCATAGCCTTTAGTTTTTGATAACTTTCTTCTTTCTCTTTTTTCATTGAGAGGAACTTTTGCCTCTTCTCTTCACGGTTCTTCAACCTACAATAATTTTGTGTATGAACATGAGGGAGTCAATTCACACTTTTCTCCGTATCAATGTTAAAATATCTGGATAAGATCTGAAATGGCATAATTCATTCATTAAGATATGATTTTTTTTTTACCTTTTCTTTTGCCTGCTGCTAAGTTTCTTTGTTTCTGTTTTATCTGAAAGCATAATGTTCCAACTTTTATCATGTTAACTATTGGAGAGAGGAATGGAGGATAAGAAAATATGGTAGTCATAATTTTCAAATGATAATTACCAGGTATATATCAAATATGTACCAATACATGTATAATTCAACAGTTAATGCCAAAAATTATAGGGTAAAGAATCCTAAGTAGACAGGTACTATTAACAAGAGCCCCATGGGCCTCATCGCTCACCTGAGCAACACTAGCTTTAAATTATAAGGGTGCTCAAAGGATATTGTGTCATATGGCCCCTCAGTATATTAACAAGAGGCCCATGGGGTCACATCGCTCACCTGAGCAACAATGGGCGTTCAAAAGATATTGTGCCATATGGTCCCTCGGTTGAATAACAAATAATAAATATTGTAAAGTATGTGAATTTTACACTTATTTTTGCATACATATAATCTTTGACATTGTACCTTCATTAAATACTATTTTTTACCAGAATAAAAAAATCCCACGCAAGATATAAAACTAAACATTTGGTAGGGGTATACTGTTAAGTTGTTTACTTCCAATTCCCTATATTTCGTTCTTCTCCCCCCCCCCCCCCCCCCACACACACACTTTGTAAAGCGATCAAAATATATGAGAGCATATAGGTACATTTTTTTCATCAACTACTTACTAGTTATTGTATTTTTAAAAAAAATATAATAGTTATTGTTTTTAATTTAAAAATCCTACATGTATAGATGTGAAGAAGAAAATTGTACCTCAATGTGCTCAATTCCTCAAATTAAAAACATTCAAAAAGAAGATGGGGGAATAAGATGGCGCAAATGCCCATTCGGTTTAGTAGTGAAATACAATTTTAAATATATTTTTCCCCAATTAAATCTATTCAAATATATTATAATACAACTTTGCAAAAGCAAAATTTCTAACTATAGTCAGTTTTTAATATATTTAACAAAAAATAAGAAAAAAAAATATTGTCGGAAATTTTGGTGGTATCGAAACCGAACATAAAAACCCTAGATATATACGGTTAGCTTATGCCAGGTACTCTAACCACTGAGCCATTTCAGACACAACAAGGGCGGCTTTTTAAATATTATGTGTGACTAAGGTCACAAATTACCGGACTTGTATTATTTTTTCAATACGTTCAGTTGTTGGGATACAAAATGATATTTTCAATGTATAGTGGGTCATCTCTCCACGTTTTTGTTGATTGAAATATCGGTTTGTTTTCCATTAGACCTTAATTAGACTAATATGGAGCACAGACCCACTCTATAAAAGAAAATGCCTTGAAGTTCTAAAAAAGGACAATATTTGCAGGTTTTGATACCTATATACGCCTGTTTGAGTCAACATATTCCAAGTATTGAACATACCTACAGGTTACATATCAATGATTCGTTAAATATATATTGTATTAAATGATTTAAAAAAACCCATCAGATTTGTTGATACTTTAATTTTTTAGTAGCCTGTCCGACAGCGTATGGGCATTTCACACGCCTTATCCACCCACCTTCTTTATTTGTCTTCTCCATTATAATTAAATGACTGTTATTTACTTCGCGTACAAACCAGGATAATTTCCGCTGTGATATTTTCTTAGAAATAGCGATAATTACTTTATCCCCACAACAGAAATGTGTCAGAACTATGGAAACTGTTTTAAAGATGTCGTTTTTCTTTACTCGTGTCTGAAAAACTATCAAAATTGATGTAGATTTCACATTATTTTGTCTCAGACTTTCTCCGAAACACGCTACCGACCTCGGAAAATCAAGTATGTTGAATTTACATCGAGATCGAGAGTCGCCATTTTTACATGTAAACAAAGTGCACCACATGAATTTACAGGACTGGTGATGGTGTTTAAAAGACTATCCGAGGCAAGTGAAGAGATGATATCAGTAGTAAATTGCATGAAGAATTTAATGGTATAATTGTTTTCACAGAATTTGCGTATAAATAAGGTAAATTAGTCGAAAACTAGCGCACGTTTTTCTGCGCAATAAATATACAATTTTTTCAATGGGTGGCCCTGTAGCTCTCCGGTCTGTCAATATTTTTTTTCCCAGAGAGCTACAGTTCTGCAGCTACATCCAACGGCCATAACTCTGTCGAAAATTGCTCCATCATACCCAATATCGAACTTGACCTAGATATTATAATGATAAACCTGTATACCTAATTTCATTCCTATAAGTTTATCCTCTGCAAAGAAAATGAGCGGAAACTGCAAATAACTGGAATTTTTCTATGTCCAAGGACCATAACTCTATCGAAAATAGCTTGATCATACACAATATCAAACTTGACCTAGATATTATCATGATAAACCTGTATACCAAATTTCATTTCAATATGTTCATCCTCTGCAAAGAAGGGAGGGCACAATAACATTTGAGTTTCTGTGAGTAACAAAATACTTCATGCGGAGAAATTATCCAGAGATCCGAGATGTAGATACTACATGTAGCTGCAGCCAGGTATTATCCAATATATGTATAAATTACTTCAAACTAGACAATAAGACATTCAAATAATATACATGTATATTGATAGAATCAAAATAACAACAACAGAAAACATGCAGCTAAAATCTGTCCTAAGATTTTTTGCTTCATTATAAGTTATTCATAAATACCTTTGCTAGCCAAGGGTGTGTGATCTGCAGGAGCGGCGCGGATCAGAAACCCTTAGCTTACAAAGATAAAATATTTCAGAGTTTAAACAATATTCATTTACATACCAGAATAAAAACTTGTTTACAGGTTTTATTTTGTATTTGAATTTCCTCTCTTGCTCTCTCTCTCTCTCTCTCTGACTTGTTCGGCTTAAAAAAGCGGCCGTTCAATAAAAGTCTATGGATATAATATAAAATAAGATCTGGATGACAGCATTTGAAAATTGTGTGAGGTTTTCCAAGAAACTTCCAAATGAAAAAAAAGATAAATTTCATAAGAAATCTGTGTAAATATCTGAGTAAAAAAAGGTGATGACGTTTTAATAAAGGATTTCAATTGTATTTCTTTTAGCTGTGTATGTTTCTATAAAAATCGTCAACATTTGATGGAAACAGTAGCTTGGGACAGACTATAGTCTATAGCATATCAGGGCTTGAACAAATTTAACAAGCAATAAGATTAGAGTCCAAACAATATATGAAATGACAGGCAAGAGATGATGAAAGGGCATATACTGTTCTAGCCCCATTTATATTGGCTTCGAATGCTGGAGAAAACGTACCCAGGAGAAAACGTACCCAGGAGAAAACGTACCCTATGAAAATAATAAATAATGGTTTTCATGGATATTCTTAAATGAAACAAAATAAAATATACAATGAACATTTGTAGCATTTGTTGCTGTTGTTTTTAAATGCATAGTCACGTACTTAAATTATTAAGGCCTGAGCAGTTTAATTGGTCGACAATTATTACACCATAAACGAGACCGTTAAATAATTAGATTTTATTGCAATCTCATTTTGGAGAACTAAATGACGAGTATCTCAAGAAGTCGATATCGCGTTATTTTTTATATTTTTTTGCATTTTTTAAAATTTATCTATAAAACAAAGTTGCTTAATAAAACCAAGTTCACATGGAAACTACTACGAAATGTAACATTGAACAGTCAATTTGCTTCTGACACCACTGACATGCTGCTCAGGTATTTAATTGATTATCACTTTAATTAAAATCAGGGGATCTCGCATGGAGAAACTCAAATCGGTAAGGCTACCGATAAATGGATAATTAGAAGAAGTAGTCAGATAACACTTTATGACAGGTCATTATTAAATTCGTACTAAAATAAAAGTTGCTACAATTATTATAAAGATATTATTCATAAAATGAATATATTTCTATACATCTATGCATTGAAATATGCATTAAAGTAGCATTTGAAAATTATTTAATATGTCCAACCCCTTTAAAATTATAAAGTATCAAATTCACATATCGATAAAACTCTTACATTTCTGTATATTTATTATGCAAAATAGTATTTAAAACTATTAAGTAGTATAATAATGATTTTCATAGGGTACGTTTTCTCCTGGAGAAAACGTACCCTAGAGATTGGGTACGTTTTCTCCTGGGTACGTTTTCTTTTGGGTACGTTTTCTGGACGCAAGATGTTTAGGGACTAAGACTTTTCGTGACTTAATGTTAAAGACGTTTCGAGACCCGGACGTTTCTGGTCCTGGATCTTTTGGGACTTAGAATAAGATTTTTTGGGACTTGATGAAAGGCTATGATGAAAGATGTAACTTAGCTGCATAATTAATCCATGAAGCCGTATTATTATCAATTTTTTAAAAAAAATGAATCGTAACATGGCATACTATCCTTTGCATGCGGGTCCGGTAAAAGCTTTATAGGTGAGATATCGATCCTTATCAAATTGTCTGAGTGATCTGTAAAGTGTGGTTGATTTTAATGAAAACATTAATTTAATGATTAAACATGTAACATGCAAATGAAAACCAGGAAAAACTCTTTTCTTTTTTTTTTTTGCCTACTTGCGTTGAGTCATATGACTGAGTGAAACTATTTTTTCCCAAAATGGCATTTTGCTTTGTCGACGAAAAACAAAAGGGTACAGGAGCCTGTACCAAAAAGGGTCAAGTTAATAAGCCCCGACAGTAATATTAACAGTTGATCTATTATTAGGGCTGGGACGATACTGTACTGAGCCGATTCGGTACATATCACGATACATGAGATGCGATACGATACATATCACGATACATTGCAATTAAATGAAAACATGAATAAAAGTTTAAAATTTATTCAACCTGCCGATGTATTACCGCATGTCCAAAGTTATTTTGTTATATTCATAATGAGCGTTGCACAATTTACAAATTACTTTAGTCTCGTGTACACTAGTTTTTCATAAACAAGTACTCCAAAAGTTTTCCACACTCCATATTTAGCTTCCTAACAGTTTTGACAACTTTACGAGGTTTTCCGCCATCTTTGTACTTTCATATAGGCGCGCGGACTAAAAATAGCCGATATATGAAGCTCGGATATTTTTGAAAAATAAAAAAAGTTCGGTAAGGTATCGTTGTATTAATGGTAAATGTATCGATCCAAATATCGTCAAAATAAATACCGCGATGCACCGGTGCATCGGTGGATCGTCCCATCCCTATCTATTATACGGTTACCTCAGCCATTATTTGATACATTTACTAGAAATATCCAAGGAGGGATCGGGGCTACCGATAATTGTTATAAAAACAATCAAATCACACCTTTTAGCCCGACCTGTGGATAGGTGTACCCAGGTGTTAATTATGAGGAGACTAATGAAGAGATCCCCCAGCTGTCAACACACATGCGTTATTATCTACTAAATATATTTCCTATTACTCATTCATCATTGTTCAGATTAGTTATACTAGTTATCATGGTTATAACAAAGGTCATCGTCGAAAAATCGCTTATGCTAACTGACATATAGTATAGGCCTGCATACATGTAAATGCACAATAAGAATAAATTTTCTTTTTAAATCAGAGCTTTTGTCATGCTGCATTTTTTGTATTCTCTTTATCAAAAATTAGAAAGAACATACAAGGTTGAAATAAACGTGTTTTATCAATCACTATCATGATTAAGTACTTTAAACACGCACGCACTGTACAATTAACCATTTCCTTTGTTTTTTTAAGTTTTATCTATAAGATTTATTCACACACAAAATTTTTTACATTGAACATGGATTTAAATGAATTTAGCATCAATTTTATACAAATTCCAAAAAATCTTATTCTAAGTCCCAAAAGATCCAGGACCCAAAAAGTCATAGTCCCTAAACATCTTGTCAGGTCACGAAACGTCTGGGTCCCTAAACATCTTGGTCACGAAACGTCTAGAATTGTTGATAAATTTTTGATAAAGAGAATACAAACGCCTGATACCTTGGCTTCGCCCTCCAAACGGTTACACCGTAAAACATATTATTTCTAATAATCAACATCCTTGTAAAAAAAGCCGCATATAAATTGCTTAATCAAGCTAATCTGAATAGCTTTAATAAGCTATATAGCTTTCTCAAGCTAATCTGTAATCAAGTGATTGTGCTAAATAATTTATAAGAGTACCTTCGGTCAATAATCCCGGAAATGTTGGTGGTTGTTGTTTTTTTGCCTTTTTACCAGGACCCGACTTAACGACTTGTGTTGGATCTCTTTTCCTGCCCATAATTGGAATAAAAAAACTATAGAATATGTAGTTTTTCCACGTGCAATGCAGCAATCAAACAGAATCAAACAGGATATACTTTTTGATTTATAAATGCTAAAACCGAAGCGTCGGGGCGGAAACCAGAAATAAGGCGCAATTTTCGAATATGATATGTAAGTAGATTTAAAAAAAACAAAATATACAAGATAAGAGACGACTTTCGGCACATATAACTGTTTTATGTTTTGCAATATGTTTTTTCGCATTTTATAAAGAGACATAACCTAGAACATCGTGGATTCGAAGCAGCTATCGTTATCTAACGTTATACAGTTGTATGCTCGTCTACTTCTACAGCAGGGTACCCCAATGGTACCCCTATATTCTCTTTTGAGAAGTGAACAGGCATAGCCAGTACAATTTCTTAAATAAGCTGTATATATAATCAAGTGCCAAAAGTATGTAGTTTTTTTCTTTTCACTATATACTTTATTGAAAACCATCATTTATCAAAGAATAGTTGAAAAGTACAGTAACACATTGACCAGAGACATAAATGTCTCGATCTGCATTGAACTATTTTTTAAAAAAAACTTGAAATTGATAAATTCAGAATTTCTCTAGCTTTTTTTGCATCAAAATTTTGACAAAGATAGAACTAAATCCGAAAGAACTTTTGATGAGAAATCCACCGACCAATAGACAAACAAGAAACAAACTAAAACACCAATAAAATTAAAAGACACAACTGTAGTCCAGGTTGGTAGAGATATTTATAACGGACACATTCAATATGGTGTGACTATACTTTGTTTTAATTAACATATTCTAATGTTCAAACAATAAGTATACATTGTACCATAGATTGGCAAGTTTTCTGTTCTTAAAAGTGTGGGTTATATGTACATACCCCACACTTTTTTTTTAAACTCCGCCCACTATCTCGAGTAAAAACAACTTCAACAAAGTTGTTTTTAGCGCGTCCATAATACTCCACAGTAAGAGGTTCCTCCAGATCAAAATTGCCAAAAACTCAACACGGATAAATGACTCGATTAACTTAGTTCGTCGAATAAATCTCATTTTGAGCTCGAGACAAAACAATGTCGGCAAATGCTTTGTCAGAAAGACTCTATTTTAATATTCTTCTCCATGTGTGCGGACAAGTAGGGAAACGCGTGTTAAATTAAATAGGGGTATCCGGTTTAAAGGTTTTATATAAAGTCAAGCACGTGATAGGAAAGCGTTTGAATAGAAAACTTGTTTTGTGGACAGAGTGAATAGCGGAAGCCAGTCGGATTTGACATTAACCATTCACGGTTTCGCGACATGCATTTCTCAAATTTTATTTTTTTTTTGCTTGTTGATTGATTTTGTTCAAAATATATATGTTACATGATTTTTCAGCCACTTTTAAAGCTGCTTGGTCCGATTTTTTTGTAATTACAGTATCAACTTTTTTTTCATACAAATCATTTATCTTAGAAAGTTATGGACTTTCTCCTATTTGCACAAGCAGAATCAGTCTCCTTTCAAAGTTAGAAATATTCAAAGTAAATAAAAATAATTTCTCTTTGGGCAAACGAAAAAACAAACCAAAATGCATCACGGGAATGTTTAGAAAAGGAAACCGCTTGGTTTCGTCCCCCGAATAATTGGGGTTATTCAACCCGCATGCTATGCATCAATTGTAAAGAAAGCAGTCTTTGGAAATATTAGCGAACAAAACGTACACATGTTTATTTGTAATTTGTCTGATCATTTTGACCTTTATTTAAAGCGATGTCAAATTCGTAACACAACCATACCCGTCTCGTTGTCAGGGGTGAAATTTAACATGAGGCGAAATAACGCGGTACCTTTTAATGTCGTTTGTTTTGTTAGCAAATTTTGTACGTATTTTTCGTCATTGAAATTTGGCATAATTGACGGGTAAAACTACTGCAATGTCAATTATCATACATATACTAAGCATAGCCATCGTTTAAAAGCGTGCATAAAATTTGATAAAAATCGGACCAAGCAGCTTTAAAAAACATACATTGATACAGAGTATCAAACAAGATTTTGAAAAACTAATAACCTTCATCAATTTAAATTTAATTTCAATTGTTTAAACAGAACTATAATTGCACAATTTAGGGTTCGTGTATATGAAATTGTGTTAATAGTCAATAAACGGTGTAGCTACGCTTCCTTGTGTGATTATGACTACGCCCATCGGGTAAAAAAAAAAAAATATATGTGATGTATTTTTTTAATATCGAAATGAACAATAAAATTAAGTGTTATTTGAAATTCATTTTCTTTTTCAATGAAAAGCCTATTCTCATCTAAGGAACAGCTATTTTAGTAATTTTTATAATATAATTAAAATAAATATTGCCAATAACTTAGACAAAGAAAGATACATTTTACATGTATGTTTAAATAGTGAAATACATACTATTTTAAAAATTACTGTTAAATTCATTAATGACTGCTTTGATAACAGATGTCAATTAGTCTACATACAATGATGTTCCTATATATCCATTGGGCCTTTGCCAATTATTGTAATTGTGTTTGTGCCAATATTTGTATTTGATAAATATAGTCTAGATCTTTTCATAATTCGTTACCCAACAGCGTGGCTTTGTGGGTTAGAGGGTTTACTACGAAACTGTTGGTCATGATCAAGTTCGAATTCCGCTGGGGATTTTGAAATTTTTATTTTTTCCAAAAATTTTTAAACTTATTTTTTGGTATAAAATGTTGTAAAATTTGGAAATTCTAAACTGGTAAAAGTATTTCAATTATACACTTTAATCTTCATTAAATGACAGCTGCAGACGAAAGGTGACTGCTTTATAGGGGTGTCTGCTTCAGCAGTTTAGACTGTAATGTAGATCGATACATGCATGTATTAAACTGCATGGATAAAAATGTCCTGGATTCAGTGAGATATGAGAACTATATTACCAGAATCGGCACAGTCTAGATCTTCGTGTTTTAAGCATTTCTGATTTTTCTGTTAGGTTTGATCCACAAACATATAAAAACAGATAAACTCATCTTTATCATAAAGATGAGGATGTACCTAAATCGTGCACGATTTTAAGTACTGTGGAATAAATGAGTGCATGCATGATGCAAGGAATTATACTGCCAGATTTGGTTAACAAAAAACCCCCACTTGTTCTTCCTTAATTGTTTGCACACAGTGTATTACCGGTACATTATCTACATGCTATTTTTAAACATAAACAGATGCTCACTGCACAGATTAAGACAAAAATAAAAAAAACTGGCAAAAAATTTAAGTGGATGTACATGATGTATAACTTGTAACATTGTACTTGCATGTGCAAGGGAGAGAAAAAAGTACCAATTCATTTCCCAAAGAACTCAATAATCCCTCTCATTTCTTTACTTTTTGTGGTACTTCTTCATTCGATCAATGAATTTAAACAGTGAATCAGTGATATTTTTACTTTAAAATAAATATTATTTCTGCAATTAATTCAGCCAATCAAATAAGCCCTATCTTTTTCTGCTCTGCTCGATCTTTTATTGACACTTCTGATCATCTGGTGCATTGGTACTCTCATTCCTTAGAGAGTGAGTCAGCTGCATGAGCATGCATTTATTATGGCATGGTTTTATATCTGAATAAATAATGGTTGACGTGTGATCTGTAACCTGAGTAACAGTCTTTAATTTTCTATCATATATTTTGTTTGTTTCAAGTCACTTACAGATACTTCATTTTGAATCATAGTGTTTATTGAAAATCCCTAAAGATTCTTCAGTGAAAAACAAAATCTGAAAAATTTAGTCCGAATTCCCTCTGTTTCTCTAGGAGCAAAATTTAGTTTGAGTCTAATTCCATAATATAGTAGAAATATAGCAGAAATATCAATAATAATTCATTTCATTAATACTTTTTGTGTTCTGAACACATGACACTTATGACATTAATGATTGAACTTAATAATTATCCGACTTTGAAAACTCAAACGGTGAAACCCTGAGTAAACAATTACCAGTAACGTCGTCCTTAAAAATAACCCTAGTATTGATTGATTATATGATACTTATACAGTAAAAGGGAATAACTGTGTCTGTCGATACGTCATGTACATGCATCCCTTATTTAATGTAAGTGTATATCAACTGACAGTTCACAGGCTCATTTAAGCATGCACATATGTTTGTAGTTTATTGAGGCATTTGTTAGCATAGATGGTTACACTAACTTTGCGTGGACTGAATCATGGCTGCCTCAGCTGAAGCAAGATCAGTATGTGAGTTGCACAAATGTTTCAGAGCAGTAGTTTTGAATTAAATTACGCCCTTGTGAATAAAGTGTATATATGAAAGGGAGAAACGCAAGTTTGATTCAGTATTTGATATGTGACACTTTTAGTACATGTACGTATTACTTGTACTATATGTACTATAATTGTTTGTAGCACTTACATATAGTAGTGTATTATATATATGGAATAAGAAAATTTGAACCTGTGGCCAAGAATTTCACTTCTGGGTTAAAGATGATGGGCTCAGAACATGGATATCACTTAAAAGATTCCTTATAACTTGTGATTATTTGTATAATTAGATATATCCTACATTTGAATTGCAAATATCTTCTATCAGTGTTCAATACCTTTTACTGTGACTTAATTTATTCATTTATAATAAATATGTTCTCCAATGACTATGAGATAAGATAAACATATACATGTACATGTATATAGATTAATTTGGTCTCATGTCATCATACATATATAAACATACATATTAATATTTATGCCCCCCTTCGAAGAAGGGAGGGCATATTGCTTTGCTGCTGTCTGTCGGTCGGTCGGTCTGTCGGTCAGTCCACCAATGGTTTCCGTTCATTTTCTTCGCAGAGGATGAACATATTGAAATGAAATTTAATATACCGGTTTATCATGATAATATTTAGGTCAAGTTTCATATTGGGTACGATCGAGCAATTTTCGACAGAGTTATGGCTCTTGGACTTAAAAAAATTCAAGTTTTTTGCAGTTTCCGTTCATTTTCTTCGCAGAGGATGAACATATTGAAATGAAATTTGGTATACAGGTTTATCATGATTATATCTAGGTCAAGTTTGATATTGGGTACGATCGAGCAATTTTGGACAGAGTTATGGCCCTTGGACGTAGAGAAATTCAAGTTTTTTGCAGTTTCCGTTTATTTTCTTCGCAGAGGATGAACATATTGAAATGAAATTTGGTATACAGGTTTATCATGATTATATCTAGGTCAAGTTTGATATTGGATACGATCGAGCAATTTTGGACAGAATTATGGCCCTTGGACGTAGAAAAATTCTAGTTATTTGCAGTTTCTGTTCATTTTCTTCGCAGAGGATGAACATATTGAAATGAAATTTGGTATACAGCTTTATCATGATTATATCTAGGTCAAGTTTGATATTGGGTACGATCGAGCAATTTTCGACAGAGTTACGGCCCTTGGACGTAAAAAAATTCTAGTTATTTGCAGTTTACGTTCATTTTATTTGTGGATTTTTCCAAGGGAGGTGGCATAAGTGTTTCACAAACATCTCTTGTCAGACTATGTTTCAATCAAATATTTACACTTGCAAATGTTTCCCTTATATAACACTGTTTGTGCAATCTGCTGTTATTCCTGCATAACATCATTATGGGTCAAGAGGTCGAAGTAGCGCATGAATAATCTAGGTCACTACTTTTTCTATGTGCACAAACTAATCGACTTGTGCTGAAACACACCTATTAGATATCGTAATGAAAACATAATTTAGGCATAAAAAAATAAACGTATCTGTATTTTGTCATACAAAGTTTTTTATTCATTCATTTTCTTAAAAAATATAACATTGATCACTGAATAAATGATTCATGTTAGATAACACGTTAGGCCTGTAAACAGAATGTTTATGGATCGACATCGTAACGAGGCGTTCTTGAAAATTACAATCGCAATTTGTCAAAAGAGTTAATTCAGTTAAAATTCATTTCTGACTTTATTACAAGCCTCGGTCCAAATTGCAAACGCAATATCACAGACCTTTCGTGTTTAGTCCATTCACGGATCACGGTCAAATTTAACTCCTTGTGCTTTTCTGTCCGATTTGTTCTGTAAAAATAGATTCGATCAAAGTTAAAATCGCCATCCTGAAGTTTCCTCTATAATGTCGGAGGAAATCATTATGCTCTTGAATCTGATTCTGGCATAGGGTTTCCCCTGAAAATGCCTAAGTAGTCTCTAACTCAACTTTCCATCGCTTTGTTTTCAAATTTTTAACAGCTCTGTGACTTCAACAGAGGTGGTACTATTCCGCCAAGCTTCAATCGGTTTTTTCAATTGTACAAGTGAATTTTCTTTTCTGTTTCCCTTTTTAATGATAAAAAGTGTTGTCTTGTCAAAAGTAGTGTCATATTTATTTATCACGATAATCAAATGCTTGCAACATTGTTGCACTATTTTTTGTTACGTCATCTTAATCGAAACGGCTTTGTTACGTCATCTTAATCGAAACGGCATCACAAAAGAGAAAGTATGGAGCATTGTTATTGTCATAATTTGCAACAAATGTAAATATAAGAAATAAGGTATCATTTTTGGATGTACATTGGGATTTAAATACGGGTTGATACATAATCAAATCTTCCATGAAGCCCTTCGGGCTTTATGGGATTTGATCACGTGACCAACCCGTATTTATATCCCGATATACATCCAGAAATGATACCTTATTTCTTAAATGATCATATTAAACATGTATAGTTTCATAAGCAATTAGGTTTTTGAAAAACATAAATATGATACCAGGATAGCCCATATGAAAGCTTGAAAGTGTATTTAATTTCATTGTGGTCTTTTTAACAACTTATGGAACATTACTTATTTAGTTTAGTTTTTACAGTAACACAAAAAATATTTATCCTTTCACAAACAGGAAATTTTATACTGATTCTCAGGAGAAACAATTATTCTTTTTGTCCCCTGTCGCAATGTGGAGCCGGGACATAGAAATGCCGGGCGTGGGTCCGTGCGTCTGTGCGTCCGTGTTTCCGTCCGTCACACTTTTTTGTAAGCGCTCTCATGCCTACAAATTTTGACAGATTTTCATTAAATTTATACCAAATGTTTATACCACTAATACCTTGGTCAAGTTCCTAAATCAGCCTTGGTCAATACTAGTAAACTGCTTGACCGGCGGGGGACCCAGAAATTCTATTCTTGTTTAATTAAAAATCAATTTATGCACAAAATATGGAAACCAGAAAGCACAAGTACTTGTATTACATATGAATTTGTTCATATATAGATGTAAAAAGAATCTGTGAATCATGTACCAATTATATTTTGATCCTTTATACACTATAACCTTAAAGATATGCCAGCTATAAAAGAATCTAAAATAAATATGATAATGTAAAATGGCTTAAGGTCAGATTTGACCAGTGTGCATAGTTGAAATAGTTCAAACAACATTTTCAGGTTAAAAGTGAAAGTCATATAAGATTTGTTTGAAATCCAGAACTTTTTAGACCATAACTTCTATCACCTTGGCTCAATCTTGCTCTGCACATATTTAACCAACATACAGCCCCGTAGGTTATTTAGGTTTTCAGTGACCTTGAATTTAAGGTTATGTCAAATGCAGAATTTCTATGTCAGAGGTTAAGGTCAAAGCAAAGTGCTCTGAAATGCTTTTCATCCTATTAATGACCTTTTTCAAGCATGGCACTTTGAGATGGTCACCATCTTTATGTCTATATTGTTAGTTCTAGCTACCAGTATGCAATTAAAAATGATCTATTGTGCAAAAGTTAATGCCTTGATACATGTATATACAAAGTTGTGAAATAAATTATTCTGAAATCAAAATACATCAAGATATGCTTATTTTTTGCAGACAAAAGAATGAAGATCTGGCTGATAATATTCCTAGCACTAATGGTCTCTCACAGAGTCCAGTCACAGTCAAGGCTTGTGGTAAATACAACTTGTCTGGAGTTGGCCAAACCCTCCAATAAACAGTTACGTCTAATCTGTAGTCAATATGATTACCACTGTCTTCTGGATGAGACTTTCACCAAGGAGTTTGAGGCCTGCAGGGAGTGGAAGTGGATTCCCGAAGGTAAGAGGAATTGGGTGTCTGAAATATTGAGGATGTACACAAAAACCATTGTAAGCACTGTTAGCAAGAAACATTGTCTAACTGTTCGCAGGAAGATGACATATCCTGTAGAATTTAATAATAATACATGTACATGCATCAGGTCACAATTTAAGATGAAAACTTTTAAAATTTTATTTTAAAAAATTTCCATTTTTAATGCTTATATGCTTCATTATCTGTATTTTCAATGATCATGACAACCAAAATTTGAGTATCATGAGCCTTGTTTACATAACAAGGGATTACATGGATTATAATCTCTGTATCTTAACAACTGACATTCAAATACATGTACCGGTATTGGTTGTGCATTAGAAATAACTTTGTCAAGTACTTGGAAATCATTGTAAGGGTTGGATATAAAGGTTAAAAAAAATATATATATATAAAACAAGGATCTTAAATATTTGTTTAAGGGTTGTTGGAGAAAACTGTATATGTATTATCATTTGAAGGAAAATGTGCATATTTCAACACATATGGAAGAGGAAACATTGACGAAAGGAATTGCGTCCCAAAAAACAATCTGACTTGTTCACATGGTACTATTCAGTTCTCATCGGCAACAAATACAAAATGTGAGTAAAAGCAGTTTTCTATATCACAGATTGACTTGCTAGTGTAATAAATTGTACATGTAAAAAAACATTTAATTTTAAAAAGCATACTGTTTAATATTTATGGCACGCTAAATTTACAAAGATGAGCTAAACTTTGCAGTCAATAAACTACGTTTATCAGTTGTAAAAGGTAGTTGACAGTAAACTACCGTAAAGTCTCATGTATAGTGCTCAGTAGCTTGTGTATATTATGCACTCCAAAGTTAGTATAGTATAGTATAAAATGCACCCAAGAAACGAAGAAATTTCAATCATGATTTTTTAGTCATACGTGCTAGTGCTGATAATGTATGGTATGCTGTAGAGTGTTGATAATTAATCCAATTCTTTGATTATTGTTAAATAAACATTGTAAAGAAACATCTGTATGTTGTACATTGTCATGAAGTTGTAACAATAATTGGTGTATATTAACAGTGTCTATCAATGTGTTAAACAAATTAAGAAGTAATTGTTTAAAACAATTACTTCTTAATGGGACAAAAATTAATCAGTTTTAAGGTGTCTGACTTTAGTTTTCATTTTATATATTTTGTTCAGTTTACTAAAATACAGTGTATTTGTACCCTCTAAGAAGTTTTTGATACACTACGTCTATTTAAAAAAAGGCCAAAAAATTGCCAACATGTATCACCTAGCCTTTTGATTTGGGATACACAAAGAAGAAAAAACAGATCTTTTTATGCAAGAATTATCACATCACATACATTTATGTAAATTTAATAACCTGGCAGGTACAAAGAGTGTATGAGGCAAACAAAGTTCAAGCACAGATGTCACTGTCACAAATTTATAACGCAATCGAGTTTATAATATGTTTGAATATAGATCTTTTAATAATAAAAATGAAATAAACTTGATAATTTCTTTGATTTTAGACACAGCATGTTATGTAAAGAAAGAGATAAGTACATCACTGCCTGTTACAACAAGGTAAGTATATATATACAGCCTTAGAATTCACCTGAATCAGCTGATAATTTGCTCTCCGTATTGGCAAGTTGCAGCAAATGATCTGTTTCTTCTTCTCTGAAATTGTTCAGCCAAGAACAATTATAATGTAAATTTCATGATTCTTAAGTTTTTTGGTCTGACAGAGGAATAAAGTTTCACTCAGATGCTTTCCATGTGTTATGTTGTCAATGCACCAATAGTAAAGTTTAGAGCATTTCTATTTTCATCTCTGAAATAACCTGGACATGTGACCAAATGTTCTACCTTTATCATCTTTGAATACCGATCATGAAAATTGCATTGAGCTATTTTGCCTGGTGATTTTCAAAACCAATATTTCATATGGACCAAAATTAATTGGCAATTTGTAGATATTTATATGTCATATATACATTTTCAAGTTGCTGTTACAATGTACATTGTATAACAACTTCCATATTGTTGAATTTAATCTTGTAAAAATGCATATTACTCAGGTGTCATTTATTAAGGTATCAAAGAAATTTATAACTTTCCCTTTCATTTCAGTCCTACTGGGACTCAATCAGATGGAGAAAATGCAACATCAGTTTCAACTTCCAGTAACAAAAAATATGAAATGTCAGGGTGAGAGATTTATTTTTTTATAGAAATTAGATGATAAGTTATGTCAATCTATTATTGCTGTAGGCAATTTTACCCTTGTATCTTTATATATTTAATAAATTGAGAGGTGATAAATAAAACTTAAAAACAAAATGTAAGCCCTTTTAGCAATTTTAGACTTCGCAGGCTATGTTAAGGCTGCCCTATTAATTTCATAGCGAAATGTAGAAATTCACTTGTCTGTACTTCATAAGAAATGTAGAAATTCACTTGTCTGTACTTCATAAGATATGACGTCATAGTTAACTTTGACGTCACGATCTGCATTCCTTTCGATCGTTCTTAGGGAATGTATCGTAACGTAATAAGTGATATTCATTGTGCATAATAAAACCGCTTCATTCCTTTACATAGACACTGTTGTAAATACATTACTAGTGATACTTAATTTAATATCACCGATATGGAGTATAAAAAAATCAACAGTTTTAAAGCTTCGTAATAGGTAAATAACTATTCATAAACTAATGGTTTTGAGACTTCCCCTGCTACGTGTAATCTAATGAATGGTGATATGTATATGCATATAAAAAACGGCTTAGCACAATTAAGTGAAAGATAAAAACAATCTTAGTATATTTAACGTGAAATCGGGAGAGAAAATAAGTACCAATGTGAATCTTGCTGGGGGAAACCTACCGAGTGACCCGATTTTGTGTAAATCGAGCCTAAATGGTAAAAATGTGCCTAATTTCGATGGCGGTGCGAAATGTTTTGACAATATTTCAAATAAACGAAATATTTATATGAAGCCCCAGCAAGAACTGCAAAATACATTACTTATCGAAGGATTTTTCATAAAAATATTTTTGATTTAATGTCATTATTCACTTGCGCTGATGCAATTTTTATAGATTATTTACCGTGTTAGAATACACCCGTCACATGCTTAAAAGAAATATATGACGTCACAAAAATACATCAATTATAGTGTTGGATGTCACTGTTAATTTATGTAATAAAAGTTTAAAGAAACTCGCTCGGTTAAAGTATTTTTTGATAATTAAAATAGTATCATTTTTCGATATATACTTAGCTTCGGACAGCCTTAACATAGCCGGGTTAATGTTTAAATTTGATAGAGAAATTATTTCTAAGCCATTGTTTATGCAAAGAGCTATGATGAAAAAAATAACTTGCTATTGACCAAAGAGCAAGTTGATACCATAATTATTATTCAAACGTGGCTGGGATTTTAACTGTGTCTCAAGACTAACCCTTGTTGGTCTATGGGGCACCGGTCTTTAGGACAATAGTATATTCTATGCCTACATCTTTGTTAGCTAAGGCCTGCCTAATAGGTTTCAGTCTACTCCACTCCCAAATATGTAGGGAGTCGGTTCAAAACTACATGTACAGGGTGTCCCAGAATATCTGATACCATTTGAAATTCATATAATCTAAAATTAAACAATTTTTGGCCAAATATTGTAAATTGTAAACCGGGTAACTCAAAAGTTAATTTTTTTTCCAATTCATTGAATTATGATGTCACAAAGTTGCATAATATTTTTTTTGTTGAATTTAATTCAAGAGAGAAGGCATCTTCAGTTTTAAACCTGTATTTTGAAACACAATCTCCAGATATAGTTGCACAAATAACTAAAAAAGAATACCCTGGGGAAAACAATTCACAAGCAACCCTATTCTTTATATAGTGAGAGGATTTGAGAAAATGGGATCTATACAAATGGGATGTTGTGAGAAATTTTACTCATCCAATTGACGTTGTTATTGAAAAAAAGGACGTCATTTGGACGCATTCTCATTTTTGTTGTGGTTTTATAAACAATGCTCAGTTTGTCGAAAACTTACAAATGTTTGTGAAATTTGCTGAGTGAAATTTACATCATATTTATATTTATGAAAATGCATTTGACTTTTTGTTTAAAAAATCAAAATTTATTTAAAGAGTTTATAGTGTCATGTTCTGAGACACCCTATACATTTAAGAAATAAACAGCAATTTAAAAAGTTCACCGGGATATAAAGTTGGTTGGTCACGTGATCAAATCCTGTGAAGCCCAAAGGGCTTCTCAGTAGATTACCCTGAGTATAAACTTTTTATTTATTTTTATTTTCAGACATCCTTTGCCAATTATCTTGGGCATCTTCGTTCCTCTCGTATCTCTCATTGTGATATACTTCATCTTTATGCATTTGAAATATGTTCCCTTATACAGAAAAGGTATGAAACTCTTGCTTAGAATTACAATTTGAATGATTTATTGTGTTATATGGCACACCATATTGTTTTAGCGGGAAAGCATTTGAAATAATGGCAGTGAATACATGTACCGGTATGTGTTTAAACACAAATATGAAAATGATAATTATATCCAGATCCGAAGGAAAGGGGGAATATATTGTTTAACCTTTTGTGTGTGTGTGCACTCCATTTCAATTTTCTGGTAAATTAAAAAAAAAACCTTCCAATAGAATTTCCTCAACCTTTGCACATGCAAATATGCCTCATTGTAAAAGATTAAAACAAATGCAATGTCATATTAATTGGTCAAATTTTTATGCAAAAACTTAGATAAAATTACACCATTATAAAGGAGGGGCGCATACATTACGACAAAATTCGTTCAAAAATAAAAATATTTATCATATATTGCACACTTCTGTAAAATAACAAATAAAAAATGCATGTGCCTTTCCAAAACATTAATACTATTACAAATTATTATTTCATTTCATTTTTTCATTAAATTAATGTCATAATCAACTTTGTATACAAGTTGTCAATCGAAATTTCTGAGTTATCAATCACCCAGAGCGAAAGTAGCGTGACAGAACAATGTTACGGTGAGTTAATAAGGAATAAGGAATCATTCTTTGAGTATAATGAGGTGATAATTTTGGTCGGGGCAGTTCAAATCAACAACTTGATATTTTTTGGATTTAGATCTAGTACAGGTAAAGAAAACGTTGTTTTTGAAGTAATGGAGGGTAGGTAGAATGTGGTTTTCTCATTTACATAACTATATATTCCTAAATAATGCATCCCCACACAATAACTTGTGTCGCGAGGGGATGCTCTGCTTAGCGGTGCCCTTGTTATGTTTGCCAAGCAGTGTAATTAGTTTTTTCTAACAATCAGACGTAAACTTTCTGTCAAATGAAGACTTTGGATAATTTGTATATTCATATCAGAATCAGGGTATCAGGGGTATTGCTAGCGAGCACTGGCTTACATGTATACCGTATATTCTTTTTTTCTTTATTATTATTATGCATAAAAAAGTTTCAAAAGGGTTCAAAAGTTTAAATCAATTGGCTGCAGACTGCGATGATTATGTTAAATACAGTACTAGGTTTTGTTTGAACACATTTTATTGATGTACATTTCTAACTATTGAAATAAAAACATATATGATTCATTTAAGAGTGTCCGTGGTAATTTTGAATCAATGAATCATTTTAAAAAGCCCATGCATGCCTAATACATATTATTATTACATGTACTGGTTCAAATTCAAAACATAGATGTTGTGTTTTTGGTCAACTTTTTAATGGAGAAGTAGTGTCCAAGTTGTTTGACAGATAATCAATATCTCACTTTTCAGTATTGAAAAAAATTCTCTCTGGGTCAGGTAAGACACAAAATGCTTTTGCTAACAGTAAACCCAACTTATTATAAGTTATATAACAATGGCTTTTCATATATTCTTATGGTTTTAGTTTGCCTTATATGATAGTCTTTCAATACACAGAAATATAATATTGTAAGTTTTTTTTTTCAAAAATGTTCATCTTCCCTGAAAATTATGATCACATATTTAAAACCTTATATGAAACCTCTTATATCATGACATACACTGTTTAAATCATACTGGTAGTTTGTGTATCAGGTACATGTATACAAATCACAAAGACCAATTGTAATTTTCACAATCCCCAAAAAGATAAATGATTGTTGTTTGTATTACTGGTAATTTCTTTCGACATATTATTTCAATTTACAATGTGATTACATGTATTAAATTGGCCTCTTGTTAAGGACTTCATGCTAACCTGACTCGGGGGCCATATACCTTAAACAAGCTAGTTTCTATCTAAGTTTTACAAAAAGATTATTCATGGGAAAAAGTGAGATAAAAGATCAGATTAATAGTTGGCTTCTTAAAATGTCTGTTCAAAAAACCGACTTGAAAAATTTTTCTGATCGGGTTCATAATTTTTGTACTACTCATGAATGTATAAACTTTCAGAAAATAACAAATTTCTCCATTTTAAAATAAATCTAATTATTTCATTAAAATTAATAATTATGTAGAACCCTGACATATTTACATCGCATAGTGTTAAGAGGTTCAGCCTTCTTTACTATATTACGCAGCTTGCGAAGATTTTCCTGGTCAGACATGGCTGTTGATAAAAATATGTCTTTTCTAATTCTCCCAGGTAATAATTATTTAAAGTTTTTAAAATAACAACAATTATTATTTTGTGAGCATGCAATTTGCATGGTTATCACACGAGTTGCTATTATTTAAATTCATTTTTGTAAGTGAGGCCCCCTGAGGGATTATTTGACATTTATGTCTATTCATTTTAAAATGAACTGAAATTGTTAAACCATTAATAAGTTAATGAGAAAGTGATGATGTGTTCCGTTTAGAGAGTCCCTTTTACCTCGTATACCATGATGACGGTAGGCAAAAGAAGATCTTGTAGTTTTCAGCACGTGTCAATTACTGTCAATCAAAATCCACGTGGTACAAATAAACAATATAAGATTATCCACTTGGTACAAGTAAACAATATAAGATTATTCCAGTTTGGAAGACGCTTAAATTTCTGGAAGCTCATAATTACGTTAATTAGGTATGTGAAAATTTGTATGTATTTCAGTTATATCAATGAACATTAATTCTTATTTCCTAACGATACAATAGGTAATTCTGAAGTTATTCACACATGTGTTTTCAGCTGTACTATCTCTATATAAGTTTTAAGACTCGGAAAGTGGTAACTAATGTGCTTGATGAGGTTAGGTGTTGCCTCAATATTAAGAGACTGGCTTTGGAATTGGTCTTGGCTCACCTCACTGGATCTCAGATCTATAGGCTAGTATAAATCTACTCTCCCTGGTAAGGTGGCACAGGACAGTTTTTTTTATACAATTCATTGTAGCCATTTTAGGGATGCATGTTTTGGAACTCTGTAACTAGAATTTCCTCAGTTCCCATTCAGCACTCTTTATAAGGCCAATCAACAATTTCTGAAGAAAATTACTAGCCAAAACCTGTAAAATTCTCTACATACTGGTTTTTATGAGATTTTGACCCTTTCATAATTTGCTAATTTTTCATGATTTTTCAGCTTTTTAGACCTCCTCCAGCTAATTCCCTGCAGAGGGTTGACCTTCCGTACCGCGTGAATGTTGCACTATCACATGTCAGAAACTTACCGATGTATAGTTTACAATGTCCCATTCACCTACTTTTCGTGTTATTAGCTCACCTGAGCTGAAAGCTCAAGTGAGCTATTCTGATCACATTTTGTCTGTCGTCCGTCTGTCTGTCTGTCTGTCTGTCCGTAAACTTTTCACATTTTCAACATCTTCTCAAGAACTACTAGGCCAATTTCAACCAAACTTGGCACAAATCATCCTTAGACAAAGGGGATTCAAAGTTGTGAAAATTAAGGGCCACACCCGTTTAAAAGGGGAGATAATTAGAAATTAATGAAAAATTTCGAGAAATTTTAAAAAATCTTCTTCTCAAGAACCAGAAAGCCAGGAAAGCTGAAACTTGTGTGGAAGCATCCTCAGGTAGTGTAGATTCAAAGTTGTGAAATTCATGACCCCCGGGGGTAGGGTGGGGCCACAATGGGGGGTCGAAGTTTTACATAGGAATATATAAAGTAAATCTTTAAAAATCTTCTTCTCAGAAACTAATCAGCCAGGAAAGCTGAAACTTGTGTGGAAGCATCCTCAGGTAGTGTTGATTCAAAGTTGTGAAATTCATGACCCCCAGGGTAGGGTGGTGCCACAATGGGGGGTTGAAGTTTTGCATAGGAATATATAGAGTAATTCTTTAAAAATCTTCTTCTCAGAAACTAAACAGCCAGGAAAGCTGAAACTTGTGTGGAAGCATCCTCAGGTAGTGTAGATTCAAAGTTGTGAAATTCATGACCCCCGGGGGTAGGGTGGGGCCACAATGGGGGGTCGAAGTTTTACATAGGAATATATAGAGTAAATCTTTAAAATTCTTCTTCTCAGAAACTAAACAGCCAGGAAAGCTGAAACTTGTGTGGAAGCATCCTCAGGTAGTATAGATTCAAAATTGTGAAAATCATGACCCCCGGGGTAGGGTGGGGCCACAATGGTGGGTCGAAATTTTACATAGGAATATATAGAAAAAAACTTTAAAAATCTTCTTCTCAGAAACTTATCTGCCAGGAAAGCTGAAACGTGTGTGGAAGCATCCTCAGGTAGTGTAGATTCAAAGTTGTGAAAATCATGATCCCTGGGGGTAGGGTGGGGCCACAATGGGGGGTCGAAATTTTACATAGGAATATATAGAGTAAATCTTTAAAAATCTTCTTCTCAGAAACTAATCAGCCAGGAAAGCTGAAACTTGTGTGGAAGCATCCTCAGGTAGTGTAGATTCAAAGTTGTGAAAATCATGATCCCTGGGGGTAGGGTGAGGCCACATTGGGGGGGGGGGTGTTAACATTTTACATAGAAATATATAGAGTAAATCTTTAAAAATCTTCTTCTCAGAAACTTATCAGCCAGGAAAGCTGAAACTTGTGTGGAAGTATCCTCAGGTAGTGTAGATTCAAAGTTGTGATAATCATGATCCCTGGGGGTAGGGTGACATGGGGGGGGGGTGTTAAAGTTTTACATAGGAATATATAGAGTAAATCTTTAAAAATCTTCTTCTCAGAAACTAATCAGCAAGATTCTTTATAATTGTTAAAATTTTGGCTCCAGGACAATTCTTTGGCCTCACAAGAAGGTTCAGAGTTTGATGTAGCTAAATATCCCATATATAAACAATTGTAAAGGATTTTTTTGAGAACTGCAATACTCAACATGTGATATGACTATAAAATTGAAGCAGGCAGCTATTTTTTCATTAGAATCTTTTTGTATTACTGTATTGAGTTATTGCCCTTGATTTATTGATTCTTGATTATTTTAATTAACGCATCCACTGTTAACCAATTATTGTGATGATTATTTTTATACAATAATAAATATTCAATGTATATAAGTTGTTCTGCATCAGAAGTTTTGGGTTAGGCCGGATTAGTTTGTTTATTTTTGATTTCCAATTTTTAGATACTATGAATTATTTTAGGCCGGCACATATATAGGGACAGTGTGTATTGCATTACGTTGAGCGACTGTTTGGGGTTAAACTTGAACAGGTATGGGTAGATTGAGTGTGTGAACATCCGTCTAACCTTCGATACAAAGTGTGCGGTCATTCCTGCTCTATACCGCGTTAATACATGTGTGTAGTCATACCTGCTTGTATTGGTGGTGGTTGAAGCGGAGCACTAGTGTATGGTCATCCCTGCAGGTGTTCAGGCCTTTCTAGCGCAAATGTGCGGCACTCCCTGCTTGCGTTAGGTTGAGCTGTTGGGGGAAACGTTGGTACCTGTTGAGTTGCGTAGGTGTGCGGTCATCCCTGCCTGCTTAACGTTGAGTTCCTATATATGTGCAGGAGCGGTGATTAAAGTCTGCTCTTGTAAATATTGGCAGCAATCAGGGCTCTCCGAGTTCCAAGGGGGAAAATGGATTTTATTTATACAGGATCTACGTGTATTATTGTACATTGTCCAGATTGTTTGTATTATGACTCCATTAATTAAGCTGACTTTATCATACCTATTGTTCCTCAGGTGAGCGATGTGGCCCATGGGCCTCTTGTTTTACCTCCCGTCTGTAACTTGCAATTTCACTATGTTAAGTCAACACAACAGTCATAGCCACAGGTTTCACATTTTACTTCTGATTCTCATATACCTAACATATGGGGCCTACATATTGCATATCAATTTCAACAAGAGACACCCCTCTATCTAATGATAATCATTAAAAATCATTTCATGAATTTAAGCAACACTCATAAGCCTTCAAGTACAGCAACTCTCAATTTACAAAAATACTGATGGGTACTTTATCCGAAACTGTCCCTTGCTACCTAATGTAGATCACTGCAGCACTGCTATTTCCACACTTAGCATGTGGCCATAGGCCCTATAACTTATTTATGCGATTTAACAGAAGATGTTTTTCTGGCTTATTTTAGGGTCAGTTTACTGGACCCTTTCCCAATTGAAAAATCACCAATATTTTCCCTATTCAGGACCTTTTACGCAATCACACCCCCATCATACGACTCTGCAGAACGTGGAGCAGTGTTGAGTTGACACGGAAAAGCCCAGGTCTTTAATTTTCCTTCAAAGTTGCTAATAAAATGTTGAAATAAAATTTTGTGTAGTACTAAATAATAAAGGGTTGGCTAAAATTTCAAATATTACAAAATTCTAACAAATCAAGAAAGAAATTTTTGCCGCTGTTGGTGTTCAAACATCAAAATCATCAATAATTTTTTACTTTTTGTAAACATAAACTCTGAGTAACAAGTATGGCTGTTCAACGCCATTACAACGCAATCTTAAAAAAACAAATCTGCCAAATTCATGTATCTACATTCTATCCAATTTTCAAGTCGTTATTTTAACATACAAACTGGGTAACACACATTAGCGTGTTATGAAAATTTGTATGCACCAGGGATGGGTTAATGGTAATTTGTAATGGTAATTGAGTGTAATTAATTACAAATTTTGATGTAATTGAAAGTAATGTGTAATTGGCCAAATTACATGTAATGGTAATTCAATTAATTTCTTCAATTTCAAGTTCAAGTTATTTTATTAAAAAGGCACATTATTCCAATTACTTTTCAATTACTTTCAATTACTAGTACACACTTAATCTGATGTACATTTACATATAAATATGAAGCTGTCCACGACCAATTGTTCCCCACACTATCAATGGTACAATGTCAAGTTAGGAAGAGTAGTTAAAAAGCATTGAACTAATATGATATTTACCTTACTAAATATTTTTCAAAATAAACTTAATTCAGTGATTGAATATCAACTCATAAGTTATAGACATATTACATGTACCTTATTTGTTGTGACATGCCCTTAATCATGGAGTTAGTAAATTTTGATGAGAGATGTAATTTAATTAATTTACATCTGCAAAGAAATTATACCCCCGCAAATGAAGTTTAAGGGGTTATATTGGTTTCACCCTGTCCATCTGTCCCACCTCAGTTTTCCACACTTTTTTCTTGTGTTTGAGGAATAATATGAAATTTGCTGAACATCTTTAAAATGTCAAACTACAGATCAGGTTTTCACTTTTGTAGCGTCTGGTCGACATATTTTCAAGAAAATTAATTTTTAGGTCACCTGAGTCACTCAAGTGACCTATTGCAAATGGTCTTCGTCCATCGTCGTGCGTTAACAATTTTACATTTTTAACTTCTTGAAAACTACCATGCCAATCGTTACATTTTTTGGTGTGAAGCATCTCTATGGTAAGAAGAATCTAAATTGTGAAATTCATGGCTCTACCACCCCTGGGGTGCCACGGGCGAAACCAAATATGCAAAAAAAGCCAAATTTTCAAAAATCTTTTTCTCTACTCCCATGCATGTGAGGAAAAATCTGGTTGCATAGTTATGATGTCCATGAAGCCCTCTACCTAAATTGTGAAATTCATGGCCTCTGGTTCAGGGGTTCAGGCTCTAGGGTGGGGCCAATATGGCCATATAGTAAAAATGTATTAAATCTTAGAAAATCTTCTTATCTTCTACCATATATATTTTTTAAAAACTAAATGCATGATTATAATGTCCATGAAGCCCTCTACCTAAATTGTGAAATTCATGGCCCCTGGGTCAGAGGTTCTGGCTCTAGGGTGGGGCCAATATGGCCATATAGTAAAAATGTATTAAATCTTAGAAAATATTCTTCTCTACTACCATATATATTTTTTAAAAACTAAATGCATGATTATGATGTCCATGAAGCCCTCTACCTTAATTGTGAAATTCATGACCCCTGGGTCAGAGGTTCAGGCTCTAGGGTGGGGCCAATATGGCCAAATAGTAAAAATGTATTAAATACATATTAGAGAATCTTCTTCTCTACTCCCATAATCTTCTTCTCTACTCTCATATATATTTGTTAAAAACTAAATGCATGGTTATGATGTCCATGAAGCCCTCTACCTTAATTGTGAAATTCAAGACCCCACAGTCAGGGGTTAGAGAATGTATTGTATAAATATTATAATATTAAAATGAAATTAATTGAATTACCATTACATGTAATTTGGCCAATTACACATTACTTTCAATTACATTAAAATTTGTAATTAATTACACTCAATTACCATTATATAAATAGTGCCTGTTTGGGAGGGTAACAGTTGAAATTGACACCCCGAGAAAACCATTGTCAACCGACGCGAAGCGGAGGTTGACAATGGTTTTCGAGGGTGTCAATTTCAACTGTTATCCTCCCAAACAGGCACTATTTATTTTGTTATACTGAATGTCTTTTTTGAAAATTTTAAGAAAATTTTACTGCTTTTATATTATAATAGGAATAACGTGAATTCTACAGCGAACCGTACGCGCATAATTTTCGCGCATGTAACATTTTTTAATATTACCCGTTGCCAAGTGCGTTGCTAACGCTGAGGGTAATAGTAAATATTATTAACTGCGTCTTAACCAATCAGATTTCAGTATTTAACATGAAAGTATAACAATACAAATTACCATTAACCCATCTCTGGTGCATACAAATTTTCATAACACGCTAATGTGTGTTACACAGTTTGTATGCTAAAATAACGACTTGAAAATTGGATAGAATGTAGATACATGATTTTGGCAGATTTGTGTTCCTCAGGTAGTGTAGATACAAAATTGTGAAAATCATGACTCCTGGGGGAAGCATGGGGCCACAATGGAGGGTCAAATTTAATAATATGAATATATAGAGTAAATCTTTAAAAATCTTCTTCTCAGAAACTAATCTGCCAGGAAAGCTGACACTTGTGTTAAAGCATCCTCAGGTAGTGTAGATACAAAGTTGTGAAAATCATGGCCCCCGGGAGTAGGGTGGGGCCACAATGGGGGGTCAAAGTTTTACATAGGAGTATATAGAGTAAATCTTTAAAAATCATTTTTCTCAAAAACTAATCAGTCAGGAAAGCTGAAACTTGTGTGGAAGCATCCTCAGGTAGTGTAGATTCAAAGTTGTGAAAATCATGACCCCAGGGGGTAGGGTGGGGCCACAATGGGGGGGTCAAAGTTTTACATAGGAGTATATAGAGTAAATCTTTAAAAATCTTCTTCTCAGAAACTAATCAGCCAGGAAAGCTGAAACTTCGGAGAAAGCATCCTCAGGTAGTGTAGATTCAGAGTTGTGAAAATCATGACCCCCGGGGGTAGGGTGAGGCCACAATGGGTGATCGAAGTTTTACATAGAAATATATAGAGTAAATCTTTAAAAATCTTCTTCTCAGAAACTAATCTGCCAGAAAAGCTGAAACTTGTGTGGAACCATCCTCAGGTAGTGTAGATTCAAAGTTGTCAAAATCATGACACCCGGGGTAAGGGTGGGGCTACAATGGGGGAGGGGTCGAAATTTTACAAAGGAATATATAGAGTAAATCTTTAAAAATCTTCTTCTCAGAAACTAATTAGCCAGGAAAGCTGAAACTTGTGTGGAAGCATCCTCAGGTAGTGTAAATTCAAAGTTGTGAAAATCATGACCCCCCGGGGGTAGGTTTGGGCCACAATGGGTGGTCAAAGTTTAACATAGGAATATATATTTTCACAAATTTCTACCAGCAAATACTTAAAGGACTTGGCAAATTACAGGAGATAAAACAAAGAGTATTATTTTACCCATATTTTATTTAATTTCTATATCAACTATGTAGTTTGAATTTCCTCTGTTCTTTTTTCTCTGATTAAAGCATAACATCTCGTCTATAATCGTTTTGAAATAGATGTATGCTTCAAAGCTTTCATAGAATAATACAAACTGGTAGGGGATGTGTATTGCTTATGCAATACCCCTAAAATGCTTGTTTATATACATGTGTTACTGTGGTTTCATTAATTTCCGTGGGTATCAATTTTCGTGGATTTTCTGAAAACCACAGTTTCAAGGATATGTAAATTTCGTGGCCAGTGGTCCTATCAATACAAAATGTTAGTTGATATTGAACTTCAATGAACATTTAATTTCGTGGATCAACTTTACAACAAAATCCACGAAAATTGGTATTCAACGAATATTGATGAAACCACAGTATGTCTCGATCATAAAGGTGATTGATATGCCTTTTGATGAGCTTTGTAATCTGTGATTACGTTTTTACCTTTCAAATAACAGCTTATCCTGAAGAAAATGACATAGTGATGAATGAGGACACTGTAGAACAAGAACCATTTTTGAGGAAGGAGACGAAAGATAGCTCAGAAAGTCCCCCAACAATAAAGCATGAAGATGAAAATATAACTGGAGCAAGGAAGAGTACTGGTTAGATTATTATTAGTAGAATACGTTAAAGTTGTTTTTAATAGTCAGCATCTTTTAGTTTTTCACCAAAAGTATAGGTTTCGATCACAGTTCTTTTTGAAATGTGGTCGTCATTACAAATTTATAATTTTTCTACTCTAGTATGAAACCTAATTAATTAGATGCATATATGAGACTCCATGATAAGTTTGTGTATGGAATATATGCTACTCAGGTGACCGTTAAGGCCAATTGGCCTCTTGTTTATATTTTAATTTTTTAATGTTCGAGTTTGTTATCGGGTTCAGTGTGTATTGAATATAATATGGTGCATTTCTTGTACCATTCCTTTTATTATTTCTAACAAAAAGATAAGTTCTGTTAAATAGTGTTAAGCTTTGTGTTGTAAATTTAATCGAAAGGGTTTTTGTATATTACAACCGGATTCGTTATCGGTTGGTCTGTTGATTCGGGGTACAGAAGACGGTAAGAAATGATATTCTGCATAACAGTGCATTGTTTTCACAAATTTCTACCAGCAAATACTTAAAGGACTTGGCAAAATTACAGGAGATAAAACAAAGAGTATTATTTTACCCATTTTTTATTTAATTTCTATATCAACTATGCAGTTTGAATTTCCTCTGTTCTTTTTTCTCTGATTAAAGCATAACATCTCGTTTATAATAGTTTTGAAATAGATGTATGCTTCAAAGCTTTCATAGAAGAATACAAACTGGTAGGGGATGTGTATTGCTTATGCAATACTCTCAGAATGCTTGTTTATATACATGTATTATGTCTCAATCATATTAAAAGGTGATCAATGCCTTTTGATGAGCTTTGTAATCTGTGATTATGTTTTTACCTTTCAAATAACAGCTTATCCTGAAGAAAGTGACATAGTGATGAATGAGGACACTGTAGAACAAGAACCATTTTTGAGGAATGAGACAAAAGATAGCTCAGAAAGTCCCCCAACAATAAAGCATGAAGTTGAAAATATAACTGGAGCAAGGAAGAGTGGTTAGATTAGTAGAATATGTTGAAATTGTTTTTTATAGTCAGGAAGTCATTAATCAATAGAACCTGATTCCTCTCCATATCTGTATTTTGGGAACAATTTAATTTCTTCGCCTTTTGATTTCTTTGATATCAAGCAAAAGAAGGTTAAAACATTATAAAAAGTTTTTATTTTTATTTAGATAATTCTGATGCTAATGATCCTGCAGACATGAATGAATCTGAGCACTTTCATGATGCTCTCTCTTCTCCAACAAACATAAAACCAAAGAAATCTGAAGTATCAACAGGTAACAAGTAAAATGCAGTCGGTTCAGAGTAAATATGTATTGCTTGTTTCATGGTAATGTCATTGTTGTGGTTTTCATTCATTTTGTGTGGTTATAGATAAAAATTACCAAGTTGTATCGTTATTGATCAACTGGTACATGTACAAGTATTGAAACCCCCCCCCCCCCCCCCCCCCCAAAAAAAAAAAAAATAAAAAAATAAAAATAAAATAATATTTGTATGTTAGGCAATAAAAAATTCAGTACTTGGTTCTCAGGCCAATATTTTCGAAAACATGTAGCCAGGCAGTGGTACATTTTCTTTTTATTTCATAAGAAAAGGATGCAGGATTTAATTTTACTTTAACAAGATGCAGTTCTTACCACACTCCAGGAAAAGTGATGAATGTATCTGTCTTAAGTTTATTAGCTCAAACTAAATGAAATAAAAAAATTGTCATGTTCTTCAGGAAAAACCACAGCTACTTGCTTGTATGAGGTTTGAGAGAGCCCTGTGATTAAGCAGTATTAGATATTCAGTATAGTAAAAGATGCAGGAACTCTCCTCCTTTATGCATTTAAAGTTATACGATGTTCTTCTTCATACCCAATCTAAAAATTGTTGCTGTTGCGATCATAACTGAGCACAGTGTCTCATTACTATAATCGACAGTCATTTGCAATTTGTTAAAATCTAAACTGGAACACTGGGATGTTTCATTTTTTTTCATTTAATTATAATAAAAATTAGCAATGTTAAATCAGATGTAGGCAGGCCTAAGAACCAAGGAATAAATTTTTGAAGGCCTTAGACCAGTGTTTGAAATAACCGTCCGCCCGACCGCCTGAGATGCATAACTTCTGGAATATTTTATTGAGCCAAGTGTACAGTGAGCCTCAGTTACCCGGACGCTTTCGTTCCCAAGTCCAATCATCCGGATAGATGAAGGGTCCGGATATCTGAAATGTGTCTATTGTTTTCATTAATGAATAATGATCATGTATTTGTATACAATGGCTCCCAGCGTTGATATTAGTTTTTTTTGCCTTTCATACCATATAGCAACACATGTTATCATTATTGTCCGCTTAATATTTCATGACAAAATAATAAAACAAAGCAGAGTTCTTTATATCTAAAAACGTTCATATCAATATGAGCGTTTTTAGATATAAAGAACTCTGCTTTATTTTATTATTTTGTCATGAAATATTAACCGGACAATTATGATAACCGAATCTAGCTAAATTCTTTGTGTCCATGTGATATGTGTGTGATACACTGTTGTTCGCAATTTTCCAATTTTTGAAAGTGATTAGGGAAGTCAGTGTGTTTATACAAGCTACTCATGAGGGTCTAGCACATAAAAAAGGTGTGAAACTTAACTGACATGGGTAATCTTTTGTACTGAGTAGAGTATCATCAAATTTTACCATCAGGTTAAATGAAGCAAGATTAGTAGTAAATCAGTGTTTCGTGGTAAAAACAGACCGTCCGGATCCGGAACGTGGAATTCCGGATAAATGAGACAAAATAACGTATAAAAAATATGTTCCCAAATAAAATCGTCCGTAAACTGAAGCGTCCGGTTATCTGGCATCCGGATATCTGAGCCCCCACTGTATATAATATCGGAATCAGAGTTTTGAAAATTTTTAACTGATTCTTGTAACACTTTCACTTTCCTTGTATGGTCATTAAAAAGTCAAAACAAGCGTTTAATTCACATTGACAATGCTTGACGTGAGCATTGCGATGTAAAGTCCCTGTCATTCTACGGAATAATGCAGGGTAATCTCAGCAAGATTCGTGTAGACTGAAAAATTTTGACGTACGTCTCTTCCTTATCTCAGACCAGTTCCACACTTAGTGATTCAGTAAAATTTGCCCAAACTTCGGCCGGTTGTTACAATAGAAGTAGTCTACGCTGATTTAAGTCGACGTTTTACTTTGAACACATTTGAATTCGCTATTAACATAAAATGTTAGTTTCATACCATTAAATGGTTTAAATCCCACAAAATTTGAACTTGTTTGTAGTAAATTCATAGCAACAATCAGAGATTCGGAAGAGATGTCCATCAAAATTTTTCAATCTTGCTTAAATTAGTGGATGGTAACTTTGCAATCAAAACAACTTTATGCCGAAACAAAATCGGATCAGATTTTTGAATGTTTTGGATGCAAATGAAAAAAATGATAAACAAATGTCAACTATTTCTCCGGGCTGGTTGAATTTTTACAGGGCTGACAAATTATACTATCTGTCAGCCCTGAGTGTCTAGCTAGTTTTTCAACGAGTTTAAAACACTGCCTTAGACACTTAGTTCTAAAGCCAATTTTTGCCCCCAAAAATAGATAGGGGAGATAATTGGGGTTGTAATTCCTAATCCCAGATGATTAGTTATTAAAAAACTGATAAGAGTGTAAAGGATATCCAATGTCTCCAAGAGGAATCTATACTACTATATTAGAATAATAGACTCGGATTTTTCAACTTTAATACCGAGAAATCGAAAGAGTACTGTCTTTTGTTTTATATATTTTAAACATCATTGATTATACTTAAAGATTACCAATTTGTTTTTATTTTTTCTCAATCAAGCTTCGATAATTAATAATCAACGAAAATTTCTTTAAAAAATCCGGAAATCATCTGAATTTTTTGGATTTTACAATCATGCGCATTACATTCACACTAAATCACAGGAGGATCTTAGTTTATGTTTCCACACTATCACATTTGCATGGATACACTCAGAAACGACAATACAGAAACGTGAAAATTTTCAGTGGAAATTTACAATATATACATATTCTGTTCATCAAAGAAAATACGAGAGATAACTCTAACTCAGTGCATTGATTATGTAAAAACTCGAGAGTTCCAAATGTCAACATGGTGTTAAATTTGAAGCAAAAAAACGTTGGTGAAAAAGTGTTTTATTCTACAACCATATGAAATAATTTTGAGATGAAATGTATTTACAGCATCAAAATTGTTTGTTATGAATAATTTGACTGTTGTTTTAATGCAGCTTCATTAATTTTCTCAAAAGTCGTTTTGGAGCGATTCTGCAATTTTTAGATGAAAGGTATTTGCAGCATCAAAATAATTTGTTATGAATAATTTGACTGTTGTTTTCAATGCAGCTTCATTAATTTTCTCCTAAATCGTTTCGGAGCGATTCTGCAATTTTTTGCCACATTACCGGTATTTAGGAGACATTTTAGCTGTGGTGAAGGCCTGTGCCAGGACACAGTTAGATTATTCTAAGTAAGCAGAGTGTAGAGAAATTAATAGCTTTATTGTAGGCTTAAAGCTTGGTTATGTAAATGTCAATAATACGGTGGGTCCATGTATCTATTTCGTAAATGTCCGATATCATATTCAATGTCAACCCGTTCACACACGGGTCAAAGTCTAGTACCATTTAAAATAACTGTGTTAAAACTTATCATATAGTTTAGGATTGTAAAAAATAGTACAAATGTGAGTATGTGTAAAGTACTTTTAGGGTGGCCAACATATCCCCACATAAGTACGGGTAAGTTTAAATTTGTGTTCACAAATAGAAGGGTAGCATTATCATCGCAAAAATTGTAGAATTGTGTGCAGTCTATCATTCAAGCTGAGCCAAGTATTCTGCCTTGTTTCATAAAGCTGAAAGTCTGAGTTTCTATTGCTGGAGGTAAAAGATAACATTTACTGGTATATTTCTGGTTCAAAGCAGGAATTACATGAAAGGTGCTCTAAACAAACTTTAGGTTGTTTTATATGTACCCTAAACTATTAAACAAGAACAAACAGTACACATATTTCCAGTAGAATTATGTTGCTGTACCTCAATGTTATTAGAAGCTAGTGTAGTGGACACTGAAAAGTGTTGCAATATACCATCACTAATTTCACCCTTAATTTTTTATTGAATAGTTTAAACAGTCTCTTTGATAAACTTAAACTTGTCTTTACTAGGTTCAGAGACTACAATAAAACAAAACCTTACTTGCTTAAGAATGACATTTACCAAAACTGCGAAAAAATTCCACAGATGATATTAATAATATCAGGCATCTAATGTATGTTATAGAGCTTTAATTAAAGGTCATATGAAACGATTTTTAACACTTTGATTTTCTTTGATAAATATAAAGCTTGGTATAAACAAATGCTAAAATACGTGATATAAGATTTTTTTGCCTTTGCATTACTGAGAAATGACCGTGAAAACTGAGCACTTGAAAAAAATTCCTCCCCGCTTATCGTTCTTGATTTTGTGGATTTATGACGTCACACAGACCCACCAATGTAAACAATGCATCAAAACTAGTGTAATTTTACAGTAGTTTATCGATTAAATTTTAGTAATTTTTGCATATATGAACGTGTCTTTTCAAATGAGATAATTTGATTTCGTAGTAGCCTAGAGATGACTTAGTTTTGATTGGTCGTTATAATGAATAAAATATAATTAAATCTAATATCAGCTTCTCACCAGTGTAAAATCATGATGAAGATCCCGTACTACAGTGAAAATTTAACGAAAGAAATGCTCCAACATTAACAGCTGATTAATGAATTATCCTTATCCTTTTGAAATAGAAACATCACATAAAAAAGTATAAGGCAGGCCAATGAAAATGTTTGAGGCATTGTGTACATAGTTTGTATTTAAGAGCTGCTGTAAAATGCCACAAAATTATTCTTAAATTTTATTTTGAAATAATATAAATTTCTGAGTAATTGATATATACATGTAGCAATATCTTTAGAAAATACTTTGTATATACACGTGTATTAACGTTTTATTCAATTAGATCGCGGAAATATGGCATTTAAGGATTTAGAAATGTATCGGTAAAATAAATCGGTTGTTTGATAAAAAAAGTTGTGAACGAATGTGAAGATAATCAACAGATTTTTATTAAGAACAAGCATCAATAATGATAAAAAAAAACGAAAGAAAAAATTGCGGAAGAAAGTTAGATAGGGATCTGTGAGTAAACACCGCATATAATACACGTTGTAAAATCAAAACACCGCACATACAAGTACACGTTTCAAAATCAAAACATTTGAAGAAATTTTTCTTAGACTAAAAATAATTAAATGGTAACATATTTGTTAATTTGAAAGCGAAACAAACAATATAATCGTGAAGCGAATGAGGCACCAAGAGGCCTATAAGTTGTTTAGAAGAAAAAAATCTTAATGAATTGCATGAACGTGCAAATGGGAAAAAACGATCAGTTATTTTTGAATTTGTCAAATTCATTAAAAAGATCGAATTAAAACATATTTACATGCATATATTAAAATTATATTATACTTGCATGTGGATCTATGAAGAAAATCATTCATTCTCCGTGCATTCTCAAAATTGAATATGTACACGCTATTAAATATAAACGCACACGATTTCATTTCTTGAGAGAAAAAAATACTGACGTGGTTGATTATTGTACATGTATAATTATACAAGTATTTATATAAAATATTTTTTTTTTCTTTTAAAATGCTGCAAAATGACATGGATATTTGTATTCACAACATAGCTTTATAAGGCTATTGGGTCTTACTGACGTCATAAGCAAGGGAGGTAAGCCGCGTAAGTCAATGTTCCTATTCCTGCTGAAGTGATTTTGATCGACTGTGGCGCTCACATTTTGCATAAAATATTAAAAAAAAAACAACAATGTCAGTCTTATTAAATAGGCACTTATGAACTCATTCCCGTATATAACTCAATATGGTCAGAATATCGTTTCATATGACCTTTAAAGTGTTGTATTTACTCATAGCATTGAACTATATAAAAATCTTATTTAACAACTCAAACCCTTAGTAAATAGCATGATCCTTAAACCATATTTAACCCATGTTTAACATTTAAGTCTGGATTTGAACCCTGTATTTTTTACAATGATCCTTAATAGATTTGCATTGCATTCTATAATAATGATCTGTACATTTAGAAGAACATCAAAAAGGTGATAACGATGGATTACGAACTATTGAAGTGGACTCAAATACATGTAAATCAGCAGAAGTTGACATTTCAAAGGATTTAATGGAAGGAGTATCAACAGCAGGTGAGCACAACTTACACTCTATGTGATGATGTATGAATGACTTTAGCATCATAAGGGTGTTCTTATTAGTTATCAGATCAAAAGCGTAAAAAAGCGTTAATTTCATCAGGTTTTAATAAATGATTTAAAATTAAAACTCTGTTTACAAAGAGTTTTGTTATATCAATAAAACTACTTAATTTTATTTCTATGAATCTAAAAGGAGTACTTAAAATGCACTCTTTTCCTTCCTTTAGATGTTTAAAGAAAAAAAAAACTGTGTGAGGAAAAATCAGCAGCAAATGCATTAGGTTTATGTATTTTTTCAGAAAAATCAGATAATAAAGAAGGAGACACACAGGAACTGACTGATGTGTTTGATGACACTGCTGAAAGTTTACAAAGGATAGCACATCCAACAGGTTTATATATTACAAAACTATTTCTATTTTTTCTAGGTAGATATTATTACTTATTATACCCTCCGCAAACACAGTTTGGAGGGGTATATAGTAATCACCTTGTATTTCTGTCCATCTTTCTTTCTGTATTACAGTGTCTGGTTCATATGTTTCATAGAGAAACATTTGAAGTTTCTACTTCACACACAGATTGCTAATGACCTGAGAGAGTGAGAGTGTGTCATGATTTTGACCCAAGGTCATTTTGGCAAGTTCAAAGTCAAGGTCACTGAAAGAAAAAGTTTATAATTTGTGTCTGCTCTTTATCTTTCTTATGGAGAAACATTGGAAGTCCCTACTTCCCAGAAAAATTACTTATAACATGAGGATGTGTCCTTTTCTTTACCCAAGGTCATTTATGCAAGTTCAAGGTATTGTATAAGAAATGCATGATTTCATCAGGGCCATGTCTTGCAATGGTAAGATGCTATGTCTTGACCTAAATATTGATAAAACATGTCTTGAATTTGAGGTTTGGTCATTTGTGCAAGTTCAATTTTAGTGGAAGAAAAATGGTGCATCCATTACCAGGTAAATTCCAGTAGAGAAATACTTTAGTTATAGTATTTTCTTGTGGGGGTATCATTTATTAGCTTGCTCACTGTACCTCTAGTCAGGTTTTTATTAACTACGAAAATGTATAGGATCGATCAATTTCACAGGCAAATATAACCCAATGTATTCCTGTTGTCAAAAGATTGATCAACCCAATATATTCCCGTTGTCATTTATTGACAAACCTTATATGTGTTTTGTTTTCCTGAGAACATTTAAGTGAGACAATCACATTTATTCACAAGAAGTGATGATCTATGCAAACCTATGTAAAAGTTGCCTTACATCTCACCCACAGGCTCGTGACGTTATATATTTTTGTTATAATAAACAATATATATATCCTAATAATACACAAGGTAGATATCGCCGCCATTTTAGATTTATTTAAAACTGTTACATTAGCTGGAATTTTGTTTGAATTTCATCAGTAAAATTATTATACCCCCGTTACGAAGGACCGTTACGAAGGAGAGAGGGTATACTGTTTTACCCTTGTGTGTCTGTTGCATTTATCTCAGCAACTATTTATCGCCGATGCTTGAAATTTTTACAGTGTTTGTTAAGGCATGCCATATCGTGGGATATATTTTTTAACCAAAATTTTCAAACAAATTTTCGTCAAAGATTTCTCAGCAACTATTTATCGCAGATGCTTGAAATTTTTACACAATATTTTTATAGGCATGCCATATCGTTGGATATATTTTTGTACCAATCAGACATCAACTTCCTGTTAAATGCAACTTTGTTTATTTTAACCTAAATTTTCAAACAAATTGTTGTCAAAGAATTCTCAGCAACTGTTTATTGCAGATGCTTGAAATTTTTACACAGTATTTGTATGGGCATGCTATATCGTGGGATGTATTTTTGTACCAATCGGACGTCAACTTCCTGTTTAATGAGAAATTTGTTTATTTTTAGCCAAAATTTTCAAACACATTTTCCGCAAAGATTTCTCAGCAGCTATTTATCGCAGATGCTTGAAATTTTAACACACTATTTGTTTAGGCATGCCATATTGTGGGATATATTTCTGTACCAATCGGATACCAGCTTTCTGTTAAATGTCGACTTTGCTTATTTTGCATATTCACATCAGAGCGAGAGCGGGGGTATCACTAGTGAGCATTGGCTCACAGATATCTTGTTTTGTGATCCTCTCCATTTTCTGATCAGACATTTTTCTTTCATTGCCTTTCACATTCTTGTTTTATTTTACAGATGAACAAGATGTAGAACTGTGTTTAGAGCTGTACAAGCTGCTGGATACAGAGGGTCGGAAGCTGATGCAGGAAGTCATGGCAGCTACCATCACTAGAGAGACAGGGAAATTGGTAAAAACATTAATAGATCAAGAAAAAAGCAAACTAAAGGCAATGTTGCCAGAGGAATCCCATCGTATTCTTGAATCAAAAACGGAGCATGACACTTCAATTCATGTATCATACGGTTTACATCGGATCATTCTGGATGAAGAGAAGTCTCCAAAATTAGGCTGGGGCAATCCAGTCAGGGAAACAGACACTGGTATTGGGGATGATGTAGAGAGATTGTATAGGATTCAAACCATTGTTCAAGGAATATCAAACCCTGTGACTCTGTCTGTAGAAAGCTACATCAGACTGCTGGACATCATGTTAAAAGCACTCATCCGGCTGGATCATGATGGTAAATTTAAGGAGGATTATAAACTACTATCCTACAAATTGAAAAGCATAAAAAACCCAAATTTGACACAAACAATGTTAAAAACAATTACAGATATTGCAAAAAAATTTTGGTAATTTTTTAAGAAGTAAAGGTCTTAAAATATTTAAGATTTAAAAAAAAAAGAGTATCAGAATGAATTAATATAATGCATTGTATATTTGCTTTCCCACTTTGCCTTGGAACCTCCAGCTGTGTTCATGATTGCTTCCATTTTATTCAAATTAAAATACAGCCAATCTTTTAAAAAATATGAGTCAATTTACTTGGTTATTTAAGTTGTTGAAACAATATAAGCTACCATTATCAAATTATTATACTCTTGAACATTTTGAACATTTAGCTTCTGGTATAATGCCCTTATTATTATACAATCAAATGTCAACACGGAAAAGCATGATTCAATGTTTTATGAAATATTTAAGAAGAGCTTATCATGTTAAGACATATTGAGAGTTTATTTTAAAGAACTGCTCAGGGCTCTACATTAACTTTTTTTCCTACTTGTCCATTAGGACAAGTGACCAAAACATTTACTTGTCGGAACTTCAACTTCACTTGTCCGAAAAATTTTCAATATTAAAGATCAAATATTGTCAACTTGAAAACTACAGTACTCTATTACTAAAATTAAATCATTTATTGATTACTCTAGCTATAATTAATAACCTGACTTTTTAAATGGAAACTTAAAGTGTCTTTCCTATATGTACATGTATTTGTTCCATATACTGTAACATTAAACATGATTTGTGAGCTGTAGCTTTGTCATGGCAAATTACAAGACATTTTAAATTCAGCATCAGGTTTAAAAATACATGTAACTGTTATATTGATTTCTCAGCTGTTTTTTAAACTAAACATGGAAAGTCATCATAGTGTATCAATGATGAATGAAACCTAATATAAGTTACATTTCTTTCCATAATCCTTTATCTTTGCTACCTTTTCTTCCTTTCTTTTTCTTAACATATGTGTTTGGTACTTTGTAAGAACTAAGATCCACACCTTGAAAGTTGTTTGAAACAAGTGAACTTCAATCCCAATCAAGAGTAACTCAATTGCATTGCAATTTGATGTCGGGATCGAAATTCAAAATAACTAATCGATAAACTTATAACGAGACTACGGATAAACTTATCACAAAACTTTCTTTTCTTTTTTAAATGTTGGAGACTTCTTTACATAAAAAATGCACTTGGCCAGTCGGACAAGTGGTCAGCAATATTCACTTGTCCGCATATTTTTTTAACTGGTACCGGACAAGCGTTAATGTCGAGCCCTGCTGCTTTTCAGATACTTTTGGTTCTGTATACCTTATATTTTCACTATTTTGAAAAAATTAAAAGCAGAAAAGTCTCTGATCTTTTCATTAGTTACAAAAGCTTTAAAGTACTATGTACAATACAATATATCATAATTGATAAACAGAATTGATATAGTTTGGTTGTAGATAATCGCCAAATGTTTTTCATGCATGATTAAGCCATGCTATAATTAAAAGAAAGGGAATTAATAAAATTCATTTTCAACTTTAGACACAAGTAATATCTAATGTATAATCTTAACAACTATTTAAAAACCTAAGTAATTGGTGCCATGTTTTCTTAATTTAATACTTGGACTGATATAACCTATGGTAGCTTATGTAATACAAATTTTACACAGATTTTGCTAAACTTGCTCAAGTCTCTTGTGTTGTTTTAATGTTTCTATATTTCTTGCAAATTTTACCATGTTTCAGAAATTTTAATTTCTGCATTATGTTTTCAAACGTACATGTATCTATGTTTTGCATCATTTAGAATTAATGAAGAGAACACTAATTATGAAACTGAGAGACTTGAACAAGTCAAGGATTTTTCATAATAGTCTTTTAGACCTAATATTTGTGTTTGCTGTAACCCTAGATAAAAATACTAAGTAGCTGGTACTTGTTTGATGTAACATTATATAAATAGTGCCTGTTTGGGAGGGTAACAGTTGAAATTGACACCCCGAGAACACCATTGACTTGTCAACCAACGCGAAGTGGAGGTTGACAATGGTTTTCGAGGGGTGTCAATTTCAACTGTTATCCTCCCAAACAGGCACTATTTATTTATTATACTGAATGTCTTAATATTTGAGAAAATTTTACTGCTTTTATACTGAAATGAAGTGAATTATACGGCGAACCGTAGGCGCATAATTTATGCGCATGTAACAATTTGTTGTGTTACCCATTGCCAAGTGTGTTGCTAACGCTGAGGGTAATAGAATGGATTATCAACTGCGTCTAAACCAATCAGATTTCAGTATTTAACATGAAAGTATAATAATATAAAATATCAATGACACAATGAACAACAATTGCTATACTGGCATACTAAATGTTGTCTATTCAATGATGCTTATAAATATGTCAGCAGAGCACTTGCAATTAAGGTAGCATGTTAATTCAATTCAATTTTGACTCAATTTATTCTCTCAAACCATTATCATACAATGATACATGAGGTACAATAACATATTTGCATTTTGTGATGTCAAGGGTCTAATGAATTTTATATTATAATATTATAGTACAACATGGTAATACATGAATCAGTAAGCATAAGTAAGAGAAAAAATAGTAATAATTCAAAAAGTTGTAGAAAAAATGGATCATCATGTAGAAAACAGAGTTTCATTGGTATATAATACGTGGAGAGTAATAGTAATAATAAATGCCAATATAGTTTAGGCTGGACAGCAGACTTGGTCCTGGGTATTCAAAATAAAAGAGCTTAATTATTTCTATGTTTTGATGTTTGTTGAAATCCACTAATCAGTATATATTGCAGTACATTGTTCTGTCCAGATATTAGAAAAAACCACAAAAATCTGAAATATGTCGTATAACAGAAGTCAGTCTATGGATTTACAAAGTCATTATTGTACATATATTGATTTGCGAAACACAACTGTATTTGTAAACAGTAAACACAATATAAATATCGTTATCAACGAAGCATTGGTTGTTGTTTTAATAAAGTATTTAGTATTGTATGTATTTTTGAATTCTTGTATCTATTTATTGTGGATAAATTATCTATTATTATTGTTGATATCAGAATTAATTATCTGCATTTTCATTTGATGTTGACCGAGTGAGGGGAGTTTGTCATGTTATGTATTTTCAGCTCACCTACATAATGCCAAGAAAAGTTATATTATTCATTATATCAGTCAATTTTCAATTCCTGCATTTTCCACCCCCTATTTTGTAAATGATAAGCTAATTTTTTTGACACGATGATTTTATCGCAATCTTAATCTCAAACATTTATATGCCTTGTATGAAATAAACTTTCATTGGATGTATTTGATAATGATAAATACCAATCATGTTTTAAACCTGACAGATGCGTTATTTTGGATCAGGTCTACTTTTAAGAAGTATTGGGCCTTTAATGATACTTTGCATTGATGATGCATATAATCTTTATTATACCAGTCTTACTGTAAATGCTAATTGTAAAATTTTCTGGATGAAGGACCAAATGAAAAGTACATCTTTTACATCTTTTTGTGATTCATTAAGTATCCTTTGTTAGGTATGAGTGAATTTACAAAGTGCCTTGTGTTAACTTTGATGTATTAGTACAAGTACTTCTCCTTGTATTAGGACCGACTTTTATGTAACTAAATCCAAGGTGGATTGAGTGTTGTAAATATGCTTCTTTATCATTGATGTTGTTCTTGTGTGTAAACCATTTTGATTCATTTTTCATACCTATGCAACTTTAATAGCTTATTAAATAGGCTAAAGATGGGACTTTCATTGCAATATTATATAATTTTTAATTACATTACAATTTTTTAGGACGAAAAAACTTTTTGAGAAATCCATTTTTAATTTTTACTCATTTAATTTTGTGCTTTATATTTAATAAAGGAATTGAACACTTTTAATAGTTATATATCTGTTTCTAAATCAGTAAAGCTCATATTCTTATAACAGGAGTAAAGTTTTTTTCTGGTCAACTTTTGTATGGCCTCAATCTGTCTTTAAACCACTTGCATTTTTGGTTTTCCAAAACAAAACTTGGCATACATTATCGTTTTGTGAAGGGCTTTCAAGTTAGGATAAGGCCATTTTTTCATGAAAATATTATTTAAAAATAAATTAAAAGGGGGAAAGATATTTCCAAAGAACCAATGGTCAATAATATAAAACCATGTCCCCTTCCCCATTGGCAATCTGGTGCACATTTTAAGAAAGGTTTTTGTAATTGAGGCTTGCTAAGTTAGAAGTCGGACTGTCGGAGGGTGTGATAAATTGCCTATCTTATGTATGTCCTTTTGATTCAGAAAGAGGCCCCAATTGTTCATGCTCTGGTAGAAAATGGAAGCCGTAATTTGCATTTAAAAAGGATTTTAAGTCATGAAATTAGAGAGTGGTTACAATTTAGGGGGAGGGATATATAGTATTTATAACATTATTGAACTCCCAATCATCTTATATATTTATATACTTGTGTTAGTAATTTGCATACAAAACAACACATAAAGCGTCATATTCATTGTTTTTGTATTTTTTGACAGCACTTTCGGTCAGGTTTTGGCATGGACAAATCAGTTTAAGAATTGTTTACATTTGGTCTGCATGTGTAAAAAATGGCCTACTTACATCCCCATAAAATGTTTTGCAAATGAAGTTTTACTTGGACACTATGAATGGACGTTGGGACGATAGGGCACCCCTTTCCATGAAAAAAAATTAAAACTTTTTTATATTAACATTGTTAAGTTAAAGAATCTTAGAATCTCCGCTCACCCCACCCTGCGGCAAAAAAATAAAATAAATAAAAATAAAAGCTAATTCGGATATCTGCGCATGATCTGGATTTTAAGGCGGCGTGGAATAGCCAGATGAATTTTTTTTTTATCTTATTCGTTCGGACGAATTAGCTATTTGTTCGGACGAATAAGTTATTTGCTCGGACGAATTAGGATTTGCTTGGACGAATTAGGATTCGTTCGGACAAATAAATTATTTGTTCGGACGAATTAGGATTTGTTCGGACGAATTAGCTATTTGTTCGGACAAATAAGTTATTTGTTCGGACAAATAAGTTATTTGTTCGGACGTATTAGGATTTGTTCGGACGAATTATGATTTGTTCGGACAAATAAGTTATTTGTTCGGACAAATAAGTTATTTGTTCGGACAAATAAGTTATTTGTTCGGACGAATTAGGATTTGTTCGGACGAATTGGCTATTTGTTCGGACAAATAACTTATTTGTTCGGACGAATTAGGATTTGTTCGGACAAATAAGTTATTTGTTCGGACGTATTAGGATTTGTTCGGACGAACTAGGATTTGTTCGGACAAATAACTTATTTGTTCGGACGAATTAGGATTTGTTCGGATGAATTAGGATTTGTTCGGACGAATTAGGATTTGTTCGGACGAATAAGTTATTAATAGTGATACATGTATGTGAGAGAGAGAGAGAGAGAGAGAGAGAGAGAGAGAGAGACGTCATAATCATAGATACATAAATGTGAAAAGTCTAATTAGTTTACATGATCATGCGCGGATTCAGAAAAATTTACCGGGGTGGTGGTGGGGGGGGGGGGTATGATAGACAGTTTTGTTTGCGGGGTGGGGGTGCAAGGCCCCCCGACCACCCCGGCTCTATATCCGGGTATAGATGTATGCCAATTCTAGGCAGCGCAGGTACTATAAGTTTTATTTCGCGCAATGCCAGAAGAAATGATTCCAATAGTCATAATTATATGATTCCGCGGGTGGATTTCGATTGTCGATGTTTATATTGAAAATATAGTCATTCTCCTGTTTATTTGGGACACTGGATATACGGAATTATCTTTCGCCTTAACTTTATACTATATATACATGTATACGATCAAAGTTTACTGATATACTTCGTGGAATTGTAATAATCGCACAGTTACTTTATAATACAAAATCAGCAAAATAACCCACATCCTAACTATAATGCAAAAAAGTAATAAAAATAGAATTAAATGATAAAAATACTTATTGTCCGTCAAATAGACCTCTGATGAAGTATTTGCATGTTAAAATTATCATATGGCTTTGTAAAGTTTTCCTATGTTTGGAATCTTAGGAGCGCAAATAAACACATTATCAATAATCATAACTGATTGAATAATCATAACTGATTGAATCAAGCTCTGGGGAAAATTGAAATAATTGGACGATTAAAGGTGAAATAAAAGCTTACAAAACAATTGACAATTTTATACAATATTTTCAAAAGGTTGTATCTCATTTTTCTTAACTATTATTGAAAAATATTGTTTATGAATCATACTATCGGAAACATCTGACGCCCATTTTTATCGGTCGAATGCGGCATCCAGGTTATTTATAGATAGAAACTGCATATGATGACGACTAACTTTGATTTTGTATCGACGATTTTTGATGCTATGTCTGATTTTAAAAATGAAATAGATTCAAAGTTGACTAATGAGACAACCATTAAGGTTAACATTAGTTTTAGACTATCGGAAACCCATGGCACCATGATAATATAACTCCAATCCTTTAGATAGATAGAGTTTAAAAATTGAGCTTGACAGCAAAATATGTCAGATATTGCATACATGTCAGATAGTAAAACACCTATGTCTATATTATTAGCAATTTATCATTTGAAGGAAAGGGGTGGCTTGACCCCCCCCCCCCCTTTCATCTACATTATGACCATAGCAGCTACATGTACATGTAGTCTAGATATACATGTAGTCTTTATATTATAAAGTATAAGTAAAAATTAGTTTGTTTTATAAGTCACTTAAGTAATCGTGCGATTACTAGTATTACAATTCCACGAAGCATATCAGTTAACTTTGATCGTATACATGTATATGTATAAAGTTAAGGCGAAAGATAATTTCGTATGTCCAGTGTCCCAAGTAAACAGGAGAAAGACTACATTTTCAATATAAACATCGACAATCGAAATCCACCTGCGGATTCGTATAATTATGACTATTGGAATCATTTCTTCTGGCATTGCGCGAAATAAAACTTAAGTTAGCAAAGAAAAAACCTGCGCGGCCTAGAGTTGGCATACATCTATACGCCGATCTAGAGCTGGGGTGGTCAGGGGGCCTTGCACCCCCACCCCGCAAACAAAACTATCTATCAGACCCCCCCCCCCACCACCACCACCACCCCGGTAAATTTTTCTGGATCCGCGCATGATCATGTAAACTAATTAGACTTTTCACATTTATGTATCCATGATTATGACATCTCTCTCTCTCTCTCTCTCTCTCTCTCTCTCTCTCTCTCTCTCTCTCTCTCTCATACATGTACCACTATTAATAACTTATTCGTCCGAACAAATCCTAAATCGTCCGAACAAATAAATTATTTGTCCGAACAAATATTTAATTCGTCCGAACAAATCCTAAATCGTCCGAACAAATAACTTATTTGTCCGAACAAATCCTAATTCGTCCGAACAAATATCTAATTCGTCCGAACAAATCGTAATTCGTCCGAACAAATAACTTATTTGTCCGAACAAATCCTAATTCGTCCGAACAAATAACTTATTTGTCCGAACAAATAACTTATTTGTCCGAACAAATATGTAATTCGTCCGAACAAATAACTTATTCGTCCGAACAAATCGTAATTCGTCCGAACAAATAACTTATTCGTCCGAACAAATCGTAATTCGTCCGAACAAATAACTTATTTGTCCGAACAAAGAAGAATTTTTTATTTTTTCCTCCGCCCCTTCCATGCACGCCGCCGTAGGATTTACCCTTGCTGTATAGTGCAGTACATTAAATACAAAGAGATCCAAAGTAGGCATCTAAACAACGCATTCTCATTAAATTTTGCACAAAGTATAGTTTAACCTAAAAATCAAAATCAAGTGGAACTCATGTGTACATATAGAAGTTGACAGCCCCATTACAATTAAAAATTGTTAAAGGATCCGCAATGCATTAGCACTATGTATAACCTAAAGGGTGCAGGGCTATCGTTTTTCTTTTAAACATAGATCTACACACCGTATACAGTGGAGTTATTGTTGACTTCCTTATTGATCCCGATTATGACTAATGCGCTTCTCCGTACTTTTAAGAATTAGTTTCGGTTTCGAAGAATTGACACTGTGTCATAACGTGAGTTTTTTTTAGTTTTGTATTATACAAAGTTTTCCAATTTTCCGTATATTTATTTGTGATAACACTACGGCTAAACGTATTGGTCAACATATTTTATCGATAACCTAAAATAAGAGACTTTCGGAGCGCAAGCGGGGTTTGCATAATAAATACGAAATGAAACTAACTTTAAAATGTCAATGATTTTATATCTAGTTGAACAATCGCAGAAAATTATGCATGTAAATTTAAGTTATCAGGAGTAGTTCTTTGAATATTAAGAGGGGATCACTATTATGGTTAAGGATGTGATCAATCTTTTTTAAACACATCGGGCTTTATTGCATTTGATCACACCCCGACAAAAAATCACCTCACAATACCCAAATAATTATTTCTTATTCCTTAATTACAGGATTTTCACGTTATACAGCGGTTACATGTTTGATATGTCAGTTAACCAGAGTCCATAAAGATTGTTTTTGCGTAGTTACATGTAGTATGTCCCTAGACCACCAACTATTTTTCCAGGTGTGAAGGGTGGGTGGGTACGAGGCACTGTGCAATAGATATCTTACAATTATAGCTCATGTAGTATTGGTGTCTGTTGCATTGTTATTTCATATTTAAATCTTCATCTATTTTATTGATTGGCCCAGGGTTGGAGTGTGGTATAGTCATGATCATGCATGAACAATCTAGCTCTGATTCTAGGGTTTGTTCATATTAACATAATATCGTATTTTATTTATTTAGATACAGATGTTATTGAAAAGGTCATGGGACAAATTATGTCAATTATTGTGAAGTAATTTCCCAAAAACCTATTAATTTGATTGAATTACATTTATTTCTCAATAGATATCAAAAATATAAGAATATCATGTATGTTGAAGTCAAATTGAAAAAAATTGAAGTCATTATTACGAGGTAAAAAGTAGTTATATCGAAATAAAATAAATCATGATAATGAAATAAATAGTGGATAAAAAGTTATGGTACCGACTATTAAAAGTGGTGATAATGACCTTTTTACCTCGTTAATATCTATTATTAGATAAAAAGTTGTTAATATGAGTTAATAAGTCAAAATGTAATTACGAGATAGATGTATGTTGTTATTTACAAACAAAAAGCTGCTATTGTTATCCAGTAAATCAATATGCAAAAAAAAAAAATTTAAATTACTTATAAAAATTAAAATCTTTTTTAATTTTAAGCTCGGTCTTGATAAAATATCGTTAAAAGAACAAACAACAGTTATTACAATGGTTCGATTATGATAAAGTTTAGTTTTCATTGATTATGATAAAGTTTAGTCTGCATTGAAAATTATGAAGCTAATTGCAAACTTAGAATACTTATTTTTTTTTGCAGATAAAGAGGATTTAAAACAACAATGAAGATCAGACTGATAATATTCCTAGTACTAACGGTCTCTAACAGAGTCTTGTCACAGTTAAGACTTGTGGTTAACACAACTTGTCTGAAGTTGGCCAAACCTTCAAATCAACAGTTACGTCTGTCCTGTCGTCAGTATGATTATCACTGTCTCCTGGATGAGACTTTTACCAAGGAGTTTGAGGTCTGCAGGGAGTGGAGATGGATTTTTGAAGGTAAGAGGAACCGTGTTTCATATATATTGAAGCTGCAGCCTTTGTAAGCACCATATAGGCGTCTCCGTATGATTTTGTAAATGACGAATAATAAGTCTATTTATAAAATACACGGTTATACTGTATTGAAATATAAGCTCTATTTGGGTGAGGGTAAGAGGCTATTTTGATGGAGGATTTAAAATGTTGCTCATATTCTTCATTTGCTCTTTGGACTCTTTCTCCTGTATTTACGGACTCCATTTATGCTTCGGTGACCGATTCTGTGTAAATCGTTTGCTCATATTATACACTTTGATTTAAACTAGTGGCACATGTACGTTTTTCGGCTTGGTTGGTAAAATTGCCTTCTTATCTCGCCTTTTCACACATTCTCTTCATCAAAAGCTTGTTTATATCCACATTCGAAAACCTCAGAACATCTGCAAAATGTCGCTTGTATAATTTCCCCTAGCATGTAACCCCCTGGTAAGTAGAGTATAAGCATTGCAGGCTTGGGTCTGTGTCATAATGAGCTTTATTTTTTTTTGCTCTACGCTGCGATGTTTGAGGCATTCATTGAATGATGTTTTGAAACGACCAATAGACTGAATGAAAAGACCGACTTCTTCCTCATCCATAGTAAACTAGGATACTTCCAAGGTGTGATGCTCATTTCTTCCTCGCAGGCTTAAAAGACTAAATATTTGTAAAAGAAAAATCGCATGGTTTAGAGATATTCGCTTGTAGAATACCAAATAATTTCAGATGCCTATAGCTTTTCCTACTGTTCCTTACTAATGTGATCTGCCTGACGAATTTCTGACCGATAACCTTGAAGTAAAGAAAAATAATTGAGTCTTTAGTAGAGCAAAAAGTATTTATATGAATGCTTTTTGGCAGTTAATGTCAATCACTCAAACAAACTGGCAACTAATATAAGCATTTACTAAGAAGGGGACGAAAACAGTTGCTAAAACCCCCATTTACTATTTGGGACTAAAGATGCGTAATTCGTAGTTCTATATACTACTATGTAAAACTTTCTTCCCCCATTGTGGCCCCATCATTACCCGAGGACTACGATTTGAATAAACTAAAATCTACACTACCTTAGGATGCCTCCACACAATTCTGAGCTTTTCTGGAAAAATGGTTTCAAAAAGGAATATTTTAACAGATTTTCTCCATATATCATTAGGTAAAATATGTAAAAATTTCATTCCCTCATTGTGGCCCAACTCTACCCCGGGGACCATGATTTGAACAACTTTGAATATACAATACCTAGTTAAAGAAAGCTTTAATTCATGTACAAATATATTTTCTGGCCAAATGATTTTTAAGGAGAAATTTTTAAAATCTTATCTCTATATATTACTTTGATTGTTCTATGAGCGCGGGTCTCCGCCTGGCGCATGCATTTCTCATCTTCAGAATCTGACGCAAGGTCATCGCCATCATACTCTCTAACCGTTGTCCAACCTGTGGGAAACTTTCCTGCTATTCTTATCAACTCCTATCGAGTTTATTAATAAGCCCTGTCACCAGTTTTAAAGCAGTGGGGTCATACACGCTTCTGCACCTTTTCTAAATCACTTAATAAATCAGAATTAAAGTTATACTGTATTTTTTCCCTTTGTTTTAAAACTTTCCTGACACTTCTTTCCTGATAGACTTACTAATATTTTCAATTTCTTTGCCAGAAATTGAGAACTACTCCTTGAAACTCTCAATCTTTGAGTCCAAGTATGTTCGAAAAAAGTTAAATGTGTCTGCAAGGTCTAGCTGGTACGTAGATTGTGCAGATACTGCAGGCTGTGGTCTAGGTTCAACTGCAGGTTTTCCCAAAAAGTTTTCTACGTCTGTTTATCTGTATGTCGCAAGGAAATCAGTCTTAAGCTGTCGAAATTTCTCAGATAGGCAAGCGAATTCCCGAATAACTTCCTCTATCTTAATACCCACCCATGTAACTTTGGATACGCCGTAGTAACTTAAACGACTAATCGGATATGAATATAACAACAATGTTTAAACACGTGTTACTAGTATCATTTATATATATTTATCTATGACTTTGTAATTATATCATAAACACAAACAAATAAGGAAACTTTCTTATATTACTCTCTGTAGAATTTTGTACCTGGTCTATAAACTAATAAGTGTTTATGTTTATCTTAATATTAATATATATTTTGAACACTATTAGAAGATTAATGGTATCTACAATTTTCATTTAGAAAAATCTGATATAAAGATTTTATAATAATTTTTCCACTATTCTCCTGTAATGGATGATTATACAATGTTTAAATATACATGTTTAAAAATACATGTATAAAGAAACAAAAAAAATTAAAAGGATATTTGTTCAAGTTACTATTGTATAATACTGTGCATGTATTTTGATGAATAATTTTGAAGGAAAATGTGCATATTTTAACACATATGGAAGAGGAAACATTGACGAAAGGAACTGCATCCCAAAAAACAATCTGACTTGTTCACAGGGGACTGTTCAGTTCTCATCGGCAACAAATACAAAATGTGAGTAAAAGCAGCTTTCTTTGTCTCAGACTGACGTCCTAAAATATGAAACAAAACATTATTAATGTTGATATTCTCTATAACTTACTTATATTTTTTAGACTACAAATCATGTAATTCTTATTGATAAGATGTATTGATAAAATAGTAGAAAAATAAAAATTGAATTTAAAGCCGTTTGACAGTTCGATAAGGGTATTAAAAAAGTAGTGGACTGGTGATGAAAAAGAAATATTGTTAGGCCATAATTAATCACCTAAAAGTATACGGATATTTTTTTTCCATTTTCCCGATTACGGCGGGTGTGACCGGTAGAAGAGAATGCTCACTCATCCATGCATGTTTATATGACACCTGATCCTATCTCTTATGTTTTTCAGAGGTCCATGTTTTCTCTTGTCCAGTTTTGTATTTTTGCTGTGGACTTTAATATTGAACACTGTTCGATATCACCACATGTCATTTTGTCAAAATACTTCTTCATTAAAAGCCTCATTACTTGTGTCCCTCTAGATAAAGATAAGTGATATATATATATATATATATATATATATATATATATATATATATATATATATATATATATATATATATATATATATATATATATATATGCAGGTTTGATTGGTTACTGTTGGTATGATTAGATTCAAATATTACAATTTTTTATTTATACTACACAAATTTAAAGGCCAAAAAGGCAAATTATCATTGAGCTAGTCGTTTTGGAATGCATAAAGTAGAAAAAATCGACATTTTTATGCTTAAATTGCTACAAACATTTTGTTAATTTTTATCTATGTCCAATTTTTAGTCCAATTTTTAGCTCACCTGAGCCAAAGGCTCAAGTCAGCTTTTCTGATCACAATTTGTCCGTTGTCTGTCGTTGTCGTCGACGTCGTCGTTGTAAACTTTTCACATTTTCATCTTTTTCTCAAGAACCACTGGGCAGATTTCAACTAAATTTGGCACAAAGCAACACTAGATGAAGGGGATACAAGTTTGTTCAAATAAAGGGCCATGCCCTCTTTAAAGGGGAGATAATTGAGAATTATTGAAAATTTGTTGGTATTTTTCAGAAATCTTCTTCACATAAACTATTCGGCCTGAAAAGCTTAAACTTGTGTGGAGACATCTTCAGGTAGTGTAGATTCAAGTTTGTTCAAATCATGGTCCCCAGGGGTAGGGAGGGGCCACAAGAGGGGGATCAAGTTTTTCATAGGAATATATAGAAAAAATCTTTAAAAATCTTCTTCTCAAAAACTATAAGGCCAGAAAAGCTCAAATTAAAATGGAAGCATCCTCAGATAGTGTAGATTCAAGTTTGTTCAAATCATGGTCCCCGGGTGTAGGGTGGGGCCACAATGGGGGGATCAAGTTTTACATAGGAATATATAGAGAAAATCTTTAAAAATCTTCTTCTCAAAAACTACTAGGCCAGAAAAGCTCAAATAAAAGTGGAAGCATCCTCAGGTAGTGTAGATTCAAGTTTGTTCAAATCATAGTCCCTGGGGGTAGGGTGGGGCCACAATAGGGGAATAGATTTTTTACAAAGGAATATATTGAGAAAATCTTTAAAAATCTTCTTCTCAAAAACTATAAGGCCAGGAAAGCTCAAATTAAATGGAAGCATCCTCAGGTAGTGTAGATTCAAGTTTGTTCAAATCATAGTCCCCGGGGGTAGGGAGGGGCCACAAGAGGGGGGTCAAGTTTTACATAGGAATGTATAGAGAAAATCTTTAAAAATCTTCTTCACAAAAACGATTAAGCCAGGAAAGCTCAAATTAAAATGGAAGCATCCTCAGATAGTGTAGATTCAAGTTCAATTCATGGTCCCCGGGTGTAGGGTGGGGCCACAAATGGGGGAACAAGTTTTACATAGGAATATATAGAGAAAATCTTTAAAAATCTTCTTCTCAAAAACTATTAGGCCAGAAAAGCTCAAATTAAAATAGAATCAGATAGTGTAGATTCAAGTTTGTTCAAATCATGGTCCCCGGGTGTAGGGTGGGGCCACAAATGGGGGAACAAGTTTTACATAGGAATATATTGAGAAAATCTTCAAAAATCTTCTTCTCAAAAACTATTTGGCGAAGAAAGCTCAAATTGGCGTGTAACCATCCTCAGATAATGTAGATTCATGTTTGTTCAAATCATGTTCCGTTGGGGTAGGGCGGGGCCACAATGGGGGATAAATTTTTATATATAGAGAAAATCTTTAAAAATCTTCTCAAAACTATTAGGCCAGGAAAGCCCAAATTTGAGTGGAAGCATCCCCAGATCGTATAGATTCAAGTTTGTTTAAATGATAGTCCAGGGGTAGGGTGAGGCCACAATGGGGGATGAATTTTTACATACCGGTAGGAATATATGGAGAAAATCTTTGAAAATCTTCTTTTTAAAGATTATTTGGCTTAAACTTGTGTAGAGCTTAAACTTGTGTAGAGGCATCCTCGGGTAGTGTAAATTCAAGTTTGCAAAATCACAGTCGCTAGTGGTAGGGCGGGGCTGTGATGGCGGTTTGAATTTTTACATAGAAATATATAGAGAAAATCTTTCTGGGAAAGTTTTCGGTCCAAAACTCAGTACTAAGTGTGAAAGCACAGGTTATGCAGATTTAAGTTTGATGAAACCATGATTCCCTAGAGAAAAGTGGGGCCACGAAATGGGGGGGGGGGTATATAGTATTAGAGAAAAATCATCTTACAGGAACTACAACAAAAAGGGCTTGGTATTTACCAAACAAAAAGAGGTGGATAAAAATTGGCAGATTTTCAATTTTTTTTTGCAAGATCTTCTTTACTTAGTTGTCAATTAAGATATTTTGATACTGTAATGCTTATTTGATCAGATTTAAGGCAATTGTTGCTCAGGTGAGCGATGTGGCCCCTGGGCCTCTTGTTAATTATCCAGGTACAGAGGAGTGTATGATGCAAACAAGCGGGTGCATAGTTGTTACTGTCATATAAAACATAACCAGTTTAGTATATATTTGAAAATAGATATTTTACTGTATAAATGAACTATATTTGATGATTTATTCTCTTTAAGACACTGCATGTTATGTAAAGAAAGAGATTAGTACATCACTGCCTAGTACAACAAGGTAAGCTTAAAACCTTTGCATTCATCCGAATCAGGGGATTATTTGCTCTCCATGTCTTTAAGTTGCCGTGAGCATTCCCCGTTTTTTCTGTGAAACTGGCCAAAGACGATTATAAATGTCATGATTCTTTCCATTTGTGGTTAAAGAATTAAGGTGTCACTCAAATGCTTTTCATGTGTTGTTATGCGTTGTCCATGCATCAATAGTAAACTTTGGAACATTTTTAGTTGAATTTTTCTGAAATGACCTGGCGAAGTGACAATATTTATGTAATCTATAATGTAATGTTATCTAGCTATGTAATATTTGATTACCTATCTTTAAAAATTGCGTTTGAGCTAGTTTGCCGAATATTTATCAAAACCAATATATGAATCGAAAATGACCATTTGCATATATTTATTTGTAATAAATACATCTTGTAGTTTAAATGAACAACTTTCAGACTAACAAATGGCTAGAAGAGCTAAAACTTTTGTGAAAGCATCTTTAGGTAGTGCAATTCAAAGTTGTGAAAATCATGATCCCCGGGGGTAGGGTTGGGCCACAATGGTGAGTCGAATTTTTGCATAGGAATATATAGAGTAAATCTTTAAAAATCTTCATCTAAGAAACTAATCAGCCAGCTGGAAAGCTGACACTTGTTTGGATGCATTCACATGTAGCATAGATTCAAAGTTGTAAGAATCATGACCCTCGGAGGTAGGGTGGGGCCAGAATGGGAGGTCAAACTTTTACATAAGATAATTATAATATAGAAAATTTTGTGTGGAAATATCCTCAGGTAGTGTTAATTCAAAGTTGTTTATATCATGACCCCAAGGGGTAGGGTTGGGACACAATGGTTGTTGAATTTATACATAGGAATATATAGAGTAAATCTTTAAAAATCTTCTTCTCAAAACCAATTGGCTTGAAAACTTGTGTGAAAGCATTCTCAGGTAGTGTAGATTCAAGTTCGCTCAAATCATGATATTCACAAAAGCTGAATTGTTATGATATATATTTTTACTTATATGCATTCATTTTGACATTGCTGAATCTTTAAATTGTTTAGACTTTGGCCCCTGGGCGAATCTTGTGCATCACAAGGGTTTCTGAGTTTTATGAAGGTTTATATACTTTTTTTAAAGGATCTTTTTGAGAACTGAAATACTCAACATATGATATGACAATAAAATCATCCTGTTAGAAAAGGGACTAATGATAATAAATATATAAGACTATCCAGGGAAAAATGGATTTTAATTTATACAGGATCAGCTCAGGTGAGCGATGTGGCACATGGGACTATTGTCGCTTAACACTACTGCTTATTTTCATCCTCCTAGAAAGTCGCTGACCCAGGTATTAAAGACCTGGCCATGGGTAGACCTAGTTGAATATTCATGTGGACAGCAATTAAGCATATAAGGAAGGAGAACACACATTCAAACTTGTAATATTGCAGCGTTAATCTTTTAGTAATAGATAGCTGCATACAATAAGCGCGTGCTAATAAGTCAATTGCGTAGTATTTAGGGTCATTTGATAATGGAACGGTGTCCATAGTTTCTTTCCTTGATATTTATTCTCTATGTAATGAGCACATAAGAATGCATGAACTTCTGAATTAATCACTGCCAAAGCAAACATCTCTTTTCTTTTTTCATATTTAAAGCTTTGATAAAACTTCCATCATGATAATACAGAAAGCATAATTTTTTACATACACGAAATTATTTAGTTTAATTTCTATTTAGTTTTCAAAACATTCTGATCTGTATATTTAACTTTTTAAAAACCTTTTATTTAAAGTACATCCGTGAAATAAATGGCTTTATATAACATCTGGTAAACTAAATTTAAAACCCGTCGATTAGCTTGGAAAAGTCCCATCTTTTGAAAAACAAACTCTTAATCTCTCAAAGTTTTTCCTTAGTCCCATGGACTCCGAACCATCGAGAGTCACCTTTACTAGTTTTTAACCATTTTTTCGATGCTGAAGGTAATTACGATTTTGGACAAGATTGAAGTTTTTGGAGCAGTTGCCTATGATGTCCACATGTTGAATCTAAGCCATTTATTCTGATGCTTTCGATCAGTCGTTTAACATTTTAACATTTGACTGATTTAACCAAAACAGCGATACACCTGTCATTAATAAAAATCATCCCTCAATCTGCATCTACTGCCTTAGATATGTGATGAAAGGCTAACGGGAGGATAGAAATTGACATAATTGCTTCATGCTTCGGATAATCCCTTCCAAATTTAGCACTGATATGCATATTCAAAAGTCATCGATTTTAAAATTAATCAACATACAAGTAAAAAGTATACATGTGGATAATATATGATTTTTATTTTACAAATCTTATACAAAGATGTATAAACATTCATACATTTTGAAATATTAACATAAACACATAGTGCAGGGAAAGTGATGATATGGAATGCCTCAACTGCCTTATGTAGATGATTTTCATTATATGATGATACTTCAACATTACATACTGCATAAGGGTTTTGCCTTAAACAAACGGAACATTTTACTGATGAACAGGAGAAACAGCTAACTGCTTTAGAAATAAATTTAGGCGTTCTTAAATTATATTATACATAAGTATATGTATAACATATGAATATATATATGTATAGATGTGTATGAATTATATGCCATATTATCTGGTATTTTTATCCTTTATGCACTAGACTTGAAAGTCATCTATATAACTGAGTCTTAAATAAAGTGAAAATGGTTTACAGACAAATTTGACCCTTACCAAAGTGAAAGAGTCCATTATGTCAAAAGTGAAAGTCATGAAAAATTTCTCAATTTTTGAGATCCAGTATATACACAAAAACTTCTCCCCTTCGCTTAATCTTGTTCTGTTCAAAATTTAACTTAAAGAATGCCCCTGTAAGTAGAGGCTTTGCAGTGATCTTCAGGTAAAAGTCTATGTTTAATGCAAAATTTCTATGTCTCTCACAGAGTCCCATCACATGTACAGTCAAGACTTTTGGTGGAAACAACTTGTCTGGAGTTAGCCAAACCCTCAAATCAACAGTTACGTCTGAGCTGCAGTAATCCAAATGATTACCACTGTCTTTTGGATGAAAGTTATACCCAGGAGTATGAGGCCTGTAGGGAGTGGAAGTGGATTCCCGGAGGTAAGAGGAATTGGGTTTCTGAAAAATTAAAGCTGTACAACAAAACCATTGTAAGTTTTGTCAACAAGAAACAGTATCTACTCTGTTTGCATGATGATGACATACCTTGTCGAATCTAATAGTTATATAATATTTACCTAAGACCATTGCATGGACGGATATAAAAGTAAAAAAAGTTTATGCAAAACTTAAATACGAAACGGACCAGCTGAAAACAAAAACTTACAACCTCTATTGCAAAATCAAAAGACACCAACACAAAACATCACCAATGATCACCAACAGTCGTGCACTGAATAAACGCTAGATGGCTTGCATACTATTGGGCTACATTATATAAATAGTGCCTGTTTTGGAGGGTAACAATTAAATTTGACACCCGGAGAAAACCACTGTCAACCGACGCGAAGCGATATTTTGTTTTTGACATTGCGCTGCATGTCGAAATTAGGATCTAGCATGCTTACATTTCACTGATTTAATCTAAAAAGATATTTGATTTTAAATAAAAATAATTTGGATACAAACTACTTGAACCCTTTGTGGCACAAGTTTCGTCTTTCTGTGTCTTCGATTAACTGAATAACGCCACTTGTCTACGCTAATTTTGGAGAACCCTCGCACTTAACAACTGACATTCGTATAATGGTTTTGCATTGGATATAACTTAGTCAAGTACTCGGAAATCATGAAAATGGTCGGATATATCGATTAAAGGGACTTGGACACGATTTGAGATCAAATTTTTTTTTTTATGTATAAAATGGTTTACTGGTGCATTTTAAATGATTGGCCAAAATAGTGAATGTTAAAGTCAAGTTACAAGCGAGATACAGAGGTAAGAATTGATAGTTATGTAAACAAAACTCGAGTCTGATAGTTGTTTACAAAAAAAGTAATGTAGAGAATTGCCATTTCTTAGACAAAATGACATGTAAAAAAACAATTTAAACTAATTCAAAATCTTCATATATACTATTATCAACAAAAGAAAGATACATTTGATTGAAACTTACACAAATATAACGCATATGTATAAAATGACAATATTCGAGCTTTGTTTACAAAACAAAGAATTATGAACGCTGTATCTTGCTTATAACTTGATATTTGACTTTCAAATTTTGACAGAGCATTATAAGCTTCTATATTTATCAGTATAAACAGTGAAAATAGAAAAATAAAATTTGAAAATTTTAAGTCAAATCGTGTCCAAGTCCCTTTAAAAGATATATAAAATAAAGATCTTTATCATTTGTTCAAGAGCTGCTGGCAAACACTGTGTTATTATTTGTATTATCAAATGTGTTATTATTTGAAGGAAAATGTGCTTTTTTCAACACATACGGAGAAGGAAACGTTGACGAAAGGAACTGCATCCCAAAAAACAATCTGACTTGTTCACATGGTACTGTTCAGTTCTCCTCGGCAACGAATACAAAATGTGAGTGAAAGTAGTTTTCTATATCACAGACTAACTTGCAAGTGTAATACAATGTACATGTAAAAACCACTAAACTTTTAAAAGGATGCTGTTATTTATGGCATGCTAAATTCGCAAAAATAAGCTAAACATAGTTTAAAGTCGATAAACTACGTTTATCAGTTGTATACAGTAGTTGACAGTAAAGTATCATAAAGTATTGTGTATAGCACACACCAGTGTACATGTTTGTTACGTACACGGTAACATATCCCAGGATTCTCAGTTTATTAGCATCAGCTCATTTCCAATGCGCCATAGGTGCACAATCAACACTGATCTTTAGATCCTATAAATCATTTGATATTGAATCAGTATAATGTGTTTGTATATTTTTTTTACATAAAAAGGATTTTGGCTTTCATTCAGTTTTAAACAATCAACACTTAATAACATATATACATGTATTTTGAATGAAACACGGTACTTGGTCTTCATGCAGTGAAAATATATTATACATGTGAAATATGAATGGGAATTGTTCGGCTTTCTATGTATATGAATTAAATCCGGTATATACATGGTACGCTCACCTAACTTATAACTACTAGTATTTAATGATAGGAAAATTAAAGTAAAACATTTTTTAAATGCATTGAATTCTATACACTATACGGATTATAGTTCTTAGCAATTTACATGTTTTCATGATCACGACACCGTTTCAGCACGTAATGATAATGAAAATTATACATTTACAACAGATGAACAAATTAAGTGTTTTATGTTTCCATGGCAATCCGTGTTCATTGGAGCGGCGTTCATTACAGTAATCTTCGTCAATGGAACGACTAAGTATTTACACAAGCACAACTTAGGTGTTGATAACTATTTCTGCATTCTGCATGGAAGGTGACAACGCACTAGGAAGAACCCTTTCAAAGTGCGTTAAAACTGGGACAAAATGAACGCACTTTGAAAAAAATTCAAAGTGCGTTAAATTTGTGACTAAGTCAATGCACTCTAGAAAAAAAATTCAAAGTGCGTTATGAGTGTACATTAATTTTTTTTTTTACTTTCATGACACTAAACACACTTTGAAAAAAAATTGTATAAATCACAAAATATAGGCTTCGTTTTTAAATGATTTTGTTTTATTCAGATTTAAGTGTTTACATTTCTTATACATGTATTATATTTCTGTAAACAGTGTTTGATATGTTCTATAATCACTGGGATGAGGAAGGGGACAACCAATAATACAGTACAAGCTTTTAAGTTTTAATGAGATATTTATATCATTTACTTGAAAAATGCAGCCACTTTATCTTTTCTTCCCAAACATCATATTAATTCCATAAATATATTGTTTATATATCTGCAAGTTTCAAAGCATAAATCTTTATATTCAAACCACATACTTTTTTTTCATATATTTAGTAAGATAGTTATATGTACAGCCGTTAAAACTTTTCAACTAAAAAATAAGCATTTGAGCCTGCACTTTTTTGCATTTATTTAATTTTCAAAAGATATATTAGTATTGCATTTGATATACTTTGTCATTATATAAGTCATTTGTTCTTAAGGTTCGCCGACACAACAAATTATTTGATGGATCTTTAGTATCGTTTTTTGCTATGGATTGAATTTAAAGAATAACATATAGTCACTTACTTACTAAACAATGATATTTTTCAAAGAAATTGAAACGAAAATGCGAAATTTTAGGAAAATTGCTTTTTTATCAAATTTGAACGGATCCCGATTGAAAAAAAAATGACCCAGATCAGAATTATTTTAAAATTGAAATTTTTAACAAAAAGGCTGCAATTTAGTCTGAGAAATTGATATGAAATACAAAATCATTAAACAAAATCATTTTACAGCTAAGCAAACTAAATTTTTGGCAAAACTTGTGATATATTCTAACTATATATGATTTCGTTCGGGATCAGTTGTCAGCAGATGATGCTCACTCCTCCTAGGCACCCGATCCTACCTCTATCTATTTGGAGGTCCGTGTTGCTCTGCTTTGAATTTGTATTTCATTTTATGGATTTTTTAAAAGGTTCACGATTTGTTATTGTCATTTCTTCATTACATTCGATCGGGGTTGGTTCGATTTTAAGATTTCCCAATTTTTCTTAATTTCACAATTTCGTTTCAATATTGTTGTTAAAATATAATTATACAGCAATTGTTTAAAGCCAGTAACATAGTATTTGCAGTTTTCATCAATAGATTTAAAAAAAACCCACAGCAATTCTCGTTTTCCATTTTCATAAATATTTTTTTTACAAAAATACTTTAAAGTTTATATAACGGTCTTTGCTATGTATTTATAGATTATAATAATGTACATTAATTGATACCTAATTTTTAGCTTTAATATATCCTGTTCGCCGATAATAAGATGTTTCAGGGTTCTACAAAAAAAAATTATAAAAAATAATTTGAAGCTGATATCGGTGTCATTTTTGCATAAACATTTCTCAAAAACGATTCTTCATCAACCCATCAAATAATGCATTGGTGTGTCGAGCCACCTTAAGCCTATAAACGCCGTATATATAGATCACCTATTGTGTCCCTCAAAATTAATCATTTGCTTTTTTCTTTAGGGGATAAATATTGACAAAGTTAAATGATGACCTATTTGGAAGGACAGCTGCCGACTAGTTGGTGCAGTTCATGTGATATTTTGATATACATATCTCAATTTACTATTAAATTATTTTAATCCATGTCAAAATTATTAAAGGACTATACACGGTTTGAACCTTAAATGGCCCCCTTATATGAACATTGTCAGTTTATTGTTTTTCTTTTTTTTCTTAGTACAGATATGATATAAACTGATATGCAATTGAATTATTTTCATAACTTTCATTCTGATATAAGTGCCCACAATTTAAAAAAATATGATATCATAAAGATACATGTAACCTTTACCCGCCATTTTCGCATTTTTAGCATAAAACGGCTCATTTTCAAGCTGTTTTTCTTTCAAAAAACATTGAACAATTGCTTGAACAACAAATATATTTTCACCAAAGATGTATCTATCCAATACTTATAAGTGATAAAAAGTTCGTTCTGGTTCAAAGCGTCGCTCTATATATCCCATTCGAAAAAAGATTAAGAAAATGTCAAATTTTCAGTGATTTTGTTTAAATTATAAAAATAGCGACACGTTTGACGTCATATATTGTCAGTGAGGCAAATACATCAAATAAATAGGCCAAAAATATATTCTATATCTATTCTTCTAAGAAATAACACAACAATTTAATGCACCTGAAACACTACAAAAAATGACTTATGAAGGCCAAATTTGCTTAATATCATATATAGTTCTTTAATGAATTTATCGACACGCCTTTTTAATGCGAAATTGTATTAAGGACAGTTGAAAATCTCATGGGTTCTTATTTCAATATCTTATCGAACAAAGAATTAAAATATGAAAGATACTGTTAACCAATTTTTATTCGCGGCGACTTTATTTCGAGATTTACTGCGGATAAACTGGTTCGCGACGACTTATGTTCGCGACCAAGCCTTATCCAGACCTGTATTCTTCTAAAAACTATAGACTGGTTCGCGCCGGAAATATTCGCGACGACATGGCTCTCGCTAACCTCGCGAATATTTCTCGCAAGCGAATAATAGTTGGTTTACAGTAGTTTTCGTCTTCTGAACCATTTCATCAAGTTGGTATGTTTAGAAAAATGATTGGAGATGATAAAACAATTGTCAAACCCTTTTTTCGGGGGCTCCATTCATGTTGACAATTTAGGTCAAAATTAAAGAGTTGTGTCAACTAGAGGCTAATAAGCCAAATTGTACATGTATATTAGCATCCGGGTTTGATTGGTTACTGTCCAAAGTTGTTATTATTAGAGTTTATCATACATTGAAATTAAATTCGTTTTTTACATGTATAATGCACAAATCTGAGGACTGTATGTCTATGTTTAAAGTTCACAAATAGCCAATATATCACATTGGTTTTCAATTTGGGATAAACAAAAAAGAACACAACAAACCTTTTATGCAAGAGTTATCTCAGAAACATTTATGTAGTTCTTTTTATTTGTGACCTAATATTATTTATCCAGATACAGAGGAGTGTATGAGGCAAATAGAATTGATGGATGCTTAGTTGTTACTGTCATATATTTCAAAATCTAGTTTAATGATATCTTTGAATATGTATATTTTTTATAACAAAAGGCCTATGGGCCACATCGTTCACCTGAGCAACAATAGACAGAGTAAAACATGGGCATTATGAAGTCATATACAAGATATCTGGACCATAAAGTTTAGTAGATCTTGTATTGAAAAATCTGTTATTGTTCCCCTGAAAATTTCTATGATTATCATTAAACAAATTGGAATCTTCCCTCTCCGATGATACTTCTACATAAGTTTCAGAATTTTTGGCCAGTCGGTTTCTGAGAACATTAAAAAAATCTATATATATTCTCTCTTAAATTCGACCCCCATTTGTGATTTCTCTGCTTCTTGAGAATAATCCTATACAAGTTTTTGAGATAAAGCTTTTTGAAGGTTTTTTTCTCTATTTCTTCTGATAAAAATTTGACCCTTTAAATTGACCCTACCCTACCCCTGGATATCATAATTTGAATTTTCTCTACATGAGGATGCTTCAACACTAGTTAAATCTTTCTGGTTGATTGGTCTTCGGGACAAAGATTTTAAAAGATTTTCTCTCTATATATACTTATATAAAATTTGTCCCCGTCATTGTGGCTCCACCCTACACCCGGGACCATGATTTGAATAAACTTGAATCTACCCCTCCTGAAATAAGTTTAAGCTTTTGTTGCAAAAGGGTTTTTGAGAGGAAGATTTTAAAAGGTTTACTCTTTTTACTCTGAGGATGCTTCCAAGCAAATTTCAACTCTTCTAACCAAACGGTTTTTGAAAAGACAATTTTTTGAAAAACACCAACAAAATTCATATTTTTTTTTGTCTCCCCCTAAAAGAGAACGTGGCCCTTCATTTTAAAAAACTGAATTCCCTTCACCCAATGATGCTTTGTGCGAAGTTTGTTTAAAATTCGAGTAGTTCTTGAAAAGTCAAAATTATAAAAAGTTTACAGACAGACAAACAGACAGACGAACGGACGGACAGATGGACGTCGGACAAAAAAGTGATCAGAAAAGCTCACTTGAACAATAGAAAACTAGATGTTGTCATTAGACAGTAATACTCGCACCAATTGTTTGCCCCTAAATAACATTGTTTTGTTATAGTACCGGTTTTGGTAAAAAAAAAAAAAAAAAAGAAGGCCACATGCAATTTCCAGTATTTAAAAAAAAAAAATTCACAGAGGATGAGATCCCATCCCCTAATACACATTAGAAGCCTTTAATAATGTACGATTTGGGGTTGAACTGTTTGCATTAAATTAATTTTTTAAGTTAATCAATAATCTTAACATTTCATGTCGTAGAAAGTATGGTCTATATGATTATTACAAACAAAATAAAATTATGCCCCCTTGAAAATTCCTTTATATTACCGTAATAGTAAATTACCAAAAATACACCTTGAACCCCAATCATCCCAGCCCCCCCCCCCCCCCCCCCCGCAAACACAGTTACATGTATTACTCTGAATATTTTGATAACTACGAAAGCCTGTACATGTATTTGCAACAAGGAAGATTGTAAACAGTGCAAAATAAATTACATATACATGTTACTATATTGTGCAATGGTTTTCAATTCAGAACTGCCAGGACAGAAGATATAATTGCTGATTTAAGGTGGTATAAGACAATATTTATGGGGATAAAATTGCGTTATAATCAAAATTCTATCATGATGATGTTTTAGGATTTTAAAATTTTACAATACATGTATTCCCCCCCCCCCCCCTTTAAAAACAAGTTTTAAAATTTTTGGAAACTAATAAGTAAAAAATAGAAAAGTTCCAGGATTTGAACGCTCTACTTACGGACACGTAGTTAACGCTCTAAACCATTGCACTTCACTGTTAGGTAACATTTTGAGGGAAAATATATATATATTTAATTGTTTATTTCAATAGGGAGTGCATCACAATATGCAGGTGTCCTGTACCACCTTAAGACTGTGTGCTTAACATAGTTATTTACCTAATAAAATAGTGCAACAGGTTTTCAGGAATAAAGTCATAAAAATACTTGCATGTTACAAATAACTGGTCTTTGTCTGAAGTTACCTACACAACACAGGTCTGTAGGCCACAATAGCGGGTACTAGTTTTACCCAGCTCTTCGGTTAGATGGGTTCAAGAAATGATTTATAATTTGCTACCGTACACACCTAAGAAGACTCTGAATCTTTAGAACCAATTTTGATTGGGGGAGGGGGTGGATGGGGATGGATGTGGAGGATAGAAAATTAATTTTAATCATTCATTGTTATTAATTTTAACTTGAATATTAGTTATTGATCCCCAAGTAGAATATAAGACTTCTGATCATATCTCAATAGATCATTTGTCAATTATGCAAGATGTCATGTGATTTAAAAAGAAAACAAAACATTTTTACCAGTTTAAAAATGTTTTTAGACCCTAAATTATATATTGATTTTAATAGATCATTCGACAATTCAAAAAAGTGTAAATTTAAGTCTCTTTTTATTTTAAGCCAAAATAAATGGCATTGCAAGGTTTTTTTTTAATTTTAAGAAATAAAAAAACGTCATTTTATTTACAGTGTAAGAAGGGATTCATGCGCGGATCCAGAAAGTTTTTCTGGTGGGGGGAGGGGGGGGGTATATATATATATATATATATGTATATATATATTGTATAAATATTATAATGTAATTTAAAGAAATTTGAAGTTTGATTTTTGGAGGGGGGATCTGCCCCCCCCCCCCCCCCCTGTTCCGGACCCCATATCTAGATCCACACATTGCACATCTATAGGACAGCCCCTATCATATCCCAAGATATGATGTGTCTAGTCATTAAATCATAAGAGGAGTTCTGGGATCTAGGTCTTTTAGGAGTGATAAACGTCAATATTTTGCTATTATTTGACTCCCTGGATGAAATGTAAATTTTAAAAACCTTATTGCACATCCAAAGGACAGCCCCTATCATATCCCAATATATGATGTTCATTAAATGTAAAAAGGGGTTCTGGGATCTATGTTTTTTTAGGAGTGATAAACGTCAAAATTCTGCTACTATTTGACTCCATGTATTAAATTTTTAATTTTTAAAACCTTAGGACAGTCCCAATCATATTCCAAGATATGACGTAGTTACTCCAAAGGTTGTAAGAGGAGTTCTGGTAATCACATTTTTTTTGCAAACGTCATTTTTTTGTTGCCCACCGATCCCCGTGGTAAAATAAAAATCTGAGTTCTGATCACACTTCAAAATGACACCCCAATCGTATTCTAAAAGATCATTTGGCTACTGCAAAAAATATTGACATTTTTGAAAGCTAATTTTTTGTAAAAAACCTGTCATTTTTCATCCACCAAATGACCCCCTGGACAAAATTGAAATTTCTGAAACCTTATTGCGCATCTATAGGAAACCGCAGCACATATTCCAAGAAATGACTTGTCTATTGTTGAAAATATAGGAAGAGTTCAAGGAAGAATGTGTTTTGTGAAAAAACGTCATTTTTTACCAATTATTAAACCCCAGGACTACAAGAGAATTTTTGAAACCTTTTTAACAACATTACACCCCAAATCAAACTTCAAGAGTTCAGTTTGCTGATTTATAAGATGTGAGAGCAGTTTGACATGACAGACGGACGGACGGACGGAACAGGGTAACGACAATATACCCAAATTTTCTTTAGAAAGTGCGGGTATAAAGAAGTAAACTTAATAATTTCTTCCGTTTTAGACACCGCATGTTATGATAAGAAATATATGAGTACATCGCTACCTGTTACAACAAGGTAAGTGTACAACAGTTGAATTCACATGAATCAGTGATAATATGTTCTTTGTATTTGTAAGTTGCAGCGACTGATCTCCGTTACTTCTCTAAAACTGTTTGCCAGGAGCAATTATAAATGGAAATTTCATGATTCTTTAGTTTTTTGGTTAGATAAATGAAGTTTCACTCGGATGATTTCTATATGCTGTTATTTTGTTGTCCGTTGTCAGTGCACCAATAGTAGATTTTGGAACATTTCTATTTTCATCTCTGGAAAAACCTTGACACATGACCAAGTTTCTACCTATATCATCTTTGATTACCTATTTTTAAAGCAATATGAGCTGCAATTTTCATGTTGATTTTTTTTTTTACGAAAATGTTATTTTCTACTAAAATGACTAAAAATATCATGGTTTTTAAATTTCTGTTGGCCATAATTTGTTAAGAAGCCTTGATGGGAGTAATAATGAATTATTGTCGTCCTGTAAAACATTGATTTGCTATATTTTCCTTAGAAGAGAAATCTTTCCTCTAAAAAATTAATATCCAACGCCTGGAGTCATTTATATGACCAAGTAGGAATTAGGTATAGCGCTTGGAGATACACGGCGACTTCGAGGTATCGAGAGTAAAAAATTATAGATTATGAATAACGGGACTGCAGTTTGACTTCGAGGGATCAAGGTTTGGAGAGATAAAGAGTTCGAGAAATCAAGAGTAAATTTGCTTAGTTATAAAGGGGAAAAAATCGGGACCTTCGACTCACTTCGAGCGATCAAGAACTTCGAGCGATCAAGAACTTCGAGCGATCGAAGTTCGAGCCATCGAGAGTTACCGATATATATATATATATATATATATATATATATATATATATATATATATATATATATATATATATATATGACGTCATGACGTCAGGCATATCTAAGGTTTAAAAGTTGCAATCTCCGAAACAGTGCAGACAATGGGACAAGCAATATTATGATATTTCACAAAAAAGATTAACCGATGCATGTTTAAGATGTCAGCATTTACGTTCATAATTGATGGGAATGTTATATGGCATGTAATAACAACAGCGAGCAAGAGTTTTCAAGTAAAAAGGACGGTCGCCATGCAGAGCACGTGTGTAATCCTGATTTAAAAATAGATCAGCATTCCACCATATTTGAACGGTGAAAAAGGGGAGAGGGGTCATCGCGATCGCAACAAGTTGTAACATATTATCTATTACGGAACAATGTAAGAAATAATTGGTGTTGGATTATCATTATTACAAGAGAGTCATAAGTTTGGATTAAAACAAATATATATTTATACAGCTGGAATGTTTACTGGAGGAACTAAATCGCCAAAGCGGAGTGTGACCCGATTTTCGTTTAGTAGGGCGATTTCATTAATCTTGAAAAGGGAACATAACTCGCGTGTCTTACTAAATGTACATTACTACATTTAACAATTACTAATAAAGTGTAATAAACATATATGTAGCTGTTACAAAACAAATCTACCCCCCTCCATGGATCTCTGGATGAGTTCATTCGTTGCGTGAACGGTAAAGCAGAATTTCGCGCCAAAATGTCTCATTCATAGTTTTTGCGCGTCGATTAGTTGCCGAGTCTGTTGGGATCATGCAATCCCAGAGCACACCATGTGTGTACATCACAGGCACGTAGCATCGGCGGTTCGGGTGAGGGAAGCTGCATCCTCCTTACCCTCTTTTTTGACAGCTGGCACTTTTCTTAACTTTATAGGATAAATGGAAATATCATGGATTTGCCCCCCCCCCCCTCCCTTCACTTTTGTAGGAGCATGCAATAATGAAACTGCAAATAAGGAATTCTAATTGAGTTGAAGTTACAGTTAGGGTTTTTTTTTCATGAATTTGAGAATTCACCCTTTTTTAATTGATTGTCAAGATGATTTTAATGAAGCTGCCCACTCACATTCAAAAACAAGACGTGTTTATATACCCTCTCATGTTTCATAAGGTTGGAAGTTTTAAAAAATGCATTTCAGTTGATTTTGCAATAAATACAATTTTAAAAAACCCATTGTGCATTCCTAAAAAATTGAATTAATAAAATAAATGAATTTCAAGTGATATATATGTACATGTTCTAGATCGAAGAAAAGACTAACATTTTGTCTTAAATTTGCATGTTCCATTTATAAGTATATGATCAGCAGCAAAAATTAAAATTCATTTCTGATAAGATACCCTTATTGTTACATGCATGCTTCCATTGAATAATTTTGTTTAGTCAGGCAAGCTTTTTGGAAAGCTATTACTTGTGATCTTTAATTTAAAGATGTTGTTGCCTTGTTCCGATCCGGTGTTTTATTAGCTCACCTGAGCTGAAAACTTACATGTAAGTGAGCTATTCTGATCACATTTTGTCTGTCGTCCGTCTGTCTGTCTGTCCGTCTGTCTGTCTGTAAACTGTTCACATTTTCAACATATTCTAAAAAACCACTGGGCCAATTTCAACCAAACTCAGTACAACGCATCCTTAGCCTAAGGGAATTCAAAGTTATGAAAATTAAGGACCACGCCTTTTTGCAAAGGGAGATAATTAGGAATTTATGAAAATTTTCGAGAAATTTTCAAAAATCTTCTTCTCACTAACCATAAGATCAGGAAAGCCGAAACTTGTATGGAAGCATCCTCAGGTAGTGTAGATGCAAAGTTGTGAAAATCATGACCCCGGGGGTAGGGTGGGGCCACAATGTGGGGTCAACGTTTTACATTGGAATATATAGAGTCAATCTTTAAAAATCTTCTTCTCATAAACTAATCAGCCAGGAAAGCTGAAATTTATGTGGAAGCTTCCTCAGGTAGTGTAGATGCAAAGTTGTAAAAATCAGCCAGATGATTCTTTATGATTGTTAAGCCTTTTGCTCCAGGACAATTCTTCAGCCTCACAAGAAGGTTCAGAGTTTGATGTAGCTTTATATCCCATACATAAAGAATTGTTAAAGATCTTTTTGAGAACTGCAATACTCAACATTTGATATGACTATAAAATCACCCTGTAATTATAAACATAAGAATATCCAGGGGGAAAATGGATTTTATTTATACAGAATCTACATGTATTATTTTACATTGTCCAGATAGTTTGTATTATGACTCCATTAAGCTGATTTTATCAAACCTATTGTTCTTTAGGTGAGCGATGTGGCCGTTGGGCATCTTGTATATTATTTAGTTTTTAGTGTAGTGCTAGTTTTGTAGAAGTTTTTCTTTTATATGTAGTTTTTATTTTGTTGTCCTGAAGAGGGACGGGTTGTCCCCAAAATTTGACAATATTTTACTTTATCGTTCGTGTCGTTGGTTATTTTTAGTGCTTTTATATACATCAAAGGGCTAGTGGATACCTAAATTAGTATTTAAAAAGCGGAAGGGATTTCTAACTCCGCCTTATATTAGCCGCAGTAACCCTTAATGGTCTATAGGGCACCTGTGTATATGAAAATAGAATGTTATATATCTACATCTTTGCTAGCTAAGGCTTTTCAGTCTACTCCACTCCCAAAAATATGGGTTTAGTTGACTCAAAATCCTAGGGTAGTAAAGATGAGCTATAAGCCTCTTGTTTGCTTAGTTTTTTAGGCAATTGTACACTGAATATAAACTCTTAATTAATTATTTTAAGGCATGTTCTGCTAATTATCTTATTGGGCACCATTGTTCCTACTGCATCCCTTGCACTGATATTCTTCATCTTAGGCAATTGTATCTTGAATATAACCTCTTTATTTATTTTCAGGCATGCCTTGCTGATTATCTTGCCAATTATCTTGGGTATCATTGCTCTTCTCGTATCTCTCGCTGTGATATACCTCATCTGTATGCATTTGAAATATGTACCATTATACAGAAAAGGTATGAAACCATTGTTTTGCTTAGAATTATCTTTTGGATGATATATTTTGTAATATGGCACATCAAATTGTTTTAGGGGAAAGCATTGAAACAATGGCAGTAAATACATGTACATGTCTAAACACAAATATGAATATGATAATTAGATTCCAGATCCAAAGGAAGGGGCATATGCTGTTTAACCTTTGTGTGTGTGTTTCTGTCTGTTACAAATTGATTTTACATTTTTCTTAACAACTAGTAATTGCAGATGCTTGAAATTCTAACACACTATTTTTTTAATGTATGCAAAGTAGTGGAATTGAATTTTTGTAACAATCAGACTTCAACTTCCTGTCAAATGAAGACTTTGCTTTAATTGTATATTCATTACAGAACAGGGTATCAGGGGTATCAATAGTGAGCATTGACTCACATATATCCTTTTTGTTTTTATTATTATTATGCATAAACTTGATTTCCAATCAATTGGCTGCAGACTGCGAAGATTATGTTAAATGTAGTACGAAGTTTTACAAACATACATCTGAATAAAGGTTTTGTTTGAAAACATTTTTGATACTGATGAACATTTAGTTTAGAAACATTTTCTATATCCGGAATGGTTAAAAGTAAATACAAGTGTTTGTCATGCAAAGTAGTTTTAAAAAACCTATCTAACTATTGAAATGAAAACCTACATGATTCATGTAAGAGTGTCCATGGTAATTTTGAATCAATGAATCATTTGAAAACGCCCATGCATGCCTAATACATCTCATTATTATATACCGGTACATTTAATGGAGTATTAGGAGAACCTCCCTTGCCTTTGTTAAAGATTTTGTTTTGCTGTCTTCAGAGCATCAAATGCTTTTTGGTTTTTTTTTTAAGGAGAAGTAGTGTCTAAGGTGTTTGACAGATAATCGATATCTCATTTTTCAGTATTGAAAAAAATCTCTGTGGGTCAGGTAATACACAAAATGCGTTTGCTAACAGTAAGCCCTACTTATTATAAGTTATATAACAATAGCGTTTCATTTATTCCTATGGTTTTAGTTTGCCTTATATGATAGATTTTCAATACTCAGAACTATAATGTTGTAAGTCTTTATTTCAAAATTGTTTTACTACCCTGAAAATTATGATCATATATATAATACATGTATATAAAACCTTAATCCTCTTGTATGTTATATTCGGACTATAGATATTGTAATATGATTTACTGATATAAATCTTGTTCAAAATTGAATGAATAGTTGAAATAAAAAAACATCAATAACGCATGACATACACTGTTTACATCATACCGGTAGTTTGTGTATCAGGTACATGTATACAAATCACAAAGACGAATTGTAATTTTCACAATCCCAAAAAAGATAGATGATTGTTGTTTAAGTTAATTTCTTTCCACATATTATTTCAATTTACAATCTGATTACATGTATTAAGTTGGCCTCTTGTTAAGGACTTCATGCTAACCTGACTCGGGGGTCATATACCTTAAACAAGCTAGTTTCTATCTAAGTTTTACAAAAAGATTATTCATGGGAAAAAGTGAGATAAAAGATCAGATTAATAGTTGGCTTCTTAAAATGTCTGTTCAAAAAACCGACTTGAACAAATTTTCTGATCGGGTTCATAATTTTTCTACTACTCATGTTAAACCATTAATAAGTTAATGAGAAAGTGATGATGTGTTCCGTTTAGAGAGTCCCTTTTACCTCGTATACCATGATGACCGTAATCGAAAGAAGAAATTGTAGTTTTCAGCACGTGTCAATTACTGTCAATCAAAATCCAATTGGTACAAATAAACAATAAAAGATTAAACACGTGGTACAAATAAACAATATAAGATTATTCCGGTTTGGAAGACCCTTAAATTTCTTGAAGCTCATAATTACGTTAATTAGGTTTGTGAAATTTTTTATGTATTTCAACTATATCAATGAACATTATTTCTTATTTCCTAACGATACAATAGGTAAATCTGAAGTTATTCACATGTGTTTTCAGCTGTACTATCTCTTTAAGTTTTAAGACTCGAAAAGTGGTAAATGATGTGCTTGATGAGGTTAGGTGTTGCCTCAATATTAAGAAACTGGCTTTGGAATTGGTCTTCGCTCACCTCACTGGATCTCAGATAGGCTAGTATAAATCTACTCTCCCTGCTGATGTAGATCACTGCAGCCCTGCTATTTCCACACTTAGCATGTGGCCACAGACCTTATAACTTATTTATGCAATTTAACAGAAGATGTTTTTCTGGCTTATTTTAGGTTCAGTTTACTAGACCCTTTCCCAAAAATCACCAATATTTTCCCTATTCAGGATCTTTTACGCAACCACACCCCCATCATACGACTCTGCAGAATGTGGAGCAGTGTTTAGTTGACACGGAAAAGCCAAGGTTTTTAATTTTCCTTCAAAGTTGTTAATAAACGTTGAACTGTAATTTCGTTTAGTACTAAATAATAAAGGGATGGCTAAAATTTCAAATATTACAAATCAAGAAAGAAATTTTTGCCGCTGTTGTTCAAACATCAAAATCATCAGTAATTTTTTACTTTTTGTAAACATTAACTCTGAGTAACAAGTGTGACTGTTCAACACCATTACAACGCAATCTTAAAAGAACACAAATGTGCCAAAGTCATGCATCTACATTCTGTCCAGTTTTTAAGTCGTTATTTTAACATACAAACTGAGTAACACACATCAGAGTGTTATGAAAACTTGTATGCACCAGGGATGGGTTAATGGTAATTTGTAATAGTAATTGAGTGTAATTAATTACACATTTTGATGTAATTGAAAGTAATGTGTAATTGGCCAAATTTTCAATTACATGTAATGGTAATTTAATTAATTACTTCAAGTTCAAGTTATTATTTAAAAAAGGCATGTTATTCCAATTACTTTTCAATTACTAGTACACACTAAATCTGATGTACATTTACATATAAATATGAAGCTGTTCACGACCCATTGTTCCCCACACTATCAATGGTACAATGTCAAGTTAGGAAGAGTAGTTAAAAAGCTAAAAAGCATTGAACTAATATGATATTTACCTTACTAAATATTTTTCCAAATAAACTTACTTCAGTGATTGAATATCTACTCGTAAGTTATAGACATATTACATGTACCTTATTTGTTGTGACATGTCCCTTAATCATGGTGTTAGTAAATTTTGATGAGAGATGTAATTTGTAATTTAATTAATTTACATCTGCAAAGAAATTATACCCCCGCAAATGAAGTTGAAGGGGTTATATTGGTTTCACCCTGTCCGTCTGTCCCACCTCAGTTTTCCACACTTTTTTCTTTATGTGTTTGAGGAATAATATGAAATTTGCTGAACATCTTTAAAATGTCAAACTACAGATCAAGTTTTCAATTTTGTAGCGTCTGGTCGACATATATTCAAGAAAATTAATTTTTAGGTCACCCAAGGCACTAAGGTGACCTTTTGCAATTGGTCTTCGTCCGTCGTCGTGCGTTAACAATTTTACATTTTTAACTTCTTCTTGAGAACTACCATGCCAATCGTTACAATTTTTGGTGTGAAGCATCTCTATGATAAGAAGAATCTAAATTGTGAAATTCATGGCTTTACCACCCCTGGGGTGCCACGGGCGGAACCAAATATGCAAAAAAAAGCCAAATTTAAAAAAAAAAAATTCTCTTCTCCCACGCATGTGGGGAAAAATCTGTTTGCATAGTTATGATGTCCATGAAGCCCTCTACCAAAATTGTGAAATTCATGGCCTCTGGTTCAGGGGTTCAGGCTCTAGGGTGGGGCCAATATGACCATATATATATTTTAAAAACTAAATGCATGATTATAATGTCCATGAAGCCCTCTAGCTATATTGTGAAATTCCTGGCCCCTGGGTCAGAGGTTCTGGCTCTATGGTGGGGCTAATATGGCCATATAGTAAATATGTATTAACTCTTAGAAAATGTTCTTCTCTACTCCCATATATCTTTTTTAAAAACTAAATGCATGATTATGATGTCCATGAAGCCCTCTACCTAAATTGTGAAATTCATGACCCCTGGATCAGGGGTTCAGGCTCTAGGGTGGGGGCAATATGGCCAAATAGTACAAATGTATTAAATATTAGAGAATCTTCTTCTCTACTCTCATAATCTTTTTCTCTACTTCCATATATATTTGTTAAAAACTAAATGCATGATTATGATGTCCATGAAGCCCTCTAGCTTAATTGTGAAATTCATGACCCCTCGGTCAGGGATTCAGGCTCTAGGGTGGGGCCAATATGGCCAAATAGTAAACATGTATTAAATCTTAGAAAATCTTCTTCTCTACTCCCATATATATTTGTTAAAAAATAAATGCATAATTATGATGTCCATGAAGCCCTCTACCTAAATTGTGAAATTCATGACCCCTGGGTCAGGGGTTCAGGCTCTAGGGTGGGGCCAATATGGCCAAATAGTACAAATGTATTAAATATTAGAGAATCTTCTTCTCTACTCCCATAATCTTCTTCTCTACTCCCATATATATTTGTTAAAAACTAAATGCATGGTTATGATGTCCATGAAGCCCTCTACCTAAATTGTGAAATTCATGACCCCTGGGTCTGGGGTTTAGGCTCTAGGGTGGGGCCAATATGGCCAAATAGTACAAATGTATTAAATATTAGAGAATCTTCTTCTCTACTCCCATAATCTTCTTCTCTACTCCCATATATATTTGTTAAAAACTAAATGCATGGTTATGGTGTCCATGAGGCCCTCTACTAAAATTGTGAAATTCATGACCCCTTTATTAGGTGTTCAGGCTTAAGGGTGGGGCCAATATGGCCATATTGTAAAAATGTTTTAAATGCTTCAAAAATCTTCTTCTTTACTCCCACACATGTGAGCAAAAAACTGAATACATGGTTATGATGTCCATGAGGGCCTCTACTAAAATTGTGAAATTCATGACCCCTTTGTTAGGTGTTCAGGCTCAAGGGTGGGGCCAATATAGCCATATATTAAAAATGTTTTAAATCTTTAAAAATCTTCTTCTCTACTCCCAGAAATGTGAGCAAAAAACTGAATACATGGTTATGCTATCCACAATCTCCTTTACCTAAATTGTGAAATACTAATAATTATGTTTACCAGGAAGTCCTCTACTGAAATTTTAATTTTCATGTCCCCTCAAGGATGGGTTTTGACTCTAGGGCAGGTCCAAAATGGATGTATAGATGTTAATGCATATAACGTTAACAACTATCTTCTTTACTCCCACACACCTGAAAGGAAAACTGAATTCATGATTTTGTAGACCAGATCTTTTAGTTTTTCACCAAAATTATAGGTTTCATAGTTCTTTTTGAAATGTGGTATTTATTACAAATTTATAATTTTTCTACTCCAGTATGAACCTTTTTAATTAAATGCATATATGAACTCCATGACAAGTTTGTGTATGGAATATATGCTACTCAGGTGACCGTTAAGGCCAATTGGCCTCTTGTTTATATTCCAATTTTTTAACAATTTCTGTGCCACAGGGCCTATTTGGGCCTATTTGAATATCTACGTTAAGTGCCACAGGGCCTATTTGGGCCTATGGCAATTTGAAAAAAATATACATTAAAATAAAAAAATATATTAAATATATTCAGGTTCTGTTTTTCATTATTGATTTTTTAAATTTGTATCAATATACGTCGTATGATCTATGTGTTTAGTGAAATATTGCTGATAACGTCAAAACGTAAAAAATGACATCATAATCATAACGTCACTACGTCACACAGCGCAAACTCGTTGTCTGCGTTTAACCAAGTCTGGCGTATGGTTTTTGTGAATACATTTCCGTCATTACCTGTTTTATGGTCACAAAGAGCATCTACTGTGTGTATAGGCGCAAATATAGTGGTAAACGAAGGCAAGAGTTCTAGGAGTGTAATATACTTTATGAAAATACTTCTAATTCTTTCAGCTTATTTATAATTTTAGTATATAAAATATATCAATGTTTTAATCACAAAATTTCATCATTATTATATTTTAGACAACTCAGTTGGTCATGCGGATTTAATCACTAAAACAAACTGTAAGACCACAAGTTGGTAAAAAAAAAACCCTCCTTAGCTCGAATCGAGATATAGAATCGTAAATGTTTTGCATTTTATAACTGTTATATGTCATCGTATGATGATGAACTATGTGTAATCGTTAACTTTCTTAGGTCTTTATTGTTTTTTGATTCTTTGAACATTAGAACTATAATGTAAATCACAATCGTAGTTGTATCGATATACATGAATAAAATGTACCGACGATTATTAGGTCTTTCCACGTTTCAGGTGAAAGACCTTTTGTATTTCTTATGTTTTTAGGTCTTTCTACCTTTCGGGTGAAAGACCTTTTGTATTTCTTATGTTTTTTATTATTTTTTTCTTCTCTTTTTTTCCAGGGACAGCTTTTTTATTTCTAGAGATATTGAAACATATTTTTCTTTATGTTATTGACCATTAAAAGTTATGGTACCAAATGACCCTTTGATTGATAACTCCCAAAACTTACGAAGTTATTGCCCTTGTATACAAAAAGCTTGTTATCGCTACTCCTCTTAAACCATAAGAGATAGAGACTTGGTACTTTTACCAATGTCTTCAGTACACTTAGAGAGTTCTTCAATCTACTAATACTTAAAGGATCCGAGACCCCCTTCTATCAGTTATTGCCCCTGAAAGTATTTGAATTTCCATAAAACCACTTCCAACTTTTTTATTATTTATCATAGAGACTTCGGACCACTTGGTATGGAAGCGTCTACCTTGGCCGAACAAAATGACAAAAAGGTCAAAGGTCAAGGTCATTTGGCAATCTGTTAATTAATGAGTTTTTAGATCTCTTTTGTTAAGGGTGGTAGAGAAAAACTTTTTCATGGATTTAGTAGGACATCTTAAGACATTTTAAAATATAGCCCCTCGGCTCATACCTTTGAATAATTACAGAGTTATTGCCCCTATTGTACGAAATGTTTGTTATCGCTACTCCTCTGAAACCATAAGAGATAGAGAGTTGAAACTTTTACCAATGTCTTCAGTACACATAGAGGGTTCTTCAATCTATTCATACCGAAAGGATCTGAGGCCCCCATCTAGTTGTTATTGCCCCTGAAAGTATTTAAATTTACATAAAATCACTTCAAACTTTTTTATTACTAATCATAGAAACTTCGAATCACTTGGGATGAAAGCGTCTACCTTGGCCGAACAAAATGACATAAAGGTCAAAGGTCAAGGTCATTTGGAAATCTCCTAATTAATGAGTTTTTAGATCTCTTTTGTTTAGGGTGGCAGAGAAAAACTTTTTCATGGATGTAGTAGGACATTATGAGACATTTCAAAATGTAACTCATTGACCCTTACCATGTAACAATTATAGAGTTATTGCCCCTATTGTACAACATGCTTCTTATCGCTACTCCTCATTAACAGTTAGAGATAGAGACTTGAAACTTTTACTAATGTATTCAGTACAGTTAGATGCTCCTTTAATTTATTCATACCGAAAGGGTCCAAAGTCCCTTTCTATGAGTTATTGCCCCTGAAAGTTTCGAACATTTAATTAAAACACAAACAATTTTTGAATCAATATCATAGATGCATCGGACAACTTGGTATTGAAGCGTCTACTTTGTCAGATCAAAATGACATAAAGGTCAAAGGTCAAGACCAAGCAATAAAAAATTGCAACTTAATCTTTTGACACTTTTTTATGAAATAACGCAGAAAAATACTTTATTTAATTGAAGCAATCTTATTTCAAACATAAAAAACAATAAGGTGGAAAGACCTCTAATTGTTCGCGAACAATTAGTCTACTAGTTTATTATTTTTTTTCTTCTCTTTTTTTCCAGGGACAGCTTTTTTGTTTCTAGATGTATTGAAACATTTTTTTCTTTATGCTATTAACCATTAAAAGTTATGTTACCAAATGACCCTTTTCGTGATAACTCCCAGAACTTACAAAGTTATTGCCCTTTGTGTACGAAGTGATTGTTATCGCTACTCCTCTGAAACCATAAGAGATAGAGACTTGGAACTTTAACCAATGTCTTCATTACACTTAGAGGGTTCTTCAACCTATTCATACCGAAGGGATCTGAGGCCCCCTTCTAGTAGTTATTGCCCCTGAAAGTATTTACATTTCTATAAAATCAATTCCAACTTTTTTATTATTTGTCATAGAGACTTCGGACCACTTGGGATGGAAGCGTCTACCTTGGCCGAACAAAATGACATAAAGGTCAAAGTTCAAGGTCATCTGAAAATCTCTTAATTAATGAGTTTTTAGATCTCTTTTGTTTAATGTAGTAAAGAAAAACTTTTTCATGGATGTAATAGGACATCTAAAGGCATTTTAAAATATATCCCCTTGGATCCTTCTTTTATATAGTTACAGAGTTATTGCCCCTTTTGCACGAAAAGCTTGTTATCGCTTCTCCTCTGAAACCATAAGAGATAGAAACTTTAAACTTTTACCAATGTCTTCAGTACACTTGGAGGGTTCTTCAATCTATTCATACCGAAAGGATCTGAGCCCCCCCCCCTTCTAGTAGTTATTGCCCCTGAAAGTATTTACATTTTTATAAAATCACTTCCAACTTTTTTATTACTTATCATAGAGACTTCGGACCACTTGGGATGGAAGCGTCTATCTTGGCCGAACAAACTGACATAAAAGTCAAAGGTCAAGGTCTTTTGAAAATCTCTTAATTAATGAGTTTTTGTATCTCTTTTGTTTAGGATGGTAGAGAAAAAGTTTTTCATGGATGTAGTAGGACATCTTAAGACATTTCAAAATATAACCCTTTGACCCTTACCATGTAACAATTACAGAGTTATTGCCCCTATTGTACAAAATGCTTGTTATCGCTACTCCTCATTAACCGTTAGAGATAGAGACTTGAAACTTTTACTAATGTATTCAGTATACTTAGACGCTTCTTCAATCTATTCATACCGAAAAGGTCCAAAGTCCCTTTCTAGCAGTTATTACCCCTGAAAGTTTCGAACATTCAATAAAAAACACAAATAACTTTTGAATCAATAATCATAGATACATCGGACCAGTTGGTATTGAAGCGTCTACCTTGTCAGATGAAAATGACATAAAGGTCAAAGGTCAAGGTCAAGCAATAAAAAATTGCAAACTTAATCATTTGACACTTTGTTTTATGAAGTAACGCAGAAAAAAAACTTTATTCTATTGAAGCAATCTTATTTCAAACATAAACAACAATGAGGTGGAAAGACCTCTAATTGTTCGAGAACAATTAGTCTACTAGTTTTTTATTTGATTTTTTTTTTCAAAGTCGTAATACAACTATACCCGCCTTGACCTCAGCAGCGAATTTTATTATGAGACAAAAGAAATCAATACAATTTATGTCGTTTGTTTTTGTAAATAAATTGTGTACATCACTTTTTCATTAAAATATGGCTTAATTAACCTGGAAACTACTGCAATGTCTATTAAGATACACATACATAGGATAGCCATAGTATAAAAGCGAATACAACATTTTAAATGAAATCGGGCATAGCAGCTTTAAAAATTTCACGATAAGCCTATAAATTATTCTATTTACGAAATCATTAATACAGTCATTTGGGGTATTTTGATTGACACTTTTTGTTCAACTTGATTGTAAAATATGTGTAAAAACGTTTGTTGTTTTGGTCCAACAGAAAGATCATACTCGTTTATGTGCGGAACTAGAAGGGGGTGCATATACTATTCGTTCCACCTCTTGGAAAATTCAAATTAATAAGATTACATAGCAAAATTCCCGAAATAGCTAAACCCCCTATCCAACCTTGGAAAACAAAATTATCCCTCGGACACCCCCTGCAAATGTTTTCTGGATCCGCGCATGCGATAAAAAAAATACACTGTATAAATTTTCTCGCTTAATAAAGCAATAACATACAATGTAATGAGAAATGAATATTGAACATCACACAAATTCCCTTTACTGAGGTTAGCGAGAAGATTTTAATCACAAAATAACTTATTAATGTATGTCATTTGTTCTTTAAACTCTCTCTATATAAATCACAGGCGGAAGCAAATTGAAAGTGGAAAGGGAGGGGGGGGGGGGGCTAGACTAATCCTCAGAAATATTGAGAAGCAAAATAAAAATAAAAAACTAATTCCCAAAACCATGAAAATCCTAATCCATGGGGGAGGGGGGGGGGGGATACGTTTACTTCCAACAAAAAAAAGAATTAATTCTTACCTTCCAAAACAATTCCAAATCAATTCTTTTGGGATCATGATATTTCTAATCCGGGGGTGGGGGGGGGGGTGGGGGGGGGTAGTAGTATACCTATACTTCCCAAATATTCTTACCTACCAAATAGAATTTTTTCCCCACATCATGAAATTCCTAATCCGGGGGGGGGGGGGGTGGGGGGTGGGGGTGGGACTAGTATGCCTATGACTCCAATTTCTCAATGTTTTTTAATCATTTCAAGGTAAATTTAGGAACAATTATGTTTCCTGCGAGAAAAAGTGTGTGTGTGGGGGGGGGGGGTGTGGCTGAACCTTCTATGATGCTATGTGCCTAATGGTTTAGTCTAACTTTGCCAAAAAAGTGGGGAGGGGGCTAAGCCCCCCCTTACCCCCCCCCCCCCCTCCCGATTCCGACGACTATGTAAATAACATTGCAGGTGGTGACTGTTGGAGAGTTTCATTTGTTCATGTTTTGTACATTGCAGATCGATGCATCAAACTTTCTAAAACACGGAACGCGGGGTGATTCGAAATACCCCAAATGACTGTACGAGCATAAACTTGGATGGGCGTTTATGCTTGCGTGATTTCATAGAAATGATTATTAAAACGAACAAGGAATTGCTTACCAATCTAGCACAGTCATTCTGTGTCTGTCCGTATGTCTGCGTATCTAACACACATTAAAAATCAATTCCTTTTTGCGAATTTCTCAAACTGCATCATGATAAACCTTTACAGCTGCAGCCAGCAATACCCGCCTCTTGACCACTAACATATTTGCGTTATACTAATTAATTAGTTTTTGAAAATTATCTGCTATTAATGACAATTATTGTTACAAAAATATCGTATTAATGATGCATACAGGCTCTAAAACAATGTAAGTTGGTTATATAAAATCGCTTTAAAACATATAGTTTACTGTTGATCTAATATGGTTTGTACATGGTCAGTAAATCCCATACGGCGCGAGACCGAATGAAGATGTTTTAAAAATAAATGTCCACATTATTCGGGGGAAAACTTAGTTATTGCTATTTAGACCATATACTTTCGTGATAACTATTTGATAATCCCGCCCCATCAACTGAAGGTTTTTAGTTCCATTTTTCACAATTTGAGGGAAACTCTGGTGTGAAATACATGATTAAGTTTGCATTGCATGTCATAAGGTTAGCAAAATAGAAATCCGATAATTTATGAAGTTATTTATGTAAACCTACTTAAACTCTCTCTCTCTCTCTCTCTCTCTCTCTCTCTCTCTCTCTCTCTCTCTCTCTCTCTCTCTCTCTCTTGAATAAGATATATTTTTTTATCGTGAAATTTATGTCTCATATAATTATATGCAAACAAAGAAATACTGTGGTTTCATTAATTTTCGTGGGTATCAATTTTAGTGGATTTTCTGAAAACCACAGTTTCAAGGATACGTAATTTCGTGGCCAATGATCCTATCAATACAAAATGTTTGTTAAAATTGAATTTCAATGAACATTTAATTTCGTGGATCAACTTAACAACGAAATCCACGAAAATTGGTATTCAACGAATATTGATGAAACAACAGTAAGAGATATATGCGTGAGATCTTATAGAATTTATTACAATTTCAATGATAAAAAATTCACATGTATGCATGGATTATAATAAAGGATTGACAGGATAAGAAAGTGATTATTTTAAAAACTACACGTATTTGTTAAAGCTTGGGAACATGCATTATTAATGAAGTAATTCATATTTTTTGAAAGACGTGGTTTTCTTTTTAAAAATTTCTTTTTCATTTGGCGACGCTAAAAAAAGAAAGAAAAAAAAAGAATGGCGTAACGTCTTATTTGAAATTACAGAGAAAAAGATAAAAAGCCATTGTTTTCGATAATAACATTAGAAATTATCAATTAAACACAAAACTGCATCCCGCGACGCTAAAAAAAATGATACGGCGCGTTGTGTCAGATTGTTACGTCAAAACATGAATTTGATAACGTCATGCTTGGCACTGAAGCGTAATAACGTCTTTTTTGACGTGGCAGCGAAAGGGTTAATGTTCGGGTTTGTTATCGGGTTCAGTGTGTATTGAATATAATATCGTGCATTTCTTGTACCATTCCTTTAATTATTTCTAACAAAAAGATAAGTTCTGTGAAAAAGTGTCAAGCATTGTGTTGTAAATTTAATCGACAGGGTGTTTTGTATTATATTACAACTGGATTCGTTATCGGTTGGTATGTTGATTCGGGGTACAGAAGACGGTAAGAAATGATATTCTGCATAACAGTGCATTGTTTTCACAAATTTCTACCAGCAAATACTTAAAGGTCTTGGCAAATTACAGAAGATAAAACAAAGAGTATTATTTTGCCCATTTTTTATTTAATTTCTATATCAACTATGTAGTTTGAATTTCCTCTGTTCTTTTTTCTTTGATTAAAGCATAACATCTCGTTTATAATAGTTTTGAAATAGATGTATGCGTCAAAGCTTTCATAGAATAATACAAACCGGTAGGGGATGTGTATTGCTAATGCAATACTCTAAGAATGCTTGTTTATAATATATACATGTATTATGTCTCGATCATAAAGGTGATCGATGCATTTTGATGAGCTTTGTAATCTGTGATTACGTTTTTACCTTTCAAATAACAGCTTATCCTGAAGAAAGTGACATTGTGATGAATGAGGACACTGTAGAACAAGAACCATTTTTGAGGAATGAGACGAAAGATAGCTCAGAAAGTCCCCCAACAATAAAGCATGAAGATGAAAATATAACTGGAGCAAGGAAGAGTGGTTAGATTATTATTAGTAGAATACGTTGAAATTGTTTTTAAAAGTTAGTATCTTTTAGTTTTGCACCAAAATTATAGGTTTCACAGTTCTTTTTGAAATGTGGTCGTCATTACAAATTTATAATTTTTCTACTCCAGTATGAAACTTAATTAATTAGATGCATATATGAGACTCCATGACAAGTTTGTGTATGGAATATATGCTACTTAGGTGACCGTTAAGGCCAATTGGCCTCTTGTTTATATTCCAATTTTTTAATGTTCGGGTTTGTTATCGGGTTCAGTGTGTATTGAATATAATATCGTGCATTTCTTGTACCATTCCTTTTATTATTTCTAACAAAAAGATAAGTTCTGTGAAATAGTGTCAAGCATTGTGTTGTAAATTTAATCGACAGGGTTTTTTGTATTATTACAACCGGATTCGTTATCGGGTGGTCTGTTGATTCGGGGTACAGAAGACGGTAAGAAATGATATTCTGCATAACAGTGCATTGTTTTCACAAATTTCTACCAGCAAATACTTAAAGGACTTGGCAAAATTACAGGAGATGAAACAAAGAGTATTATTTACCTATTTTTTATAAGCTCACCGAGACGAAGTCGGGGGGAGCTTATGCTATACCCTCGGCGTCGGCGTCCGGACCTGCTTAAAGTTTTTGTTGCAGGTCCTGTATCTAAGTTATTACTTGTCCTATCTTCACCAAACGTGCATGGATGATGCATCTTGACCTACTCATGAACTTGAAAGACTTGAATGCTGAATCAGGGCCATGAGTTTCAGATGCTGGAGGAGGTTAAGGTTTTTGGAGCAGGTTAAAGTTTTTGGTGCAGGTGCCCTTTGATAGCAATTTCTAGGTTACTACTGGTCCTAACTTTACCAAACTTGCATGGATGGTGCATCTTATGATACTGATGCCTCTGAAAGGCAGGAATGCTGAATCTGAGCCATAGGGTTCGGATGCTGGATGAGGTTTAGGTTTTTAGAGCTGGTTAAAGTTTTTGGAGCAGGTGCCCTATGATTATTATATCTTAGTTATTAATGGTCCTAACTTCACTAAACTTATATGGATGGTGCGTCTTATAATACTGTTGCACCAGACATGCTTTAATGCTGAATCTGAGCCATAGGTTTCATATGCTGGATGAGATTAAGGTTTTTAGAGCTGGTTAAAGTTTTTGGAGCAGGTGCCCTTTGATGATTATATCTTAGTTATTACTGGTCTAAACTTCACCAAACTTGCATAGATGGTGTGTCTTATGATACTGATGCACCTGACAGGCAGGGATGCTGAATCTGAGCCACTGGTTTCGGATTCTGGATGAGGTTAAGGTTTTAAGAGCTTGTTAAAGTTTTTGGAGCATGTGCCCTCTGATGATTATATCTTAGTTATTACTGGTCCTAACTTCATAAAACTTGCATTGATGATACGTCTTATGATATCGATGCACCTGACAGGCTTGAATGCTGAATCTGAGCCAAAAGTTTCGGATGCTGGATTAGGTTAAGTTTTTTGGAACAGGTCTCATGTTTAATAAATATAAGTACTATTTCAAACACGCATAGTTAATTGAACTATAATATAAATAAATCGCAGAGGTAGCTTCAGATGCAGAGCCTGATCTTCATTATCAAGGATGCTAAAAAATTTATCTTAGTTATTACTGGTCCTAACTTTACTAAACTTGCATAAATGGTGCGTCTTATGATACTGATGCACCTGACAGGCATGAATGCTGAATTTGACCCATAGGTTTCGGATGCTGGAGGGAGGTTAAGGTTTTAAGTGCTGGTGTTTTTGGAGCGGGTGCTCTCTTATGATTATATCTTAGTTATTACTGATCCTAACTTCACCAAACTTGCATGGATGATGCATCTTATGATACTGATGCCACTGACAGGCTTGAATGCTGAATCTGAGCCTTTAGTTTCAGTTGCTGGATGCGATTTGGTTTTTTTTGGAACAGATCACATATTTTATAGATAATAGCTTGCATAGTTGATTTAACTATAATATTAATGAACCGCAGAGGTAGCTTCAGATGCAGATCTCCATTATCAAGGATGCTAAAAAAATTCTCCTATCTCAAACCTGCTTGATAGATGTGTTCGTTGTTAAATGATATAATATGATTCCTATGATTTAGTATTGTATGATATGATACACAATTGTTTTATATGATACAATATTATATCATATATTATATTGTAAAAAGTTATATGATACAATATGATATTGTATCAATTTCTTTGTACATTATGATATGATATTATATCATGATATTGTTATGTATAGTATTGTTTATTATGATACAATATTGTATAATATAATATAGTATAATATACTATTTTATCACATGCTATTTCATATGATATTGCAACATATAATATTGTATCATTTGATATGATATTGTATAATATATATCGTATCATATGATATTATAATATGACATTGGTTTATATAATATATTATAATATCATATGAAAATGTATTATTTTATATTGTATAATGTGATATTGAATCATATAATACAATAAAGTATAATATGATATTGTATGATATAATATAGTACTATATCACATGATATTGTATCAATTAATATGATACAATGTTGTATCTAATTTTATTGTATCATATGATACAATATCCTATTATGTATTAAATATGATACAATATCATACAATACAATATCATACTATAATATTATACAATATAAATACATATGTTATAACATTGTGATGTATTATGTGATATGATATTGTATCGTATATTATTATATTGTATCATAAAATATCAATTTCATAATATATTATGATATTGTATTATTTGATCAAATACAATAATGTATAACAAGATACAATATCATATCATATGTTACAATATCATTTATCATCATTTATTACAGTATTTTATTGTAATATATGATATGTTTTGTAGGTATCATAGGATGCAATATCGTATTTTATATTATTGCATTGATAAACATTGTATCATATAATACCCTATAAAATGAACATATGATTATTAAACAATATTTTAACATATGATATTATTATACGATATTGTGTCAAAACAGTATCCATGTATATCCAAGATCATTATTAACTATGATTTTCAAATAACATGATAAAGGTGGTCTCATAAAGGTGATTCCTCATAAAGGTGATGCCTCGTCTCGGTGAGCTTTGTAATCTGTGATTACCTATGTTTTAATTTTTATATTAACTATGTAGTTTGAATTTTCTCTGTTCTTTTTTCTCTGATTAAAGCATACCATCTCGTTTATAAAAGTTTTGAAATAGATGTATGCTTCAAAGCTTTCATAGAATAATACAAACTGGTAGGGGATGTGTATTGCTTATGCAATACTCTCAGAATGCTTGTTTATATACGTGTATTATGTCTCGATCATAAAGGTGATCGATGCATTTTGATGAGCTTTGTAATCTGTGATTACGTTTTAATTACCTTTCAAATAACAGCTTATCCTGAAGAAAGTGGCATTGTGATGAATGAGGACACTGTAGAACAAGAACCATTTTTGAGGAATGAGACGAAAGATAGCTCAGAAAGTCCCCCAACAATAAAGCATGAAGATGAAAATATAACTGGAGCAAGGAAGAGTAGTTAGATTATTATTAGTAGAATATGTTGAAATTGTTTTTTATAGTCAGGAAGTAATCAATCAATAGAACCTGATTCGTCTCCATATCTGTATTTTGGGAAAAAATTTAATTTCTTCGAAAGAAATCGAGCAAAAAAATGTTAAAACAGTATAAAAAGTTTTTATTTTCATTTAGGTAATTCTGATGCTAGTGATCCTGCAGACATGAATGAATCAGATGATTTGTCTGAGCACTTTGATGATGCTCTCTCTTCTCCAACAAACATAAAACAAAAGAACTCTGAAGTATCAACAGGTAACAAGTAAAATGCAGTCGGTTCATTTTGTGTGGTTATAGATAAAATTACAAAGTTGTATCGTTATTGATCAACTGGTACCCCCCCCCCCCAAAAAAAAAAAATAAATAAATATATTAATAGAAATAAAATAATGTTTGTATGTTAGGCAATACTAGTACTCCAGGAAAAGTGATGAATGTATCTGTCTGAAGTTTATTAGCTCAAACTAAATGAAATAAAAAAAATTGTCATGTTCTTCAGTAAAAACCACAGCTTCATGCTTGTATGAGGTTTGAGAGCCCTGTGATTAAGCAGTATTAGATATTCAGTATGGTAAAATATACAGTAACTCTCCTCCTTTATGCATTTGAAGTTATACGATGTCCTTCTTCATATCTAAACTAAAATTGTTGCTGTTGCGATCATAACTGAGCACAGTGTCTCATTACTATAATGGACAGTCATTTGTTAAAATCTAAACTGGAACACTGGGATGTTTCTTTTTTTAGGTCACCTAAGTCACTCAGGTGACCTATTGCAATTGGTCTTTGTCTGTCGTCGTGCGCCGTGCGTTAACAATTTTACATTTTTAACTTTTTCTTAAAAACTACCAGGCCAATCGTTCCCATTTTTGGCGTGAAGCATCTCTATGGTAAGAAGAATCTAAGTTGTGAAATTCATGGCTCTACCACCCCTGGGGTGCCACGGGCGGGGCCAAATATGCAAAAAAAAAAGCCAAATTTTCAAAATTCTTCTTCTCTACTTCCGCACATGTGATGAAAAAACTAAATGTATGGTTATGATGTCCATGAAGCCTTCTACCAAAATTGTGAAATTCATAGCCTCTGGTTTAGGGGTTCAGGCTCTAGGGTGGGGCCAATATGGCCATATAGTAAAAATGTATTCAATCTTAGAAAATCTTCTTCTCTACTCCCATATATATTTGTTAAAAACTAAATGCATGATTATAATGTCCATGAGGCCCTCTAGCTAAATTGTGAAATTAATGACCCCTGGGTCAGGGGTTCAGGCTCTAGGGTGGGGCCAATATGACCATACAGTAAAAATGTATTAAATCTTAGAAAATCTTCTTCTCTACTCCCATTTGTTAAAAACTAAATGCATGATTAAGATGTCCATAATGCCCTCTACCAAAATTGTGAAATTCATGACTCCTGGATCAGGGGTTTAGGCTCTAGGATTGGGCCAATATGGCCATATAGTAAACATGTATTAAATCTTAAAAAATCTTCTTCTCTACTCCCATTTATATTTGTTAAAAACTAAATGCATGATTAAGATGTCCATAAGGCCCTCTACCAAAATTGTGAAATTCATGACTCCTTTGTTAAGGGTTCAGGCTCTAGGGTGTGGCCGCCAATATGGCCATATAGTAAACATGTATTAAATCTTAGAAAATCTTCTTCTCTACTCCCATTTATATTTGTTAAAAACTAAATGCATGATTATGATGTCCATGAGGCCCTCTACCAAAATAGCAAAATTCTTGACCCCTTTGTTAGGGGTTCAGGCTCTAGGGTGGGGCCCATATTGTAAAAATGTTTTAAATCATAAAATGTTCTTCTCTACTCCCACACATATGGGCAAAAAACTGAATAAATGGTTATGATGTCCACTAACTCTTTTACCTAAATTGTGAAATTCATGGCCTCTGGGTCAGGGGTTCAGGACATGAGTTGGGGGGGGGGGGGGGGGGGGCGGCAATATGGCAATATAGTGTTAATGCATATAATGTTTAAAAATTTTCTTCTCTATTCTCACACATCTGTATTAAAAACTGACTTATAATTATGTTTACAAGGAAGTCCTCTACTGAAATTTTAATTTTCATTTCCCCCGGAGTATGGTTTTGACTCTCTGGCAGGGCCAAAATGGATGTATAGGTGTTAATGCATATAATGTTAAAACATTATCTTCTTTACTCCCACACACCTGAAAAGAAAACTGAATTCATGATTTTGCAGACCAGATCTTTAAGTTTTTTGCAAAAATTATAGGTTTCATAGTTCTTTTTGAAAGAATTCAGGCAGGGAGGTGGTCGTCATTACAAATTTATAATTTTTCTACTCCAGATGAAACCTAATTTATTAAATGCATATAAGAGACTCCTCGACAAGTTTGTGTATGGGTTATATGCTACTCAGGTGACCGTTAAGGCCAATTGGCCTTTTGTTTCATTTACAAATAAAAATTAGCAAAGTTAAATCAGATGTAGGCAGGCCTGAGAACCAAGGAATAATTTTTTAAAGGTCTTAGACCAGTGTTTGAAATAACTGTCCGCCCAACTGCCCAAGACGTATAACTTCTGGAATATTGTATTGAGCCAAGTGTATATAATATCGGAATCGGATTTAAATCAACGTTTTACTTTGAACATCGTTTGAATTCCGTATTAACATAAATGTTAGATTCCTACCATTAAATGGTTTAAATCCCACACAATTTGAACTTGTTTATATTAAATTCATATCAACAATCAGAGATTCGGAAGAGACGTCTGTCAAAATTTTTCAGTTTTGACGAATGTCGCTTAAATTAGCGGACGATAACTTTACAACCAAAACAACTTTATGTCGAAACAAAATCGGAAAAGAGATTTTTGAATGTTTTACATGCAAATAAAAAAATAATAAACACATGTCAACTATTTCTCCGGGCTGGTTGAATTTTTACAGGGCAGCCCTGAGTGTCTACTAGTTTTTCAACGAGTTTAAAACACTGCCTTAGACACTTAGTTCTCAAGCCAATTTTGCCCCCCCCCCCCAAAAAAAAATAGATAGGGGAGATAATTGGTGTTGTAATTCCTTATCCCAAATGATTAGTAATTAAAAAACTGATAAGAGTGTAAAGGATATCCAATGTCAAGAGGAATACTTATTAAAATAACTATGTTCAAACTTAACACATAGTTTAGAATTGTAAAAAAATAGTACAAATGTGAGTATGCGTAAAGTACTTTTAGGGTGACCAACATATCCCAACATAAGTACGGGTAAGTTTAAATTTGTGTTCACAAATAGAAGGGTAGCATTATCATCACAAAAATTATAGAATTGTGTGCAGTCTATCATTCAAGCTGAGCCACGTATTCTGCCTTGTTTCATAAAGCTGAAAGTCTGAGTTTCTATTGCTGGAGGAAAAAGATTCCATTTACTGGTATATTTCTGGTTCAAAGCAGGAATTCCAGGAAAGATGTTCTTTACAAACTTTAGGGTGTTCTATAGTACCCTAAACTATTAAATAACAACAAACACAGTACACAGATGTCCAGTAGCTTAATGTTGCTGCACCTCAGTGTTATTAGAAGCTAGTATAGTGGACACTGAAGAGTGTTGCAATATACCATCACTAATTTCACCCTTAATTTCTTATTGAATAGTTTAAACAGTCTCTTTGATAAACTAAAACTTGTGTTTACTAGGTTCAGAGACTACAATAAAACTAAGCCTTACTTGCTTAAGAATGACATTTACCAAAACTGCGAAAAAATTCCACAGATGATATTATTGAAAATCAGGCATCTAATGCCATTGAACTTTATAAAAATCTTATTTAACAACTCAAACCCTAAGTAAACAGCATGATCCTTAAACCACATTTAACCCATGTGTAACATTTAAGTCTGGATTTGAACACTGAGCCTTAATAGATTTGCATTGCATTCTATAATATTGATCTGTACACTTAGAAAAACATCAAAAAGGTGATTACGATGGATTACGAACTATTGAAGTGGACTCAAATACATGTAAATCAGCAGACGTTGACATTTCAAAGGATTTAAAAGAAGGAGTATCAACAACAGGTGAGCACAACTTACACTCTACGTGATGATGTATAAGTCAAATATAGACTGTTTAATTAATTAAAAACCATGATATATTGAAGATGACCCTTAGCATTATAAGGGTGTTCTTATTAGTTATCAGATCAAAAGATTAAAAATCCAAAGTAGTAATAAAATAATTATAAATGAAGGACATTAATTTCATCAGGTTTAAATTTTTAATATAGATTTTTAAAATAAATCAATGATTTAAAATCAAAACTCTGTTTACAAAGAGTTTTGTGAAATCAATAAAACTTCTTAATTTTATTTCTATGAATCTAAAAGGGGTACTTAAAATGCACTCTTTTCCTTCCTTTAGATGTTTAAAGAAAAAAAACTGTGTGAGGAAAAATCAGCAGCAAATGCATCAGGTTTATGTATTGTTTCAGAAAAATCAGATAATGAAGAAAGAGACACACAGGAACTGACTGATGTGTTTGATGACACTGTGGAAAGTTTACAAAGGATAGCACATCCAACAGGTTAATATATTGCAAAACTATTTTTATTTTTTCTAAGTAAATGTTATTACTTATAGTACCCTCCGCAATCACAGTTTGGAAGGATATATAGTAATCACCTTGTATTTCTGTCCATCTGTCTTTCTGTATTATAGTGTCTGGTTCATATGTTTCATAGAGAAACATTTGTTTCTACTTCACACAAAGATTGCTAATGACCTGAGAGTGTGTCATGATTTTGACCCAAGGTCATTTTAGCAAGTTCAAAGTCAAGGTCACTGAAAGAAAAAGTTTATAATTTGTGTCTGCTCTTTATCTTTCTTATGGAGAAACTTTGTAAGTCCCTACTTCCCAGAAAAATTACTTATAACATGAGGATGTGTCATTTTCTTTACCCAAGGTCATTTATGCAAGGTATTGTATAAGAAATGCATGATTTCATCAGGGCCATGTCTTGCAATGGTAAGATGCTATGTCTTGACCTAAATATTGATAAAACATGTCTTGAATTTGAGGTTTGGTCATTTGTGCAAGTTCAATTTTAGTGGAAGAAAAATGGTGCATCCATTACCAGGTAAATTCCAGTAGAGAAATACTTTAGTTATAGTATTTTCTTGTGAGGGTATCATTTGTTAGCTTGCTCACTGTACCTCTAGTCAGGTTTTTAGCTCACCTGAGCTGAAAGCTCAAGTGAGCTATTCTGATCACATTTTGTCCGTCGTCCGTCTGTCTGTCTGTCCGTCCGTCCGTCTGTCCGTCTGTTCGTCTCTAAACTTTTTACATTTTGAACTTCTTCTCTAAAACTGCTTATCCAATTTCAACCAAATTTGGCACAAAGCATCCTTATGGGAGGGCGAATATAAATTGCAAAAATAAAAGTCCGATCTGTATTCAAAGCGGAGAAAACCTTGAACCTGTAGAAAAAGGGGGGTGCATTTTTAAAAATCTTCTTCTCAAGAACTACGGAGGCAAATTCAACGTAGTTTAGCATAAATTATCCTTATGGGAAGGAAAATATAAATTGCAAAAATTAAGGGGTAATTTTGTTTCAAATCTAAGTTATTACGAAAATAATGATAAAGGAAAGGCGTGTTTCAATCAGTTTAATTGCTTCGGGCTCGGCATGCGGTAAAATGGGTAGGCAAGACTTGGCCTGGGCAAAACAAAAGATTGGCAGTTATTAATCTGCCAATCTCATTAAAATTTCAGGATATTTGATGGACTAATATATTTGTATTCGCTGTAGATATTGCTGCAAAATAATGCGTATTTGGAATTGACGATTGCCGATCTGCCCCGGCATTTATTTTGCCACGGCCCGGGTTTGCATACCCATTTTACCAAGACTCGTTTTCCATACTTCTAAAACGAGGTTCTTTGTTTAAAGCAGCCATGACATTATACGAAAAAGGGTCGATCTGACATATACAGTTTTCATTATTTATGCTTTGTAACCTGGAAACTATCGTCTGTATTTCGTGATTTTTACGTATCAAATCAAACAGAGACTTCGGTAAATCAAACAGTTACGTTAACTGTTTACCTGCGCAAATTAAGCAAAATCTGATGTATAGGGGTACTGAAATACAATTCATTCTATCGGTAATTCGGCATTATCTTTTGCGTAATGGTAGATTAATGCAATAGGCTTTGGTGAGATGCTCGGCATTTTCTCTAGTTTATTCAGTTTAAATAGAGTTTGATATCGCTTACGGAAATATGTAGGTATATACATGTATATATATGATTCATTTCGAAAAAAATAAATTGTGTTCTTTATTTGTTATACATGTAGTGCATGTTTCTTGTGTTTAATTGTTTACAATTTCTATTTACTAACCATATTTGAGTGTTAAGCTTCGAATTATAAGCAAGATACAGAGATTTACTCACAATTCTATGTTTGTACACAGATCTTAAAAGCTAAAGATTAAAAAAGTAAAAAAATTGTCAATATTTATTAAGAAAATTTTCAAAATCTGTTCTTTCAGAAACCAACTTATTGAATTGTAAACTTAACCTTTTTAGCTCACCTGAGGATGGGGACACAAGGAGGGGTCGAAGTTTAACAAATGAATAAAGAGTAAATCTTTAAAAATCTTCTTCTCAGAAACTAATCGGCCAGGAAAGCTGACACTTGTGTGGATGCATCCTTAGGTAGTGAAGATTCAAATTTGTGAAAATCACGACCCCCGGGGGTAGGGCCACAATGGGGGATCGACGTTTTACATAGGAATATATACAGTAAATCTTTAAAAATCTTCTTCTCAGAAACTAATCAGCCAGGAAAGCTGACACTTGTGTGGAAGCATCCTCAGGTAGTGTAAATTCAAAGTTGTGAAAATCATGACCCCCGGGGGTAGGGTGGGGCCACAATGGGGGATCGAAGTTTAACATAGGAATATATACAGTAAATCTTTAAAAATCTTCTTCTCATAAACTAATTCGCCGGCAAAGCTGGAACTTGTGTGGAAGCATCCTCCGCTAGTGTAGATTCAAAGTTGTGAAAATCATGACTCCTAGGGGTAGGTTGGGGCCACAATGGGGGATCGAAGTTTAACATATGATTATATACAGTAAATCTTTAAAAATCTTCTTCTCAGAAACTAATTAGTCAGGAAAGCTAAAACTTGTGTGGAAGCATCCTCAGGTAGTGTAGATTCAAATTTGTGAAAATCATGACCCCTGGGGGTAGGTTTGGGCCACAATGGGAGGTCGATGTTTTACATAGGAATAAACAGAGTTATTCTTTAAAAATTTTCTTCTCAGAAACTGATCAGCCAGGAAAGCTGAAACTTGTGTGAAAGCATCCTCAGGTAGTGTAGATTCAAAGTTGTGAACATATTGATCCCCAGGGGTAGGGTGGGGCCACAATGGGGGGGGGCAAAGTTTAACAAAGGAATATATAGGGTAAATCTTTAAAAATCTTCTCAGAAACTAATCAGCCAGATGATTTTTTATAATTGTTAAGACTTTGGCCCCAGGACAATTCTTTGGCCTCACGAGAAGGTTCAGAGTTTGATGTACGTTTATATCCCATATATAAACTATTGTTAGGGATCTTTTTTAGAACTGCAATACTCAACATATGATATAACTATAAAATCATCCTGTTAGAAAAGGGACTAATGATTTTAAACATAAGAATATCCAGGGGAAAATGGATTTTATTTATACAGGATTTACATGAATTATTGTACATTGTCCTGATAGTTTGTATTATGACTCCATTGAGCTGATTTTATCATACCTATTGTTCCTCAGGTGAGCGATGTGGCCCATGGGCCTCTTGTTATTAACTACGAAAATGTATAGGATCGATCAATTTCACAGGCAAATATAACCCAATGTATTCCTGTTGTCAGAAGATTGATCAACCCAATATATTCCCGTTGTCATTCATTGACAAACCTTATATGTGTTTTGTTTTCCTGAGAACATTTAACTGTTCTCAGGAATTTAAATGTGATAAATGAGACAATCACATTTATTCACAAGAAGTGATGATCTATGCAAACCTATGTAAAAGTTGCCTTACATCTCACCCACAGGCTCGTGACGTTATATATTTTTGTCATAATAAACAATGTATATATCCTAATAATACACAAGGTAGATATCGCCGCCATCTTGGATTTATTTAAAACTGTTACATTAGCTGGAATTTTGTTTGAATTTCTCAGTAAAATTATTATACACCCGCTCCGAAGGAGAGGGAGTATACTGTTTTACTATTGTGTGTCTGTCGCATTTATCTCAGCAACTATTTATCGTAGATGCTTGAAATTTTACAAAGTGTTTGTTAAGGCATGCCATATCGTGGGATATATTTTTGTACCAATCGGACGTCAACTTCCTGTTAAATGACGACTTTGCTTTTTTTTAACCAAAATTTTCAAACAAATTTTCGTCAAAGATTTCTCAGCAACTATTTATCGCAGATGCTTGAAATTTTTACACAATATTTGTATAGGCATGCCATATCGTGGGATATATTTTTTTTTACCAATCAGACATCAACTTCCTGTTAAATGACGACTTTGTTTTATTTTAGCCAAAATTTTCAAACAAATTTTTGTGAAAGAATTCTTAGCAACTGTTTATCGCAGATGCTTGAAATTTTTACACAGTATTTGTATAGGCATGCTATATCGTGGGATGTATTTTTGTACAAATCGGACATCAACTTCCTGTTTAATGACTACTTTGTTTATTTTTAGCCAAAATTTTCAATCAAATTTCCGTCAAAGAATTCACAGCAACTTTTTATCGCAGATGCTTGCAATTTTAACACATTGTTTGTTAAGGCATGCCATATCATGGGATATATTTCTGTACCAATCGGATGCCAGCTTTCTGTTAAATGTGTACTTTGCTTATTTTGCATATTCACATCAGAGCGAGAGCGGGGGTATCACTAGTGAGCATTGGCTCACAGATATCTTGTTTTGTGATCCTCTCCATTTTCTGATCAGACATTTTTCTTTCATTGCCTTTCACATTCTTGTTTTATTTTACAGATGAACAAGATGTAGAACTGTGTGAAAAGCTGTATAACCTGCTGGATACAGAGGGTTGGAAGCTGATGCAGGAAGTCATGGCAGCTACCATCACTAGAGAGACAGGGAAATCGGTGAAAACATTAATAGATCAAGAAAAAAGCAAACTAAAGGCAATGTTGCCAGAAGAATCCCATCGTATTCTTGAATCAAAAACGGAGCATGACACTTCAAGTCATGTATCATACGGTTTACATCGGATCATTCTGGATGAAGAGAAGTCTCCAAAATCAGGCTGGGGTAATCCAGTCAGGGAAACAGACACTGGTATTGGAGATGATGTAGAGAGACTGTATAGGATTCATAACATTGTTCAAGGAATACCATGCCCAGTGAATGTGTCTGTAGAAAGTTACATAAGACTGCTGGACATTATGATAAAAGCACTCATCCGGCTGGATCCTGGTGCTGAATTTAAGGAGGATTGTAAACTACTATCATACAAATTGGAAAGTATCAAAAACCCAAAGACACAAACAATGTTAGGAAAAATTGCGGAATTTGTAAATATATGGTAATTGATAAGAAGAAAAGGTCTTTAAATATTTAAGATTAAAAAAAAGAGTATCAGAATGAATTAATATAATGTACACTATGCATTGTATGATTGATTACCCACTTTGCCTTGGAACCTCCAGCTGTTTTCATGATTGCTTCCATTTTATTCAAATTAAAATACAGCCAATCTTTTAAAAAAATATGAGTCAATTTACTTGGTTATTTAATGCACCAGAAAAGTTGTTGAAACAATGTAAGCTACCATTATCAAATTATTATACTCTTGAATGTTTTGTTTCTTTATACATTTTGCTTCTGGTATAATGCCCTCATGAATTAAACAATCAAATGTCAATACAGAAAAGCATGATTCAATTTTTTTTATGAAATATGTAAGAAGAGCTTATCATGTTAAGACATATTGAGAGAACTGCTTTTCAGATACTTTTGGTTCTGTATATCATTTAACTTATCTTAAAAAAAATTTAAGCAGAAAAATCACTGATCTTTTCATTAGTTACAAAAGCTTAGAAATACTATGTACAATACAATATATTATAATTGATGAACAGAATTGATATAGTTTGGTTGTAGATAATCGCCAAATATGATTTATCCATGCTATAATTCATAAAAAAGGGAATTAATAAAATTCACTTTTAACTTTAGACACAAGTAATTTTCGATGTATAATCTTAACAACTAGTTAAAAAACCTCAAAAGTAATCGCTGCCATGTTTTCTTAATTTAATACTTGGACTGATATAACCTATGGTAGCTTATGTTATACAAATTTTACACAGATTTTGCTGAACTTGCTCAAGTCTTTTATGTTGTTTTAATGTTTCTATATTTCTTGCAAATTTTACCATGTTTCAGAAATTTTAATTTCTGCTCTATGTTTTCAAACGTACATGTACATGTATCTATGTTTGGTATCAATTAGAATTGATGAAGAGAGCACTAATTATGAAACTAAAAGACTTGAACAAGTCTAGGATTTTTCATAATAGTCTTTTAGACCTAATATTTGTTGTTTGCTCTAACCCTAGATACAAATACTTAGTAGCTGGTACTTGTTTGATGTAACATTATAAAATAACGATGACACAATGAAGAACAATCGCTATGCTGGCATACTAAATGTCGTCTATTCATTGATGCTTATAAATATGTCAGCAGAGCACTTGCAATTAAGGTAGCATGTTAATTCAATTCAATTTTAATTCAATTTATTTTCTAAAACCATTATCATACAATGATACATGAGGTACAATAACATATTTGCATTAAATTGTGATGTCAAGGGTCTAATAAATTTTATATTATGATATTATAATACAACATTGTAATACATGTATCAGTAAGCATATAATATAAGTAAGAGAAAAAATAGTAATTATTCAAAAAGTGGTAGAAAAAGTGGATCATCATGTAGAATACAGAGTTTCATTGGTATCTAACATGTGGAGAGTAATACTAGTAGCAATAATAAATGCTAATATAGTTTAGGCTGGACAGCAGACTTGGTCCTGGACATTCAATATAAAAGAGCTAATTTTTTTCTATGTTTTGATGTTTGTTGAAATCCACTTATCAGTATATATTGCAGTACATTGTTCTGTCCAGATATTAGAAAAACCACAAGAATAAAATATATGTCGTATAAAATCAGTCCATAGATTTACAAAGTTATTATTGTACAAATATTGATTTGCTAAATACAACTATATTTGTAAACAGTAAACACAATATAAATATCGTTATCAACGAAGCATTGATTGTTGTTTTAGTAAAGTATTTAGTATTGTATGTATTTTTGAATTCTTGTATCTATTTATTGTGAATAAATTATCTATTATCATTGTTGATATCAGAATTGATTATCTGCATTATCATTTGCTGTTGACCGAGTGAGGGGAGTTTGTCATGAACTGTATTTTCAGCTCACCTGTACAAAGCCAAGAAAGTTATATTATTCATTATACCAGTCAATTTTGAATTCCTGCATTTTTCACCCCCTATTTTGTAGATGGTTAGCTAATTTTTTTTTGACACGATGTTTTTATCGCAATCTTAATCTCAAACATTTATATGCCTTGAATGAAATAAACTTTCATTGGATGTATTTGATAGTGATAAATACCAATAATGTTTTAGTCCTGACAGATGCGTTATTTTGGATTAGGTCTACTTTTAAGAAGTATTGGGCCCTAAATGATAATGTGCATTGATGATGCCTATAAGCTTCATTATACAAGTCTTACTGTAAAATTTTCTGGATGAAGGACCAAATGAAAAGTACATCTTTTTGTGATTCATTAAGTATCCTTTGTTAGGTATGGGTGAATTTACAGAGTTGCTTGTGTTAACTTTGATGTATAAGTACTAGAACTTCCCCTTGTGTTAGGACCGACTTTTATGTAACTAAATACAAGGTGGATTGAGTGTTGTATGAAGTATGCTTCTTTATCATTGATGTTGTTCTTGTGTGTAAACCATTTTGATTCATTTTTCATACCTATGCAACTTTAATAGCTTATTAAATAGGCTAAAGATAGGACTTTCATTGCAATATTATATTACTAATTACCTTATATTTTTTGAGCACAAAAAACTTTTTTGAGAAATCCATTTTTTAATTTTTACCCATTTAAATTTGTGCTCTATATTTAATAAAAGAATTAAAATCTTTTAATAGTTATATTTCTGTTTCTAAACCATTAAAGCTCATCTTCTTATAACAGGAGTAAAGTTTTTGGTCAACTTTTGTATGGCCTCAATCTGTCTTTAAACCACTTGCATTTTTGGTTTTCCAAAACAAAACTTGGCATACATTATCGTTTTGTGAAGGGCTTTCAAGTTAGGATAAGGCCCTTTTTTCATGAAAATATTATTTAAAAATAAATAAAATGGGGGTGAGATATTTCTAAAGAACCAATGGTCAATAATATAAAACCATGTCCCCTTCCCCATTGGCAAATTGGTGCACATTTTAAAAAAGTTTTTGGTAATTGAGGCTCGCTAAGTTAGAATAGAAGTCGGAGGGTGTGATAAATTGCCAATTTTCTGTATCATCATGTCCTTTTGATTTAGAAAGAGGCTCCAATTGTTCATGCTCTGTAATGAATAGGGAAATGCTCTGGTAGAAAATGGAAGCCGTAATTTGCATGTAAAAAGGATTTTAAGTCATGAAATTAGAGAGTGGTTACAATTTAGGGGGAAGGGATATATAGTATATAACATTATTAAACTCACAATTATCTGATTTATTTATATACTTGTGTAAGCAATTTGCAAACAAAACAACATTTAAAGCCTCATATTCATTGCTTTTGTATTTTTTTAAAAGCACTTTCGGTAAGGTTTTGGCATGGACAAATAAGTTTAAGAATTGTTTACATTTGGTCTGCATGTGTACAAAATGGCCTAATCACATCCTCATAAAATGTTTTGCAAATGAAGTTTTACTTGGACACCATGAGAAATTGTCTTTAAATGGAAATTAAAATTGAGACGATAGGACCCTCCCCCGCCCCGTTTCCATGAAAAAAAGAAAACTTTTTTATATTAACAATGTTAAGTAAAAGAGTCTCAGAATCTCCGCTCACCCCACCCTGCGGCAAACCAAATTCGGATATCTGCGCATGCTCTGGATTTACCCTTGCTGTAGTGCAGTACATTAAATACAAAGAGATCCAAAGTAGGCATCCAAACAACGCACACTCCTTAAATTTGCACAAAATATAGTTTAACCTGAAATGAAAATCAAGTGGAACTGATGTAAACATATAGAAGTTGACAGCCCCATTACAATTAAAAATTGTTAAAGGATCCGCCAATGCATTAGCACTATGTATAACCTAAAGGGTGCAGGCCTATCATCCACACACCGTATACAGTGGAGTTGTTGTTGACTTCCTTGTTGATCCTGGTTATGACTAATGCGCATCTCCGTACTTTTAAGAATTAGTTTCGGTTTCGAAGAAATGCCACTCTTACATAACGTAAGTTATTTTTTAGTTTTCTATATAATTATTTGTGATAACACTACGGCTAAACGTATAGGTCAACACATTTCATCGATTACCCAAAATAAGAGACTTTTGGAGCGCAAGTGGGGTTTGCATAATAAATACGAAATGAAACTAACTTTAAAATGTCAATGATTTTATATCTTGTTAAAGAATCGCAGAAAATTATGCATGTGAATTCAAGTTATCAGGAATAGTTCTTTGAATATTAAGAGGGGATCACTATTATGGTAGGGGATGTAATCAATCAATCTTTTTTTAAACCCATCGGGCTTTATTGCATTTGATCACACCCCGACAAAAATTATCACCTCACAATACCCAAATAATTATTTCTTATTCCTTAATATAGGATTTTCACGTTATACAGTGGTTACATGTTTGATATGTCAGTTGATCAGAGTCCATAAGGATTGTTTTTGCGTAGTTACATGTAGTATGTCCCTAGACCACCAACTATTTTTCCAGGTGCGAAGGGTGGGTGGGTACGAGGCACTGTGCAATAGATATCTTACAAATATAGCTCATGTAGTATTGGTGTCTGTCGCATTGTTATTTCATATTTAAATCTTCATCTATTTTATTGATTGGCCCAGGGTTGGAGTGTGGTAAAGTCATGATCATGCATGAACAATGTAGCTCTGATTCTAGGGTTTGTTCATATTTACACTTTATCGTATTTTATTTATTTAGATACAATTGTTATTGAAAAGGTCATGGGGCAAAATATGTCAATAATTGTGAAGTAATTTTCCAAAAACCTATTTAATCGATTGAATCAACTCATTTCTCAATAAATATCAAAGATATACGAATATCGTGTATGTTGAAGTCAAATTGAAAATAGTGGGAATAGTTTAAAGTCATTATTACGAGGTAAAAAGTCGTAATAACGAAATAAAAAAAATCATGTTTTGAAGTAAAAACTGGATGGTAGCGACTATTAAAAGTTGTGATAATGGCCTTTTTAACTCGTTAATATCTACTACAAGATACTTAGTAAAAAGTTGTTAACATGAGTTAATAAGTCGTGTATGTAATTACGAGATAAATGCATGTTGCTATTTAGAGACAAAATTAAAGCTGTTATTGCTATCTAATGAATCAATATGCAAAATAAAAATAAAAATTACTTATTAAAAAAAATAAACTTACCTTTTAATTTTAAGTTAAAGAATCTTGGGGAATTAAAGCCGTTGCAGATGCCCACGACCATATCATACGTCTTATGAGAAGTAATAAACGTACGAGTTAACTGGGCATTTAAACGGTGGACAGTATTGTCCAAAAGAAAATGTCCAAAAATGCAAGAAAGGGGTAATCGACATTTAAAAGGCGTAACTGCGCTTAAATTTTGTAGTATTTACATATACTTTAAACTGGCAAATTTAAAATAACAATCACACACTCATTTAAAGATGTTGATTACTTTCTAACAATTTTCAATTTACTAATTTACCCCAGTCATCGTATACAACTCCTAACGCAGGGAAGTCGACAAAGAGTATGGGGAGTCAACAAAGAGTATGGGGGAGTCGATTTTTCCGCTTCGGAGACAGAAAGAATTTAGTTAACTCATTTTGGAGGTATTCAAAACAAGTATTTTAAAAAAATATATACAGTGGCGTCGGAACCAAATTGAAAGTATGTGTGTGTGTGTGGGGGAGGGGGGGGGGGGCTAGACTTATAAAAAATCTTGACAAGCCAAAAAAAAAATGTCTTTGCTATGTATAAATTTGCAAAAAAGTGGGGGGAAGGGCTAACCCCCCCCCCCCCAACGGTTGATCTATACCACACGGAAGTAACGTATAACAAGGGGGCTTTTTATAGGTCACTGGTCAAACTTTGTGTTGGTCATTGGTCTTAGTGGTCTTTGTGTCTTTTGGTAGACTACTATGCTTTTTCTTTCACAACAAAACACGCATTTGTAATGTGATTTTCCTGCCGATACAATTGGAAGTAAAATACATACCTAGTTAATTGTTGAATTTTCTTTAGGCGCATACTGTACGTTTGACTTAGCTTGTATTCTGCATTTTGTGCACAATTACATGCTTTTGTCCAGCGTATGTCCCTGTTGTGTTAACAAGACTCTCAAGGATTAAAAGATGGAACGTTTTATCTTGCCATTTAATTGTTTCTTGCATGCACAACAACCATTTGTTTACAATCTGAAATCGTGCAATCTCAAAGAGAATAACATACATTTTATATTTTATAGAATAGTAGAAAACGCATATCAAATAATTTCAAGTTATCATCAGCAAATTTTTATTATTAAGAAAAGGAAAATTACATTTTAAGAATGCATATTATTAAGTAAAAAAAGAAAATTACATTCTAACAATGTAAACAAAAAGAAAAACCAAAAAAATACCATAGTGCGTACGATTCGAACACCCACTTTTACAGTTACAGTTGTTTAAATTTTTAATCCAAAGGTTACCTTATATCTTAATATACAACAATTCATGAAATAAAATTAAAGGCATAGGTCAAAAATCGTTAAAAGAACAAACAAAAGGTATTCCAATGGTACGGTTAGGATAAAGTTTAGTATGTATTGAAAATTATGAAGTTAATTACAAACTTAGAACACTCTTAAAATCATTAATTTTATTTTGCAGATTAAAAGGACGTGATACAAAAATGACGATCAGAATTATAATATTCCTAATACTTACGGTCTCTCACAGAGTCTTATCACAGAAAAGACTTGTGGAGAATACAACTTGTTTGGAGTTAGCCAAACCATCAAATCAACAGTTACGTCTAATCTGTAGTCAAAATGACTACCACTGTCTCCTGGACGAGACTTTTACCAAGGAGTTTGAGGTCTTCACGGAGTATAAGTGGATTTTAGGAGGAAAGAGGAACCGTGTGTCTGATATATCGAAGCCGCAGTCTTTGTAAGCACCATATAGGCGTCTCCATCAAATTTTGTAAGTCTATACATAAAGTACATGGCTATACTGTATTGAAATATAAGCTATATTTGGGCGAGGGTAAGAAAACGTGACAGAGGGCAAAGCTTTTTTGATGGAGGATATAAAATGTTGCTAACATCCTTCAGTTGCTCTTTGGACTCTATCTCCTGTATTTACGGACTCCATTTATACTTCGGTGACCGGTTCTGTGCATAATTATTTGCTCATATAATCCACTTTGATATAAACTAGTGGCACATGTAAGTTTTTCTGCTTGGTTGGTAAAATTGTCTTCTTATCCCGCCTTTTCACACATTCTCTTCATAAAAAGCTTGTTGATATCAACATTCGAAAACTTCAGAACATCTGCAATAGGTCGCTTGTAAAATTTTCCCTTCCATATAACCCCTGGTAAGTAGAGTATAAGCATTGCAGGCTCTGGTCTGTGTCATAATGAGCTTTATTTTCTTTTGTTCTATGCAGCGATGTTTGAGACCGTCAGTGAATGTTTTTTTGAAACAGAATGAAAGGAATCGCATGGATTAGAGATTCGCTTGTAGAATACCTGGAGTGATTTCAGATGCTTATAGCTTTTCCTACTGTCCCTTACTAATGGGATCTGCCTGCCGATTTTCTGACCCATAACCTAGAAATAAAAAAAAATAACCGAGTGAACACTTTAGTAGAGCAAAAATTATTTATATGAATGCTTTTTGGCGGATAGTCAATTACTTAAACAAACTGGCAACATAGGAACAAGGAAAGGGGACGAAAGCAGCTGCACTAAAACCCATTTACTATTTAAGGACCTGGGTTAAAGATTCGTAATTAGTAATTCTATATATTAGTATGTAAAACTTCATTCCCCCATTGTGGCCATATCCTACCCCGGGACTACGATTTGAAAAAAACTAAAATCTAATCTACACTACCTTAGGATGCCTCCACACAAGTCTGAGCTTTTCTGGACAAATGGTTTAAGAAAAGAATATTTCTGAAGAGTTTCTCCATATATCATAAGGTAAAATATGTAAAACTTCATTTCTTCATTGTGGCCCAACCCTACCCCGGTGACCATGATTTGAACAAATTTACAATACCTGAGGAAGCTTTAACACAAATATCAGCCAAATGGTTTTTGAGGAGAGCATTCTTAAATCTTCTATCTCTATATATATATTACTTTGATTGACCTTAGGGTGCAGGTCTCCGCCTTGTGAATGCGTTTCTCATCTTCAGTATCTGACACAAGCTCATCGCTCTCATTCTCTCAAACCGTTGTCCAACCTGTGGGAAAACTTTTCTGCTATTCTAATCCACTCTTTAATATTGAGCTTATAAGCACTGTCACTAGTTTTAAAGCGGTGGGGTCATACACACGTTTCGGCATCTTTTCCCAATCACCTAATATATCAGAATTAAAGTGATACTGTACTTTATTTCCTTCGTTTTAAAACTTTCCTGGCACTTCTTTCTAGATAGACTTAACAATGTTATCAATGTCTTTAATAAAATAAGAATTCCTCCTTGAAACTCAATCTTTGTGTCCAAGTATGTCTGAAACAAGTTAAATGTGTCTGCAAGGTCTAGCTGTCAGGAACTTTGTACGTAGATTGTGCAGATACTGCAGGCTGTGGTCTAGGTTCAACTGCAGGTTTGTCCAATAAATTTTCTGCTTCTGCTTATCTGTATGAAGCAAGTAAATTAGTCTTAAGCTGTCGAGACACCTCAGATAGGCACCTGCCCAGTTCACTTTGGATACGCCAAAGTAACATAAACGACTGTTCATATATAAATAATTATAACAGCAATATTCAAACTCGTGTTACTAATATGTTTATCTTAATATTAATACATATGTTGAATACTATCAGAAAATAAATAGTTTTTACACTTTTCATTTAGAAATCTGATATAATGATTTTAATGTAAATTTTTACAAGGTGAATTGTATGCCGGAGAATTCATATAGGTAATGCCTGCTATCCCACCCGTTTATGTTATATCTATACTACTATATTAAAATAATAGACTCGAATGTTTTAGCTTTAATACCGATAAATCGGAAGAGTACTGTCTTTTGTTTTATATATTTTAAACATCATCGGTACTTGAAGATTACCAATTTGTTTTTATTTTTTCTCAACCAAGCTTCGTTAATTAATAATCAACGAAAATTCCTCCAAAAATTCCGGAAATCATATGAATTTTTTGGATTTTACAATCTTGCGCATGCGCATTACATTCACACTAAACCAGGGGAGGCTCTTTATTTTATGTTTCCACAATATCACATTTACATGGATAAACTTGGAAACGATAAAACAAATGCATGTTAATTTTCATTGGAATTTTTTTCTGTTCATCAAAGAAAATACGGGAGATAACTCTTACACAGTGCATTTACTATAAAAAATCCCGAGAGTTTCGAATGTCAACATGGGATGTAAAAACGTTGTTGAAATATGTTGAATTTTGCAATTATAGAATTAAACTTTTCGAAGAAAGGTATTTACATGTTCTGAACAATTTGACTGTTATTTGCAATGCAACTTTATTAATTTTCTCCAGAGACATAAATAAAATGTTATCTATGTCTCTGTTTTCTCCAAAATCGTTTTGGAGCGATTCTGCAATTTTCTGCTACATTACGGGTATATAGGAGGCATTTTAACTGTGGGTTTGGCCTTCCCTGAGACACAGTTAGATTATTCCAACTCAGCCGAGTGTAGTGAAATTAATAAAATTATTGTAGGCTTGAAGTTTGGTTATGCAAATGTCAACAATATACGGTGTTTCGATGTATCTATTTTGTAAATGCCCGATATCATATGCAATGTCAACCCGTGCGTGCACGGGTCAAAGTCTAGTATTGCATAATAAATTTAATATTGTTTAAATGAAATAAAAAAAAATCCACTACTCTCTTGTAATGGTTGAATATACATTGTTAAAATATACATGTTTAAAGATACATGTATAAAGAAACAAAAAAAAATCATTCATAGGATATCTATTCAAATTACTATTGTCTAAAACATGTATATGTATTTTGAAGGAAAATGTGCTTATTTCAACACATATGGAAGTGGAAACATTGACGAAAGGAACTGCATCCAAAAACCTAATCTGACTTGTTCAACTGTTCAGTTCTCATCTGCAGCAAATACATACCGTGAGTAAAAGCAGTTAAAAATAAAAAAACAAAACAATATTAATGTTGATATGTTTTATTGCTAACTTGTACTTTTTAGACAACAAATCTATGGAGGGTAATCGTGTTCAAAAATCCAGACATGTAAACTTGTAAATCCGAATATGTAATCGTGTTGGTGTGTGAGTCTGAGTATGAATATGTGTAATTCTGATCGTGTAACCTATTAAACTCGGGGATAAACACTTTAGAGTTGACCCCGCAGGCCTTTAATCTAATTTTTCCTACAGATGCTAATTGCAGCTGTAAAATGCTGTTTGTTATTCACATGTAACCTGCCACTATAATACAAACTTTCCATCTGTAATCTCTGCATTTGTATTTCCGTTTTCTGAAATATCACGGCTGACATCTTACAAATTGACAAATGTAAAGTCTACAAGTTAGTCGAATTTTGACATGACCATATATGGAAAAAGTGACGTCACCGATAGAAAAAGGATAGCTGCAGGTAAAGGCATGCCGTAATCGCCGGAATAGGGACGGAATAAATAAAAAAAAAAATTAGGTAGGCCTAAAATCATAATATCTCTGAATAATAACATTTCATAGAAAGTATCATTTTTCGGAAAATTAAATTATGAGATTGGTGTACATTTTATCAAGAGAATGTATAAAAGATGCGAGTAAAGAATTCGATCGGCTTCAGATATCCTCTTAGAACTGAAAAAAATACATTTAATGACTGTATGAATACACGTGTATAAAGATATATACGCATTTTTATTCATAGGCGTCGGAACCGGGGGAGGGGCTAGGGGGCTTAGCCCCCCCCCCCCCCACACTTTTTTGCCAAGTTAGACCTAACCATTAGGAACATAGCAACAGGGTTGATTCAGCCCCCCCCCCCACTTTTTCCTCGCAACAAACAAAATTGTTCCTTAAAAGAACTTAAAAAGAATGAAATATTAAAAGTGATAGTAGGTATACTAGTAGAGTCATAGTAGGTATACTAGGTAGGTATTTTTACGCGAAAAATTACCAAATCTTTGCAGGTCGTTTTTTCTAACTAATTAAGAAAAATAACAAAAGTACAGCTGTCAATGTGACAGCTAACTGGGTTTTCTTTTGTGTGAACATTATCCATAATCCATTTGTCAATCCTGAATTGATAAATACTACATATCCAAAGAAATGGGGTACTCTATATGCAATGTTTTTGCCCAAAAATGACTATGTTCAACAGCTGCATGATATTTTTTCATAAATTATGAGAAATCCAAATCCTAGCAATTTGCATACTTCTGATATATGTATAATTGATCTGCAAAAGAACAACTTCCTATCTTGAAAACTGTTCGAGGAGTTATCGGTAAAATAAGGGTACCTTTTTGACAGCCACTCGCCCGCCCGCCATTTTTACTATTTCAATAATCGGAAACCCGGTTAAAAATTCTCTCTCAAAATTCGTAGAATTCAGAAGCAGTGGAGTTACATGGGACCTCACGGCGGTCTTCGAACCCCATGCCGCTTAAAATATATTTACCCCCTTAGGAAATTTCTTCATCCGTCTCATTTTTAGAAAAGAGTACGCATTAACTTATATTCCAGTTTAAATTACATGTCAATTTTTTTTTTATAGAAATAAGATATTAGGCATTCCCTTATTTAATACCACGAGATTTATATTACGGAAATTAGCGCATTCATCACATCGACAACGATTTTTTTTCTACATGAACCTCTTCCTGTTTGGTCCAGTTTCAATCATACCTCATTTTTTTTAATAAAAATAATACTGGTGTTTTCGATAGAAAAGGTGTCGTTCATTAAAAGCTTATTGCAACAGTTTAGCTGAATATTATGTTTATTTTTCGTTCATTCCGGCGGTTACGGAATGCCTTTTCCCGCAGCAAGGCAGTTGCCATATAAGGTCATGTCAAAATTCGACAAACTTGTAGACTTTACATTTGTCAATTTGTATCATGTCAGATGTGCTATTGTCGAGCCTGGAGTTACAAATGCAGAAACTACGGATTGAAAGTGTGCAAAGTTGAAGGTTTAATTAACTAATGTAAACAATTAAGTTGCAAAATGTGCATCATGCGAAGGAACTGGGTCAAATCTTACACGTATGTATGCCCGAGTTTTTTAGGTTGCACGATAAAAATTACACCAGGGACGTATATGCGTCCCTGATTACACATACTCATACTCAGGCTCACACATCAACACGATTGCATATTCGGATTTACAAGTTTACATGTCTGGATTTTTGAACACGATTACCCTCCATACAAATCTTGTAATCCTCATTGATAAGATGTATTGATTAAATAGTAGAAAAATAAAAATTAAATTCAAAACCATTTGATCAACTCGATAAAGGCATTAAAAATTGATGAATGCTCACTCACTCATCCATGCATGTATATATGACACCTGTTCCTACCTCTAATCTTTTTTTAAGATGTCCATGATAGGCTGTTTTTCTGATTTTCTGTGGACTTTTCATTTTGAACACTGTTAATATATATATATATATATATATATATATATATATATATATATATATATATATATATATATATATATATATATATATATATATATATATATATATATAAATAAAACGATGAAGGATTGGTTACCGCCCAATGTTGGTATGATTAGATTCAAATATTTGTTATTTATTCTACACAAATTCACCCAGAAGGCACATCTTTATTGAGCTAGTTGTTTTGGAATGCATAAAGTAAAAAAAAAAATCAACATTTTTATGCTCAAAATACTACAAGCATTTATGTTAATTTTCATTTATGTCCAATTTTTTAGTTATACAGGTATAGAGGAGTGTATGTTGCTATTTAGAGACAAAATTAAAGCTGTTATTGCTATTTAATAAATCAATATGCAAAATAAAAATTTAAATATTAAAAAAATATGATAACCTATTAATTTCAAGCTAAATTTAAATATCATTAGTCCTAAAAACTTGATAAAAAGTGATTATTTATTTCCAGATTGAAATATTCAACACTCAATATTATTAACTACCATAATCCAAAGGTTTACTTAATATCTTAACATACAAAAATTCATAAAATAAAAATTAAAAGCATAGGTCACGAAAAAATCGTTAAAAGAACAAACAAAAGGTATTCCAATGGTACTGTTATGATGAAGTTTATTCAGAATTAAAAATTATGAAGCTAATTGCAAACTTAGAACACTCTTTAAATAATTTATTTTGCAGATTAAAAGGACGTGATACAAAAATGACGACCAGAATGATAATATTCCTAGTACTAACGGTCTTTCACAGAGTCTTGTCACAGAAAATACCTGTGGAGAATACAACTTGTTTGGAGTTAGCCAAACCATCAAATCAACATTTACGTCTAATCTGTAGTCAAAATGACTACCACTGTCTCCTGGACGAGACTTTTACCAAGGAGTTTGAGGTCTGCACGGAGTGGAGGTGGATTTTAGGAGGTAAGAGGAACCGTGGGTCTGAAATATTGAAGCCGCAGTCTTTGTAAGCACCATATAGGCGTCTCCATCGAATTTTGTAAATGACGAATGATAAGTCTATACATAAAATACATGGCTATACTGTCTTGAAATATAAGCTATATTGGGCGAGGGTAAGAAAACGTGACAGAGGGCAAAGTTTTTTTGATAGAGGATTTAGAATGTTGCTAAAATCCTTCAGTTGTTCTTTGGACTCTATCTCCTGTATTTACGGACTCCATTTATACTTCGGTGACCGGTTCTGTGCATAATTATTTGCGCATATAATCTTTGATATAAACTAGTGTCACATGTACGTTTTTCTGCTTGGTTTGTAAAATTGTCTTCTTATCCCGCCTTTTCACACAATCTCTTCATCAAAAGCTTGCTGATATCAACATTCGAAAACTTCAGAACATAAGCAATGGGTCGCTTGTAAAATTGTCCCTTCCATATAACCCCTGGTAAGTAGAGTATAAGCATTGCAGGCTCTGGTCTGTGTCATAATGAGCTTTATTTTCTTTTGTTCTATGCAGCGATGTTTGAGACCGTCATTGAAATTTTTTTCTTTGAAACAGAATTAAAAGAATCGCATGGATTAGAGATTCGCTTGTAGAATACCCAGTGATTTCAGGTGCTTATAGCTTTACCTACTGTCCCTTACTAATGGAATCTGCCTGCCGATTTTCTGACCCATAACCTAGAAATTAAAAAACATAACTGAGTGAGCACTTGAGTAGAGCAAAAAATATTTATTCGAATGCTTTTTGCCAGATAGTCAATTACTTAAACAAACTGCAACTAACAGGCTTTTACAAAGAAAGGGGACGAAAGCAGCTGCACTAAAACCCATTTACTATTAAGGGTTAAAGAGTCGTAATTCGTAATTCTATATATTAGTATGTAAAATTTCATTCCCCCATTGTGGCCATATCCTACCCCGGGACTACAATTTGAATAAACTAAAATCTACACTACCTTAGGATGCCTCCACACAAGAGCTTTTCTGGTCAAATGGTTTAAGAAAAGAATATTTCTGAAGAGTTTCTCCATATATCATAAGGTAAAATATGTAAAACTTCATTTCCTCATTGTGGCCCAACCCTACCCCGGTGACCATGATTTGAACAAATTTACAATACCCGAGGAAGCTTTCACACAAATATCAGCTTTTCTGGCTAAATGGTTTTTGAGAAGAGCATTCTTAAATCTTATCTCTCTCTATTTATTACTTTGATTGCCCTTAGGGTGCAGGTCTCTGCCTTGTGAATGCGTTTCTCATCTTCAGTATCTGACACAAGGTCATCGCTCTCATTTTCTCAAACCGTTGTCCAACCTGTGGGAAAACTTTCCTGCTATTCTTATAAGCCCTGTCTCCAGTTTTAAAGCGGTGGGGTCAGACACACGTTTCGGCATCTTTTCCCAATCACCTAATATATCAGAATTAAAGTGATACTGTATTTTATTTCCTTCGTTTTAAAACTTTCCCGGCACTTCTTTCTTGATAGACTTAATTATGTTATCAATGTCTTTACCAAAATAAGAATTCCTCCTTGAAACTCTCAGTCTTTGTGTCTAAGTATGTCCGAAACAAGTTAAATGTGTCTGCAAGGTCTAGCTGTCAGGAACTTTGTCCGTAGATTGTGCAGATACTGCAAGCTGTTGTCTAGGTTCAACTGCAGGTTTGTTCAATGAATTTTCTACGTCTGCTTATCTGTATGACGCAAGTAAATTAGTCTTAAGATGTCGAGACACCTCATATAGGCAGCGTATTCCCGTAAAAGCTTAAACTACTCTAAGCACCTACCCAGGTCACTTTGGATACGCCAAAGTAATAGAAACGACCGTTCATATAAAAATAATTATAACAGCAATATTCAAACTAGTGTTACTAATATGTTTATCTTAATATTAATACATATGTTGAATACTATCAGAAGATAAATAGTTTTTACACTTTTCATTTAGAAATCTGATATAATGATTTTGATGTAATTTTTTACAAGGTAAATTGTATACCGGAGAATTTATATAGGTAATGCCTGTTATCCCACCCGTTTATGTGATATATTGCATAATAAATTTAATATTGTTTAAATGAAATAAAAAAAATTCCACTACTCTCTTGTAATGGTTGAATATACATCGTTAAAATATACATGTTTAAAGATACATGTATAAAAAAAAAATCATTTATAGGATATCTGTTCAAATTACCATTGTCTAACACTGTATATGTATTTTGAAGGAAAATGTGCGTATTTCAACACATATGGAAGTGGAAACATTGACGAAAGGAACTGCATCCAAAAACCTAATCTGACTTGTTAAACTGTTCAGTTCTCATCTGCATCAAATACAAACCGTGAGTAAAAGCAGTTAAATATAAAAAACAAAACATTATTAATGTTGATATGTTTTATTGCTAACTTATACTTTTTAGACAACAAATCATGTAATCCTTATTGATAAGATGTATTGATAAAATAGTAGAAAAAAATTGAATTCAAAACCATTTGACCAACTCGATAAAGGCATTAAAAAGTAATTAATACTCACTCATTCATGCAAGTATATATGACACCTGTTCCTATACCTCTGATCTTTTTTAAGAGGTCCATGTTAGGGTCTTCTCCTGATTTCCTGTGGACTTTTCATTTAGAACACTGTTAATATATATATATATATATATATATATATATATATATATATATATATATATATATATATATATATATATATATATATATATATATATATATATATATATATATATATATATATATATATATATATATATATATATATATCACGATGAAGGATTGGTTACTGCCCAATGTTGGTATGATTAGATTCAAATATATTGCACTTTGTTATTTATTCTACACAAATTCACAAGCCCAGAAGGCAAATTCTAATTGAGCTAGTTGTTTTGGAATGCATAAAGTAAAAAACACAATGGTCAAACTACTACAAACATGTTAATTTTCATTTATGTCCAATTTTTTTTAGTTATCCAGGTATTGATTGATTTCTCAGCAACTGTTATTATTAAAATAATAGTATATATATAAAGTTTTCATAATGTGATCAAATTAAGTAGGGAAGTTATACTTTTTTGGAAAAAGATACGGAAGTTCTGTGTATTGAAAATCTACCAAATACGGAAAGTTTAAACCATAAAATTATATTTCTATTGTTATTGCAATTGTTAATTTATATTAACTAGAGTTTAGTGTTAGCAAAGGCATGTTGTTTCCCACGTCAACCAAATGAAATTTTTTTCAAAATTAAAAAACGAGAAAACCACGATCCATGATATTTTGAATTTAAACTTAAAAGCATTTGATGAACACATGCTGTCATTAGATATCAATTGTTGATTAATGAGATGGTTTAAGATAAAAAAAAAAAACCTCGAAATTCATTCCCAACTACATTTTAATAGTTGTTAAATTTCAAAAGTGGTTGCGAGGTGATTTTTATAATTAAATACATCCCCAACTACTTTTGAAATTATTTATTTCAGTAGAAGTTGTTTTTCATTAGTGGTTGCAAAATGGTTCTTTTAAAGAAATACATCTTTAATCACCATTGAAATAATTTATCTTAAAGTGGTTGTATTTTAATAGTGATTGCAATAGAGCATTCCTCCAACGTCTTGGTAATTTTACTTTGCATAAGTTGTTTGAAGTAAAAATAAGCCATTTTTGATGAGTAGGAACATTGATTAAATCTCATGAAAAATTAGAACCATTGTTTTCTATGAAGGTTTCAACAAGATTCCTTCTTTGATTTTCTGCTAAATCATTATTTTTTAGCACTCCGATGCACGGAAAGAGCGAGGAATGAGGACTTTGTAGAACAACAACTTTTTTTTAGGATTGAGAAGGAAGATACATTAGAAAGTCCAACAACAATGAGGGATGAAGATGAAAATATAAATGATACAAGAAGGAGTGGTTAGAATATTATTAGTAGAATACTTTGTAATAGGCTTTCATACTCAGGAATTCATTACTCAATAGAACCTGATTCCTCTCCATATCTGTATTTAGGGGAAATGCTTTTAATTTCTTTTATATCAAGCAAAAGAATTTTGAAATATTATTAAAAGTATAAGTTTTTATTTTCATTTAGGTAATTCTGATGCAAATGATCCAGCAGCCATGAATGAATCAGATAATTTATCAGAGCACTTTGATTTCTTTGATGATGTTACCTCTTCTCCAACAATCATAAAACAAAAGAACTCTATAGTATCAACAGGTAACAATAAAAAATGCAGTAGGTTCACGGTAAATATGTATTGTTTATTTCATTGTATTATTATGATGTGGTTTTCATTCTATTTTGCGTGGTCATAGATAAAAACTGCATGAAAAGTTGTATCGTTATTGATCAACTTGTACATGTATTAGAAGCTAGTGTAGTGGACACTGAAGAGTGTTGCAATATACAATCGCCAATTTCACGCTTAATTTCTTGTTGAATAGTTTAAACAGTCTCTTTGATAAACTAAAACTTGTCTTTTCTAGGTTCAGAAACTACAATAAAAGTAAACCTTACTTGTTTAATTAATTATTTAATTAATTCACTTATAAAAACTGCGAAAAGTTTCTACAGATGATATATATGAAAATCGGGCATCTATTGTACATGATATAGAGCTTTGATTAAAGTGTTATATTTACTCATGACATTGGACTTTTTAAAAATCTGAATTTGACAACTCAAACCCTGAATAAACAGCATGATTCTTAAACCATACCCAACCCATGTGTAACATTTAAGTCTGGATTTGAACCCTGTATTTTGTTTTACAATGAGCCATAATGTATTTGCATTACATTCTATAATATTGATCTTAGAAAAACATCAAAAAGGTGATAAAGATGAATTACGAACTGTTGTAGTGGACTTAGATGCATGTAAATCAGCAGAAGTTGACATTTCAAAGGATTTAAATGAGGGAGTATCAATAGCAGGTGAGCAAAAATTACAATCTCTGTGATGTCGTATGAGTCAATTATAGCGTTTTAAAAAATGATATATTGATGATGACTTCAGCACCATAAAGGTTTTATTAATAGTAACCTAATCAAAAGAGTAAAAATTCAAGGTAGTAAAAGAGGAAATGCATTAATTTCATCAGGTTTCAATCAATGATTCAAAATTAAAACTCTGTTTACACAGATTTTTGTTATATGAGTTTACTTAATTTTATTTATATGAATCTAAAAGAAACACTTAAAATGCACTCTTTTCCATACTTTAGATGTTCAAAGAAAAAAACTGGATGAGGAAAACTCCGCAGCAAATGCACCAGGTGTATGCATTGATTCAGACAAATCAGATAATGAAGAAGGAGACACACAGGAACTGACTGATGTGTTTGATGACACAATGGAAAGTATACAAAGGATAGCACATCCAACAGGTTTTTATATATTACAAAACTATTTCTTTTTTTTTCTAGGCAAATATTTTTACTGAATATACCTTCCGCAAACAGAGTTTGAAAAGGTATAAGGGAATTACCTTGTCTGTCTGTCCATCTGTCTGTCTGTCTATCTGTATAACAGTCCATATCTTTTATAGAGAAACTTAGGAAGTTACTTCTTGCCACGCAGATTGCATATGAACTGAGGATTTGTCATGATTTCCAGCAAATGTTATTTGGGCAAGTAAGGTCAATGAAAGAAAAAGTTTTAAATTTGTGTCTACAAATATATGCGTGTAACTACAACCCTCATGGCATAAGTAATCTTTATGGGTGAGCAGGAACTTCCAATGTTTCTCTATAAGGAAGATACAGAGCAGACACAAATTTTGCGATCGTCAATGTCTTCCGATGGGTCATTTTTCTTTCACTGCCATTCACATTCATGTTTTATTTTACAGAAGAACAAGACAGAGAACTGTGTACAAAGTTATACAACCTTCTGGAAATTGAGGGTCTGAAGCTGACGCAGGAAGTTATGGCAGCTACCCTCACTAGAGAGACAGGGAAATCAGAGGAAACTCTAATAAACAGTTTGACTGATCAAGAAAAAAATAAATTAAAAGAAATGTTGCCAGAAGAATCCCGTCGTATTCTTGAATCAAAAACGGGGCTTGACACTTCATTCCATGTATCATACGGTTTACATCGGATCATCCTTGATGATGAGAAGTCTCCAAAATCAGGTTGGGGTAATCCAGTCATGGAAACAGACACTGGTATTGGTGATGATGTAGAGAGACTGTATAGGATTCATAACATTGTTCAAAGAATACCAGACCCAGTGAATGTGTCTGTAGAAAGTTACATCAGACTGCTGGACATAATGATAAAAGCACTCATCGGGCTGGATCCTGGTGCTGAATTTAAGGAGGATTATAAACTACTATCCTACAAATTGAAAAGCATAAAAAACCCAAATTTGCCACAAACAATGATAAAAACGATTACAGATATTGTAAAAATATTTAAGAAGTAAAGGTCTTTAAATATTCAAGATTTTAAAAAAAGAGTATCAGAATGAATTAAGATAATGCATTGTAAGATTTCTTACCCACTTTGCCTTGGAACCTCCAGCTGTGTTCATGATTGCTTCCAAAGTTTAATTTGATTCAAATTAAAATACAGCCAATCTTATCAAAAAATGAGTCAATTTACTTGGTTATTAAAGTTGTTGAAACAATGTAAGCTACCATTATCAAATTATTATACTCTTGAACGTTTTGTTTCGTTTCATACATTTTGCCTCTGGTATAATGCTCTTATGAATTAAACAATCAAATGTCAATACAGAAAAGCATGATTCAATTTTTTATGAAATATGCATGTAAGAAGAGCTTATTATGTTAAGACATATTGAGAATTATTTTTAAAGAACTGCTTTTCAGATACTTTTGGTTCTGTATATCTTACATTTTACTTATTTTAAAAAAAATTATAAGCAGAAAAGTCACTTATCTTATCATTAATTACAAAAGCTTAAAAATACTATGTACAATACAATATATCATAATTGATAAACAGAAATGATATTGTTTGGTTTTAGATAATCGCCAAATGTTTTTCATGCATGATTAAGCCATGCTAATTCAAAAAGAGGGAATTAATTAAATTCACTTTTAACTTTAGACACAAGTAATATCTGATGTATAATCTTAACAACTAGTTGAAAAACCTCATAAGTAATTGCTGCCATGTTTTTTTTTTAATTTAATACTTGGACTGATATAACCTATGGTAGCTAATGTTATACAAATTTTACAAAGATTTTGCTAAACTTGCTCAAGTCTCTTATGTTGTTTTAATGTTTCTATTTTTCTTGCAAATTTTACCATGTTTCAGAAATTTTAATTTCTGCTCTATGTTTTCAAACGTACATGTATCCATGTTTGGCATTATTTAGAATTAATGACGAGAGCACTATTTATGAAACTGAAAGACTTCAACAAGTCTAGGATAGTTCATAATAGTCTCTTAGACCTAATATTTGTGTTTGCTCTAACCCTAGATACAAATACTAAGTAGCTGGTACTTGTTTGATGTATAATTATAAAATAACAATTACACAATGAACAACAATTGCTATGCTGGCATACTAAATGTCGTCTATTCAATGATGTTTATAGATATTGCACTTGCAATTAAGGGAGCATGTTATTTCAATTCAATTTTAATTCAATTTATTCTCTCAAACCATTATCATACAGTGATACATGAGGTACAATAACGTAATTGCATTTAATTGTGATGTCAAGGGTCTAATAAATTTTATATTATAATACAACAATGTAATGCATGTATCAGTAAGCATAAGTAAGAGAAAAAATAGTAATAATACAAAAGTGGTAGAAAAAGTGGATCACCATGTAGAATACAGTTTCATTGGTATTCAAGACGTGGAGAGTATTAGTAATAATAAATGCTGATATAGTTTAGGCTGGAAGCAGACTTGGTCCTGGATATTCAAAATAAAAGAGCTTAATTTTTTCTATGTTTTGATGTTTATTGAAATCCACTAATCAGTATATATTGCTGTACATTGTTCTGTCCAGATATTAGAAAAACCACAAAAATCTAAAAGATGTCGTATAAAATCAGTCCATAGATTTACAAAGTCATTATTGTACATAAAATTATATTGATTTGCTAAATACAACTGTATTTGTAAACAGTAAACACAATATAAATATCGTTATCAACGAAGCATTGATTGTTGTTTTAGTAAAGTATTTAGTATTGTATGTATTTTTGAATTCTTGTATCTATTTATTGTGGATAAATTATCTATTATCATTGTTGATATCAGAATTGATTATCTGCATTATCATTTGATGTTGACCGAGTGAGGGGAGTTTGTCATAAACTGTATTTTCAGCTCACCTATACAAAACCAAGAAAAGTTATATTATTCATTATAACAGTCAATTTTCAATTCCTGCATTTTTCACCCCCTACTAGTATTTTGTAGATGGTTAGCTAATTTTTTTTGACACGGTGTTTTTATCGTTATCTTAATCTCAAACATTTATATGCCTTGTATGAAATAAACTTTCATTGGATGTATTTGATGGTGATAAATACCAATCATGTTTTAGACCTGACAGATGCGTTATTTTAGATCAGGTTTACTTTTAAGAAGTTTTGGGCCTTTAATGATAATGTGCATTGATGATGCCTATAAGCTTTATTATACCAGTCTTACTGTAAATGCTAATTGTAAAATTTTCTGGATAAAGGACTAAATGAAAAGTACATTTTTTTAACATCTTTTGTGATTCATTAAGTATCCTTTGTTAGGTATGAGTGAATTTACAAAGTTGCTTGTGTTAACTTTGATGTATTAGTACTAGTACTTCTCCTTGTATTAGGACCGACTTTTATGTAACTAAATATACAGGGTGGATTGAGTGTTGTAAGTATGCTTCTTTATCATTGATGTTGTTCTTGTGTGTAAACCATTTTGATTCATTTTTCATACCTATGCAACTTTAATAGCTTATTAAAGCTGACATGAATTCATAAAAACATTTGGTCGCCATATTATTTTCGATCGCTCCTCTACTGCCACTGGGGTATATATACCGGTTGAGAAAGTTACGGTCGGTTGCTTTCCGATCGAGGCATTCACGTTGCACGGACTTCTAAATGCATGAACTACACATTGTAGTAAAATGTAATAATAAAGAAAACAACAATCAATGAAATACAAAATATATTTATTCTTTGAAAGGATGTCCAAGGTATCCGTATTATTTTGCACAGACTGTGCTGTCTTACTTCGCATGCACATCGAACACGTGTGTCGTTCATACAGAGTGCATAACGTCTTCATCTTCTTGAAAACCCCGGCGGCACTACATCCAACAAAGTAGCTAAATGATAGTAAATCCAGGAAAGTAACAACGTTTCCATCCATTCCTACAAAAAACTCCTCGTTTATAAAATCCATGCGATAGTTGACATTGCTCGATCTGCAACAGTGTGTGGTTTGCGCATGTGCCATGTTATAACATACACAGGAAAACGGTCTACAATTATCGAAGAATTTTTTAAGTATCTGCGCATGGATTTCAGCCTGTCTTGTTTTGTCGTATTGGACATATCCTGCCAGTGCAGTGGTTGTCATATTATTTTTCTTCAAAACGCTTTTTTATGCGTCTTTTCGTCCAAGGTAACGTGTTCGGGTGTATGAAATTCCTGAATGCGGTGAAGCATGAATAGTATTATCGGCCTTATATAGAGGATGTGTAGCGATGAGCAGAACAATAGAAATCGACAACTAACATGGCGGTAGTCGGAGATAAAAGGGAAATAATGCGTATTTATGAATTCATGTCAGCTTTAAATAGGCTAAAGATGGGACTTTCATTGCAATATTATATAATTTTTAATTACATTACAATTTTTTAGGACGAAAAAACTTTTTTTGAGAAATCCATTTTTAATTTTTACTCTTTTAATGTTGTGCTTTATATTTAATAAAGGAATTGAAAACTTTTAATTGTTATATATCTTTTTCTAAATCATTAAAGCTCATCTTCTTATAACAGGAGTAAAGTTTTTTTTCTGGTCAACTTTTGTATGGCCTCAATCTGTCTTTAAACCACTTGCATTTTTATACCCCCGCTCCGTAACAAAAATTTCTGTTGCATTTTTCTCAGCAACTATTTATCGCAGATGCTTGAAATTTTTACACAGTGTTTGTTAAGGCATGCCATATCATGGGATATATTTTTGTACCAATCGGACGTCAACTTCCTGTTAAATGCTTATTTTTTAACCAAAAGAATCTGGGGGAATAAGCCGTTGCAAATCCCCACGACCTTCTCATACCTCTAATAAGAAGTAAAAAACGTACGAGTTAACTGGACATTTAAACGGTGGACAGTATTGTCCAAATGAAAATGTCCAAAAAGGCGTAACTGTGCTTTAATTTTATAGTATTTACATATAATTTAAACTGGCAAATTTGAAATGACAATCACGTACTCATTTCAAGAGTTTAAATACAAAAATGTTGATTACTTTCTAAAAATATTTTATTTACTAATTTACCTCAGTCATCATAAACAACCCCTAACGCAGGGGAGTCGACAAAGAGTATGGGGGAGTCGATTCCACCATTTGAAGTAGTCGATTTTTTCTGCTTCGGAAACAGGAGGAATTTAGGTAACACCTTTTGAAGGTATTTAAGTTTTTCCAAAAAAAAAATGAGTGGCGTCGGAATCAAATTGAAAGGGGGGGGGCTAGACTTGTACAAAATATTGACAAGCAAAAAAAGGTCTTTAGTATGTATAAATTTGCAAAAAAAAGTTAGCGCCCCCACCCCGGTTCCGACGCCTATAATATATACCACACGGAAGACAGCGGTAGTCAAACCACTAACGTATAACAAGGGGACTTGTTATTCGTCACAGGTCATACTTTGTGTTGGTCATTGGTCCGAGTGGTCTATGTGTCTTCTGGTACAACTACTATGCTTTTTCTTTCACAACAAAACACGCATTTGTAATGTGATTTTCCTGCCGATACAATTGGAAGTGAAATACATGCCTAGTTAATCGTTGAATTTTCATTAGGCGCACACTGTACGTTTGACTTAGCTTGTATTCTGCATTTTGAGCACAATTACATGCTTTTGTCCAGCGTATGTCCCTGTTGTGTTAACAAGACTTTCAATGATTCAGAAATGGGACGTCTTATCTTGCCATTTAAAGTAGTCCGAGTATCGCAATACGTCATAAAACGGATTTTACAATATTGGTTCGACTTTTACAAAGCGTTTTTAATACCCGGTATTGATTTTGCTCTACATCGCTGTTGTAAACAATGGCATTAATAAGCAATTAGAACGGTAATATATGTATTCTATGAGAGATAGAAATGATTAATGTTGAGAAACTCGATTCTGTTAAAATAAAATGAAAAACGAAGTTTCTGATTAACCAGGATCTCAGGTACGCTTATATCTTCTTTGTTTTGACCCCCCCCCCCCCCGAATTTTTCTTTTTCTTTTCCTAAAACCGATTGAAATTTAGAGACAGAAGCTTTTTCGAATTTAATCAATCTTCAATTAATTAATGTTTAAATGATATCTAACTTTGTTGACAGATCCAGGCAGAAAACTGTAGCAAAATGTGATTTTTACGGATTTTTTCGTCAGTGTCTACTTGGTTTAGAGCTAATAGCGTGAAAAATAATCCGTCAACATATAATTTATTTTACCAAATCTTTTTTCTAAGATGTCAATCTATAGAATAAACACCATGAATTTAAGTTTGAGTCCATAAAATAGTAAAGAAAATTACCAAACGCGATACTAGCATTGCATTTTTTGTATTCTATTTTGATACATCAGGTCCATAAAGCGTACTTACTTACGAAAATTTGCGCAAAATTGTTGATGAGATATGGCTTAAATAAATATTTATACTCTATTTTATATGTTCAGTTCTAATTTTCCCAAAATTGGTAATTATTTTTAGGAAAAACGGACGTCTGGCAAATTTCATAATTGTCAATAATTTTCGCAAGGGGGTACACCCGTCTGAGAGGTGATAACAAACAAACTAGCATGTAAACATACATATTTTCTTTTGTATATGTATTGCTAGAATGTATATTTATCATTTAAAGCCAAGCTTTAAATGATTGAGCCCATTTAGTGCCGAGTATAGGACTACCTTAATAGTTTCTTGCATGCACAACAACCATCTGTTTACAATACGAAATCGTGCAATCTTACAGAGAATAACATACATTTCATATCTTATAAAAGTAGTAGAAAACGCATATCAAATAATTTCAAGTTATTATTAGCAAATTTTTAATTATTAAGAAAAGAAAAATACATTTTAACAATGTATATTATTAAGTATTAAAAGAAAATTACATTTTAACAATGTAAACAAAAAGATAAACAAAAAAAACCCCAAAACGCGTACGATTCGAACACCCGCTGTTACATTGACATTTGTTCAAAGAACTCCTCGCTTACATGTACCACTACACCACCGATTCGCTTGTTTAGAGGGTATAATATAGCTGATTGTATTGTTATCAGTATTACGCAAACAACTGGACTTAGCCATTTAAAGACCAATTTTAAAAAATTAAAAGAAGAAAACTTACTTTTTACCATAGAGTGGGTTTTCGTACCATTTTTTGGAAAATCGAAAAAGATAGACGTTAATATGTGTTATCAATATTCGTTCTTTAAACAAGAGGCCAATTGGCCTTAACGGTCACCTGAGTAGCATATATCCAATACACAAACTTGTCATGGAGTCTCATATATGCATCTAATTAATTAGGTTTCATACTGGAGTAGAAAAATTATAAATTTGTAATGACAACCACATTTAATTCAAAAAGAACTGTGAAACCTATAATGTTGGTGAAAAACTAAAAGATCTGGTCTACAAAATAATGAATTCAGTTTTCCATTCAGGTGTGTGGGAGTAAAGAAGATAATTTTTAAACGTTATATGCATTACCATCTATACATCCATTTTTGCCCTGCCCTAGAGTCAAAACCCATACCCCAGGGGACATGAAAATTAAAATTTCAGTAGAGGACTTCCTGGTAAACATAATTATTAGTCGGGTTTTTTTTATACAGATGTGTGAGAATAGAGAAGAAGATTTTTAAACATTATATGCATTAACACTTTATTGCCATATTGCCCCCTCATGTCCTGAACCCCTGACCCTGGGGCCATGAATTTCACAATTTAGGTAAAGGAGATTGTGGATATCATAACCATGTATTCAGTTTTTTGCCCACATGTGTGGGAGTAGAGAAGAAGATTTTTTAAGATTTAAATCATTTTTACTATATGGCCATATTGGCCCCACCCTAGAGCATGAACACCTAACAAAAGGGTCATGAATTTCACAATTTTAGTAGAGAGCCTCATGGACATTTAGTTTTTAACAAATATATATGGGAGTAAAAAAGAAGATTTTCTAAGATTTAATACATTTTTACTATTTGGCCATATCGGCCTCACCCTAGAGCCTGAACCCCTGACCGAGGGGTCATGAATTTCACAATTAAGGTAGAGGGCTTCATGGACATCATAACCATGCATTTAGTTTTTAACAAATATATATGGGAGTAGAGAAGAAGATTTTCTAAGATTTGAAACATTTTTACTATTTGGCCATATTTGCCCACCCTAGAGCCTGAACCCCTGACCCAGGGGTCATGAATTTCACAATTTAGGTCGAGGGCTTCATGGACATCATAATCATGCATTTAGTATTTAACAAATACGTGTATTTGATAGTAGAGAAGAAGATTTTCTAAGATTTAATACATTTTTACTATATGGCCATATTGGCCCCACCCTAGAGCCTGAACCCCTGACCCAGGGGTCATGAATTTCACAATTTAGGTTGAGGGCTTCATGGACATCATTATCATGCATTTAGTTTTTAACAAATATATATGATATTAGAGAAGAAGATTTTCTAAGATTTAATACATTTTTACTATTTGGCCATATTGACCCCACCCTAGAGCCTGAACCCCTGACCCAGGGGTCATGAAATTCACAATTTAGGAAGAGGGCTTCATGGACATCATAATCATGCATTTAGTTTTTAACAAATATATATGGTAGTAGAGAAGAAGATTTTCTAAGATTTAATACATTTTTACTATATGGCCGTATTGGCCCCACCCTAGAGCCAGAACCCCCGACCCAGGGGCCATAAATTTCACAATTTTGGTAGAGGGCCTCATGGACATCATAACCATGCATTCAGTTTTTTCCTCACATGTGTGGAAGTAAAGAAGAAGATTTTTGAAAATTTGGCTTTTTTTGCATATTTGGCCCCGCCCGTGGCACCCCAGGGGTGGTAGAGCCATAAATTTCACAATTTAGATTCTTCTTACCATAGAGATGCTTCACACCAAAAATGGTAACGATTGGCCTGGTAGTTTTCAAGAAGAAGTTAAAAATTGTAAAATTGTTAACGCACGACGCACAACGCACGACGACGGATGAAGACCAATTGCAATAGGTCACCTGAGTGACTCAGGTGACCTAAAAATGGTACGATGACCCACTCTATGAAAAAATATAATTTGAACATCCGATTTTTATATCATTTTGTTGCCAAATTAGCATATAACTATTTTGTTGTCTTAATAACAATTAAATGTAAAGTTACTTTTTGTGGGTTATGGCAGCACTATATGGATATGATTACATATGTTTAATAAATGTAACAAAAGTGAAATTTGTTAGAAAAAAAATGTTAGTTTTTTTAATGGACCTATGTGGTTTTTTGCCTCGGCTTATTCCCCCAGATTCTTTTCAAACAAATTTTCGTCAAAGATTTCTCAGCAGCTATTTATCGCAGATACTTGAAATTTTTACACAATATTTTTATAGGCATGCCATATCGTGGGATATATTTTTGTACCAATCAGACGTCAACTTCCTGTTAAATGACGACTTTGTTTATTTTTAGCAAATATTTTCAAACAAATTTTTGTCAAAGAATTCTCAGCAACTGTTTATCGCAGATACTTGAAATTTTTACACAATATTTTTATAGGTATGCCATATCGTGGGATATATTTTTGTACCAATCAGACGTCAACTTCCTGTTAAATGACGACTTTGCTCATTTTTTAACCAAAAGTTTCAAACAAATTTTTGTCAAAGAATTCTCAGCAACTGTTTATCGCAGATGCTTGAAATTTTTACACAGTATTTGTAAAGGCATGCCATATCGTGGGATATATTTTTGTACCAATCGGATGTCAACTTCCTGTTAAATGAGTACTTTGTTTATTTTGGCCAAAATTTTCAAACAAATTTTCCTCAAAGATTTCTCAGCAGCTATTTATCGCATATGCTTGAAATTTTTACACAGTATTTGTTTAGGCATGCCATATTGTTGGATATATTTCTGTACCAATCGGATGCCAGCTTTCTGTTAAATGTCGACTTTGCTTATTTTGCATATTCACATCAGAGCGGGGGTATCACTAGTGAGCATTTGCTCACAGATATCTTGTTGGTTTTCCAAAACAAAACTTGGCATACATTATCGTTTGGTGAAGGGCTTTAAAGTTAGGATAAGACCATTTTTTCATGAAAATATTATTTAAAAATAAATTAATAGGGGGTAAGATATTTCCAAAGAACCAATGGTCAATAATATAAAACCATATCCCCTTCTCCGTTGGCATACTGGTGCACATTTTAAGAAAGGTTTTGGTAATTGAGGCTTGCTAAGTTAGAATAGAAGTCGGAGGGTGTGATAAATTGCCAATCTTATGTACGTCCTTTTGATTCAGAAAGAGGCCCCAATTGTTCATGCTCTGGTAGAAAATGGAAGCCGTAATTTGCATTTAAAAAGGATTTTAAGTCATAAAATTAGAGAGTGGTTACAATTTAGGGGGAGGGATATATAGTATTTATAACATTATTGAACTCCCAATATATCATATTATATATTTATATACTTGTGTTAGTAATTTGCATACAAAACAACACATAAAGCCTCGTATTCATTGCTTTTGTAGCACTTTCGGTCAAGTTTTGGCATGGACAAATCAGTTTAAGAATTGTTTACATTTGGTCTGCATGTGTAAAAAATGGCCTAATTACATCCCCATAAAATGTTTTGCAAATGAAGTTTTACTTGGACACTATGAATGGACGTTGGGACGATAGGGCCCCCCTTTCCATGAAAAAAAATGAAAACTGTTTTATATTAACATTGTTAAGTTAAAGAATCTTAGAATCTCTGCTCACCACACCCTGCGGCAAAAAAATTAAATAAATAAAAATAAAAGCAAATTCGGATATCTGCGCATGATCTGGATTTACCCTTGCTGTATAGTGCAGTACATTAAATACAAAGTTATCCAAAGTAGGCATCCAAACAACGCACACTCATTAAATTTTGCACAAAGTATAGTTTAACCTAAAAATCAAAATCAAGTGGAACTCATGTGTACATATAGAAGTTGACAGCCCCATTACAATTAAAATTTGTTAAAGGATCCGCCAATGCATTAGCACTATGTATAACCTAAAGGGTGCAGGCCTATCATTTTTTTTAAACATAGATCCACACACCGTATACAGTGGAGTTATTGTTGACTTCCTTATTGGTATCGATTATGACTAATGCGCTTCTCCGTACTTTTAAGAATTAGTTTCGGTTTCGAAGAATTGACACTTTTTCATAACGTGAGTTTTTGTTTAGTTTTGTATTATACAAAGTTTTCCAACTTTTCGAATACTAGTATTTATTTGTGATAACACTACGGCTAAACGTATTGGTCAACTCATTTTATCGATTGCCCAAAATAAGAGACTTTCGGAGCGCAAGCGGGGTTTGCATAATAAATACGAAATGAAACTAACTTTAAAATGTCAATGATTTTATATCTTGTTAAACAATCGAAGAAAATTATGCATGTAAATTTAAGTTATCAGGAATAGTTCTTTGAATATTAAGAGGGGATCACTATTATGGTTGGGGTGTGATGAATCTTTTTTTAACCCCCATCGGACTTTATTGCATTTGATCACACCCCGACAAAAATTATCACCTCACAATACCCAAATAATCATTTCTAATTCCTTAATTATAGGATTTTCACGTTTTACACCGGTTACATGTTTGATATGTCAGTTGACCAAAGTCCATAAGGATTATTTTTGCGTAGTTACATGTAATAGGTCCCTAGACCACCAACTATTTTTCCAGGTGCGAAGGGTGGGTGGGTACGAGGCACTGTGCAATAGATATCTTACAATTATAGCTCATGTAGTATTGGTGTCTGTTGCATTGTTAAATTATTTCATATTTAAATCTGTTTTCATCTATTTTATTGATTGGCCCAGGGTTGGAGTGCGGTATAGTCATGATCACGCATGAACAATCTAGCTCTGATTCTAGAGTTTGTTTACACAATATCGTATTTTATTTATTTAGATACAAATGTTATTGAAAAGGTCATGGGGCAAATTATGTCAATAAATCTAAAGTAATTTTCCCAAAACCTATTAAATCGCTTGAATTAACTTATTTCTCAATAAATATCAAAGATATACGAATATCGTGTACTGGTACTGTACCAGTTATCGGCTAAGACCAATTATCGGCTAAACTGAGGGTTCGGGTTTATAGCACGCGACTATCCGAGATTTTTTAATTCAGTCGTCTGTTTCGAATAAAGAAAAGTAAGTTTGCTTGAAAACTTTCTTGAATATGTTTTAAACATGAGCTTTAACGATCATTGTTTACCGCTGATTTACATCTTTGCACTTTCAGCAGTGGGGAAAGTGACGTTATAAGTTAAAAATAGAATATGACCTCTTTGTGATACGTTATTATATCCCTTCTTTGATTTGACATATAATATCAATGCATATTAAATTTCTCAACAATAGGAATTCACTAAATTCTGAAGGATTCATGGTGCAGTTGAACGCCTAATTGCACAATTATGTATTGAACAGCATACGTTTTTATGTATTACCGTATGATGATAAACGGATAATTTTATGAGTTTTGTTTATGTATAATAACCCTACGACCTATAGGCTGACCCTGCAATGGACATAATTCAATTTTCACTTTGCAGAATATGAAATCAACATGTAAAGGAATTTTACTGGGTTATTATCACGAAGCCGATAACTGGTACAGTAAATCGTAAAAACTCGGCAAATTCGGAGCGTGCTAAATAGCCCAAAAACAATATGTTTGGGTTCTAAATGTTGATATAATCTAACGATGGATAAATAAGGAGTTCACCATTCAAAGTATGTCAAGTTTTATTCAAATATATTAAGAAATAAGGAAACACGAAAAGAAAATGTAAAATTATAGTCGATGACTGGTATAGTGCCAGTATGTTGAAGTCAAATTGAAAAAAGTGGAAAGAGTTAAAAGTCATTAAATATTACGTGGTAAAAAGTCGCAATAACGAAATAATAAAAATCATGATAATGAAGTAAAAAGTGAATGAAAAATTATGGTACCAACTATTAAAAGTTGTGATAATGATTTCGTTAATATCTACTACAAGATAAACAGTTGTTGATATGAGTTAATAAGTCGTGTATGTAATGCATGTTGCTATTAAGAGACAAAATTAAAGCTGTTATTGCTATTTAATAAATTAATATGCAAAATAAAAATAAAAACTACCTATTCAAAAAAAAAATTATCTATTCATTTTAGGCTAAATTAAAATATTATTAGTCCCAAAAACTTGATAAAAAGTGATTATTTATTTCAAGATTGAAATATTCAACACTCAATATTATTAACTACCATAATCCAAAGGTTTACTTAATATCTTAACCTACAACAATTCATGAAATAAAATTAAAAGCATGCATGTAGGTCACGAAAAAAAATTCGTTAAAAGAACAAACAAAATGTATTCCAATGGTACGGTTATAAAGTTTAGTCTGCATTGAAAATTATGAAGCTAATTGCAAACTTAGAACACTCTTAAAATAATTTATTTTGCAGATTAAAAGGACGTGATACAAAAATGACGATCAGAATGATAATATTCCTAGTACTAACGGTCTTTCACAGAGTCTTGTCACAGAAAAGACTTGTGGAGAATACAACTTGTTTGGAGTTAGCCAAACCATCAAATCAACAGTTACGTCTAATCTGTAGTCAAAATGACTACCACTGTCTCCTGGACGAGACTTTTACCAAGGAGTTTGAGGTCTGCACGGAGTGGAGGTGGATTCCCGAAGGTAAGAGGAACCGTGTGTCTGAAATATTGAAGCCACAGTCTTTGTAAGCACCATATAAGCGTCTCCATTTAATTTTGTAAATGACGAATGATAAGTGTATATATAAAATACATGGCTATACTGTATTGAAATATAAGCTATATTTGGGCGATGGTAAGAAAACGTGAGAGAGGGCAAAGCTTTTTTTGATGGGGGATTTAAAATGTTGCTAACATACTTCAGTTGCTCTTTGGACTCTATCTCCTGTATTTACGGACTCCATTTATAATTCGGTGACCGGTTCTGTGCATAATTATTTGCTCATATAATCAACTTTGATATAAACTAGTGGCACATTTACTTTTTCTGCTTGGTTGGTAAAATTGTCTTATTATCCCGCATTTTCACACATTCTCTTCATCAAAAGCTTGTTGATATCAACATTCGAATCTGCAATAGTTTCCCTCGCATAGAACCCCATAGTTAGTAGAGTATAAGCATCGCAGGCTCTGGTCTGTGTCATAATGAATTTTATTTTCTTTTTTTCTATGCAGCGATGTTTGAGACCGTCATTGAATGTTTTTTTTAAAACTGAATGAAATGAATTGCATGGCTTAGAGATTCGCTTGTAGAATACCCAGTGATTTCAGATGCTTATAGCTTTTCCTACTGTCCCTTACTAATGGAATCTGTCTACCGATTTTCTGACCCATAACCTAGAAAAAAACAACTGAGTGAGCACTTAAGTAGAGCAAAAAGTATTTATATGAATGCTTTTTGGCAGTTAGTCAATTTCTTAAACAAACTGGCAACTAACATAGGCGTTTACAAACAAAGGGGACGAAAGCAGCTGCACTAAAACCCATTGACTATTAAGGGTTAAAGATTCGTAATTCTATATATTAGTATGTAAAACTTCATTCCCCCATTGTGGCCCTATCCTACTACGGGGACTACGATTTGAATAAACTAAAATCTACACTACCTTATGATGCCTCCACACAAGTCTGAACTTTTCTGGACAAATGGTTTAAGAAAAGAATATTTCTGAAGATTTTCTCCATATATGATAAGGTAAAATATATAAAACTTTATTTCCTCATTGTGGCCCAACCCTAACCCGGTGACCATGATTTAAACAAATCTACAATACAAGCTTTAACACAAATATCAGCTTTTCTGGCCAAATGGTTTTTGAGGAGAGCATTCTTAAATCTCATCTCTCTATATATATTACTTTGATTGTCCTTAGGGCGCAGATCTTCCGCCTTGTGAATGTGTTCTCATTTTCAGTATCTGACACAAGGTCATCGCTCTCATTCTCTCTAACCGTTGTCAACCTGTGGGAAAACTTTCCTGCTATTCTAATCCATTCTTTAATATTGAGCTTATAAGCCCTGTCACCAGTTTTAAAGCGGTGGGGTCAGACACACATTTTGGCATCTTTTCCCAATCACCTAATATATCAGAATTAAAGTGATACTGCATTTTATTTCCTTCGTTTTAAAACTTTCCTGGCATTTCTTTCTTGATAGACTTAGTAATGTTATCAATGTCTTTACTAGAAATAATAATTCCTCCTTGCCACTCTCAATCTTTGAGTCCAAGTATGTTCGAAACAAGTTTAATGTGTCTGCAAGGTCTAGCTGTTCAGGAACTTTGTACGTTGATTGTGCAGATACTGCAGGCTGTGGTCTAGGTTGAACTGCAGGTTTTTCCAAAAAGTTTTCTACGTCTGTTTATCTGTATGTCGCAAGGAAATCAGTCTTAAGCTGTCGAGATATCTCAGATAGGCAAGCGAATTCCCGAATAACTTCCTCTATTTTAATACCCACTCATGTAACTTTGGATACGCCATAGTAACTTAAACGACCAATCGGATATGAATATAACAACAATGTTTAAACACGTGTTACTAGAATCATTTATATATATTTATTCATTACTTTGTAATTATATCATAAACACAAACAAATAAGGAAACTTTCTTATATTACTCTCTGTAGAATATAAACTAATAAGTGTTTATGTTTATCTTAATATTAATATATACTTTGATCACTATTAGAAGATTAATGGTATCTACAATTTTTATTTAGAAAAATCTGATATAAAGATTTTATAATAATTTTTCCACTATTCTCGTGTAAGGGATGATTATACAATGTTTAAATATACATGTTTAAAAATACATATATAAAGAAACAAAAAAAATTAAAAGGATATTTGTTCAAGTTACTATTGTATAATACTGTGCATGTATTTTTATGAATAATTTTGAAGGAAAATGTGCGTATTTCAACACATATGGAAGAGGAAACATTGACGAAAGGAACTGCATCCCAAAAAACAATCTGACTTGTTCACAGGGTACTGTTCAGTTCTCATCAGCAACAAATACAACATGTGAGTAAAAGCAGCTTTCTTTGTCTCAGACTGACGTCCTAAAATATGAAACAAAACATTATTAATGTTGATATTCTCTGTAACTTACTTATATTTTTTTAAACAACAAATCATGTAATTCTTATTGATAAGATGTATTGATAAAAATGTAGAAAAATAAAAATTGAATTTAAAGCCGTTTGATCCGTTAGATAAGGGTATTAAAAAAGTAATGGACTGGTGATGAAAAAGAAATATTGTTAGGCCATAAATAATCACCTAAAAGTATAAGGATATTATTTTTTCCCATTTTCCCGATTACGGCGGGTGTGACCGGTAGAAGAGAATGCTCACTCATCCATGCATGTATATATGACACCTGATCTATCTCTTATGTTTTTCAGAGGTCCATGTTTTCTCTAGTCCAGTTTTGTATTTTTGCTGTGGACTTTAATATTGAACACTGTTCGATATCACCACATGTCATTTTGTCAAATTTTTATTTATACTACACAAATTTAAAGGCCAAAAAGGCAAATTATCATTGAGCTAGTTGTTTTGGAATGCATAAAGTAGAAACAATCGACATTTTTATGCTTAAGTTGCTACAAACATTTGTGTTAATTTTTATTTATATCCATTTTTTTAGTTATCCAGGTACAGAGGAGTGTATGATGCAAACAAGCGGGTGCACGGTTGTTACTGTCATATATAACACAATCAGTTTAATATATATTTGAAAATAGATATTTACTGTATAAATGAAGTATATTTGATGATATATTCTCTTTAAGACACTGCATGTTATGCACAGAAAGAGATTAGTACATCACCGCCTAGTACAACAAGGTAAGCTTAAAACCTTTGCATTCATCCGAATCAGGGGATTATTTGCTCTCCATGTCTTTAAGTTGCCGTGAGCATTCCCTGTTTTTTCTGTGAAACTGGCCAAAGACGATTATAAATGTCATGATTCTTTCCATTTTTGGTTAAAGAATTAAGGTGTCACTCAAATGCTTTTCATGTGTTGTTATGCGTTGTCCATGCATCAATAGTAAACTTTGGAACATTTTTAGTTGAATTTTTCTGAAATGACCTGGCGACGTGACAATATTTATGTAATCTATAATGTAATGTTATCTAGCTATGTAATATTTGATTACCTATCTTTAAAAATTGCGTTTGAGCTATTTTGCCGAATATTTATCAAAACCAATATATGAATCGAAAATGACCATTTGCATATATTTATTTGTAATAAATACATCTTGTAGTTTAAATGAACAACTTTCACACTAACAAATGGCTAGAAGAGCTAAAACTTTTGTGAAAGCATCTTTAGGTAGTGCAATTCAAAGTTGTGAAAATCATGATCCCCGGGGGTAGGGTTGGGCCACAATGGGGAGCCGAATTTTTGCATAGGAATATATAGAGTAAATCTTTAAAAATCTTCATCTAAGAAACTAATCAGCCAGGAAAGCTGACACTTGGATGCATTCACATGTAGCGTAGATTCAAAGTTGTAAAAATCATGACCCTCGGAGGTAGGGTGGGGCCAGAATGGGAGGTCAAACTTTTACATAAGATAATTATAATAGAGAAAATTTTGTTTGGAAATATCCTCAGGTAGTGTTAATTCAAAGTTGTTTATATCATGACCCCAAGGGGTAGGGTTGGGACACAATGGTTGTCGAATTTTTACTTAGGAATATATAGAGTAAATCTTTAAAAATCTTCTTCTCAAAACCAATTGGCTTGAAAACGTGTGTGAAAGCATTCTCGGGTAGTGTAGATTCAAGTTCGCTCAAATCATGATATTCACAAAAGCTGAATTGTTATGATATATATATTTACTTATATGCATTCATTTTGACATATTGCTGATTCTTTAAAATTGTTTAGACTTTGGCCCCTGGGCGAATCTTGTGCATCACAAGGGTTTCTGAGTTTTATGAAGGTTTATATACTATTTTTAAAGGATCTTTTTGAGAACTGAAATACTCAACATATGATATGACTATAAAATCATCCTGTTAGAAAAGGGACTAATGATAATAAATATATAAGAATATCCAGGGAAAAATGGATTTTAATTTATACAGGATCAGCTCAGGTGAGCGATGTGGCCCATGGGACTCTTGTCGCTTAACACTACTGCTTATTTTCGTCCTCCTAGAAAGTCGCTGACCCAGGTATTAAAGACCTGGCCATGGGTAGACCTAGTTGAATATTCATGTGGACAGCAATTAGGCATATAAGGAAGGAGAACACACATTCAAACTTGTAATATTGCAGCGTTAATCTCTTAGGAATAGATAGCTGCATACAGGAAGCGCGTGCTAATAAGTCAATTGCGTGGTATTTAGGGTCATTTGATAATGGAACGGTGTCCATAGTTTCTTTCCTTGATATTTATTCTCTATGTAATGAGTACATAAGAATGCATGAACTTCTGAATTAATCACTGCCAAAGCAAACATCTCTTTTGTTTTTTCTTATTTAAAGCTTTGATAAAACTTCCATCATGATAATACAGAAAGCATAATTTTTTACATACACGAAATTATTTAGTTTAATTTCTATTTAGTTTTCAAAACATTCTGATCTGTATATTTAACTTTTAAAAAACCTTTTATTTAAAGCACATCCGTGAAATAAATGGCTTTATATAACATCTGGTAAACTAAATTTAAAACCCGTCGATCAGCTTGGAAAATTCCCATCTTTTAAAAAACGAACTCTTTATCTCTCAAAGTTTTTCCTTAGTCCCATGGACTCCGAACCATCGAGAGTCACCTGTACTTGTTTTGAACCATTTTTTGGATGCTGAAGGTAGTTACGATTTTGGACAAGATTGAAGTTTTTGGAGCAGTTGCCTATGATGGCCACATGCTGAATCTAAGCCGTTTATTCTGATGCTTTCGATCAGTCGTTTAACATTTTAACATTTGACTGATTTAACCAAAACAGCGATACACCTGTCATTAATAAAAATCACCCCTCAATCTGCATTTACTGCCTTAGATATGTGAAAAAAGGCTAACGGGAGGATAGAAATTGACATAATTGCTTCATACTTCGGATAATCCCTTCCAAATTTAGCACTGATATGAATATTCAAAAGTCATCGATTTTAAAATTAATCAACATACAAGTAAAAAGTATACATGTGGATAATATATGATTTTTATTTTACAGATCTTATACAAAGATGTATAAAAATTCATACATTTTGAAATATTAACATAAACACATAGTGCAGGGAAAGTGATGATATGGAATGCCTCAACTGCCTTATGTAGATGATTTTCATTATATGATGATACTTCAACATTACATACTGATACTTAAACATTATATGCTGATATTTTAACGTTACATGCTGATACTTCCTCATTATATACCCAAATTATTTAAGCTAATGTTAGAGCAGAAATTTACAAATCTAGAGAAGAGGTAAAGGGTTCTGTTTCATTGATCCTTTACTAACGATTGCTGTAAACCACATGAATATAGGATTATGTAATATTGTTCGTTTTAATTTCATCGCCATTCCTCATATATTTGGTATTTTGAGAATAAACTTGGGGCAGCTTTATGAGAAAAATATACATCGGCAGGTGTCTATGATTGATCGGCATGGTTATATTTGTTAGATTTCTTTTAATTCAGAGTTTTAAACAAATTTCCATAAAACTTCTAAAATGTTGGTGATAAGGATGAAATTATCTTTGAGTGTTCATCCATCCCTCAATCAATTCAGCTGTGAATCGGACATAAGACATCCCTCTTCTTTGCCCATGCAATCTTACTCATACCTCACCCAAGGAATGCCTATTAAGTAAAAGTGTATATGCTGTGGCTTGGTCAGTTTGAACAAAAGACCTACTCAAGACACACTATAAATTGTTAAAAAGTCTTTGGACGGACAAAGTAGAACATATATTTCCCTTTTCCCCTATACTCATAATTCAGATAAAAAAAAGTCCTTTTGAATAAAAGGTTTGCAGTATTCTTAACCCTTAAACAAACGGAACATTTTACTGATGAACAGGAGAGACAGCTAACTGCTTTAGAAATCAATTTAGGCATTCTTAAATTATATTATACATAATTATATGTATAACATATGAATATATATATGTATAGATGTATTTGAATTATATGCCATATTATCTGGTATTTTTATCCTTTATGCACTAGACTTGAAAGTCATCTATATAACTGAGTCTTAAATAAAGTGAAAATGGTTTACAGACAAATTTGACCCTTACCAAAGTGAAAGAGTCCATTATGTCAAAAGTGAAAGTCATGAAATATTTCTAAATTTTTGAGATCCAGTATAAAGACAAAAACTTCTCCCCTTCGCTTAATCTTGTTCTGTTCAAAATTTAACTTAAAGAATGCCCCTGTAAGTAAAGGCTTTGCAGTGAAGTCTATGTTTAATGCAAAATTTCTATGTCTCTCACAGAATCCCATCACAGTCAAGGCTTTTGGTGAAAACAACTTGTCTGGAGTTAGCCAAACCCTCAAATCAACAGTTACGTCTGAGCTGCAGTAATCCAAATGATTACCACTGTCTTTTGGATGAAAGTTATACCCAGGAGTATGAGGCCTGTAGGGATTGGAAGTGGATTCCCGGAGGTAAGAGGAATTGGGTGTCTGAAATATTAAAGCTGTACAACAAAACCATTGTAAGTATTGTCAACAAGAAACATTATCTACTCTGTTTGCATGAAGATGACATACCTTGTCGAATCTAATAGTTATATAATATATACCTAAGACCATTGCATGGGCGGATATAAGGGTAAAAAAAGTTTATGCAAAACGAACAACTATTTTTAAAAAACATACTTAAATACGAAACAGACCAGCTGAAAACAAAAACTTACAACCTCTATTGCAAAATTAAAAGACACCAACACAAAACATCACCAATGATCACCAACAGTCGTGCACTGAATAAACGCTAAATGGCTTGCATAGTATTGGGCTACATTATATAAATAGTGCCTGTTTTGGAGGGTAACAGTTGAAATTGACACCCGAAAAAAACCACTGTCAACCGACGCAAAGCGATATTTTGTTTTTGACATTGCGCCGAATGTCGAAATTAGGACCTAGTATGCTTACATTTCACTGATTTAATCTAAAAAGATATTTGATTTTAGATAAAAATAATTTGAATACAAACTACTTGAACCCTTTGTGGCACAAGTTTCATCTTTCTGTGTCTTCGATTAACTGAATAACGCCACTTAGATATAACTTAGTCAAGTACTCGGAAATCATGAAAATGGTCAGATATATCGATTAAAAGATATATAGAATAAAGATCTTTATCATTTGTTCAAGGGGTGCTGGCAAAAACTGTGTTATTATTTGTATTATAAAATGTGCTATTATTTGAAGGAAAATGTGCTTTTTTCGACACATACGGAGAAGGAAACGTCGACGAAAGGAACTGCATCCCAAAAAACAATCTGACTTGTTCACAGGGTACTGTTCAGTTCTTATCGGCAACGAATACAAAATGTAAGTAAAAGTAGTTTTCTATTTCACAGACTAACTTGCGAGTGTAATACAATGTCCATGTAAAAACAACTAAATTTTTATAAGAATACTGTTATTTATGGCATGCTAAATTTGCAAAAATAAGCTAAACATAGTTTGAAGTCGATAAACTACGTTTATCAGTTGTATACTGTAGTTGACAGTAAAGTATCGTAAAGTATTGTGTATAGCACACACCAGTGTACAGTACCGATCAGACCCAACCTAACAGAAAGTAAACCCCAACTAAACCCTGGGTTTACTTTCTGGGTTTACTCTGGGTTTTTTAGAGTGGACCCAGAGTAAACCCAATGTAAACCCAAAGTAAACCCAGAGTGGACACAGAGAGTAAACCCAGTCAGAAGTATACCCCTAAAAGCAGACGCTAACTGTGTATTCGGAATATACAAAGGGTAGGAATTAAAGGCAGTATGATGGTAAGATAAAATACTAATCTGCTTCACACTCCAGTGCATACAGTTGACCTCAAAAGCAATTTCAAAGTAAACCCAAAGTTAACCCGGAGTAAACTCCAAGTAAACCGAAATTGTAAACCCGGGTTAAGTTGGGGTTTACTCTGGTGTTAGGTTGGGTCTGATCGGTACTGTACATGTATGTTACGTTCACGGTAACATATCCCAGGATTCTCAGTTTATTAGCATCAGCTCATTTCCAATGCGCCATAAGTGCACAATCAACACTGGTCTTTAGATCCTATAAATCATTGGATATTGAATCAGTATAATGTGTTTGTATATTTTTATTTTACTAAAAAAGGATTTTGGCTTTTATTCAGTTTTAAACGATCAATACTTAATAACATATATACATGTATTTTGAATGAAACACGGTACTTAGTCTTCAGTGAAAATATATTATACATGTAAAATATGAATGAAAATTGTTCGGCTTTCTATGTATATGAATTAAATCCGGTATATACATGGTACGCTCACCTAACTTATAACTAATTACTGATAGGAAAAAGTAAAACATTTTTTAAATGCATTGAATTCTAAACACTATACGGATTATAGTTCTTAGAAATTTACATGTTTTCATGATCACGGCGCCGTTTCAGCACGTAATGATATTGAATATTATACATTCATTCAACAGATGAACAAATGAAGTGTTTTATGTTTCCATGGCAATCCGTGTTCATTGGAGCGGCGTTCATTACAGTAATCTTCGTCAATGGAAAGACTAAGCATTTACACAAGCACAACTTAGGTGTTGATAACTATTTCTGCATTCTGCATAGTGGGTGACAACGCACTATGAAAAAAAGTACATTTTGAAAAACCCTTTCAAAGTGCGTTAAAACTGGGAAAAAATGAACGCACTTTGAAAAAAAACAAAGTGCGTTAAATTTGTGACCAAGCACTCTAGAAAAAAAATTCAAATTGCGTTATGAGTGTACATTAATTTTTTTTTTTACTTTCAAGACACTAAACACACTTTAAAAAAATTGTATAAATCACAAACTATAGGCTTCGTTCCTTAATGATTTTGTTTTATTCAGATTTGAGTGTCTTATATATGTATTATATTTCTGTAAACAGTGTTTGATATGTTCTATAATCACTGGGATTAGGAAGAGGACAACCAATAATACAGTACAAGTTTTAATGAGATATTTATATCATTTACTTGAAAAATGCAGCCACTTTATCTTTTCTTCCCAAACATCATATTAATTCCATAAATATATTGTTTATAAATCTGCAAGTTTCAAAGCATAAATCTTCAAATTCAAACCACATAATTTTTTTTATATATTTAGTAAGATAGTTATATGTACAGCCGTTAAAACTTTTCAACTTAAAGATAAGCATTCGAGCCTGCACTTTTTTGCATTTATTTAATTTTCAAAAGATATATTAGTATTGCATTTGATTATTTTGTCATTATATAGGTCATTTGTTCTTAAGGTTCGCCGACACAACAAATTATTAGATGGATCTTTAGTATCGTTTTTTTTTCTATGGATTAAATTTAAAAAATAACATAAAGTCACGTTAAGTACTTACTAAACAATGATATTTTTCAAAGAAATTGAAACGAAAATGCGAAATTTTAGGAAAATTGCTTTTTTATCAAATTTGAACCGATCCCGATTGAAAAAAAATGACCCAGATCAGAATTATTTTAAAATTGAAATATTTCACAAAAAGGCTGCAATTTAGTCTGAGAAATTGATATGAATTATAAAATCATTAAATGACTAAATCATTTTACAGCTAAGCAAACTAAATTTTTGGCAAAACTTGTGATATATTCTAACTTTATATGATTTCGTTCGGGATCAGTTGTCAGCAGAGGATGCTCACTCTTCCTAGGCACCTGATCCTACCTCTATCTATTTGGAGGACCGTGTTGCTCTGCTTTGAATTTGTATTTCGTTTTATGGATTTTTTAAAAGGTTCACGGTTTGTTATTGTCATTTCTTCATTACATTCGATCGGGATTGGTTCGATTTTAAGATTTCCCAATTTTTCTTAATTTCACAATTTCGTTTCAATTTTTTGTTAAAATATAATTGTACAGCAATTGTTTAAAGCCAGTAACAGAGTATTTGCAGTTTTTATCAATAGATTAAAAAAAAATCCACAGCAATTCTCGTTTTCCATTTTCATAAATATTTTTTTTTAACAAAAATACTATAAAGTTTATATAACGGTCTTTGATATGTATTTATAGATTATTATATTGTACATTAATTGATACCAAATTTAAGCTTTAATATATCCTGTTCGCCGATAATAAGATGTTTCAGGGTTCTACAAAAATTTTTTATAAAAAATAATTTGAAGCCGATATTGGTGTCATTTTTGTATAAAAATTTCTCAAAAACGATTTTTCATCGACCCATCAAATAATGCATGGTGTGTCGAGCAACCTTAAGCCTATAAACGCCGTATATAGGTCACCTATTGTGTCCCTCAAAATTAATCATTTTCTTTTTTCTTTAGAGGATAAATACCGGTATTGACAAAATGAAATGATGACCTAATTGAAAGGACGGCTGACGACAAATTAATGTAGTCCATGTGATATTTTGAAATACATATCTTAATTTACTCTTAAACCTTTTTACTTCATGTCAAAATTATTAAATTAAATGATTTTATCGACATGCCTTTTCAATGCGAAATAGTATGAAGGAAAGCTAAAAATCTCATGAGTTCTTTTTTCAATATCTTATTGAGCAAAGAATTAAACTTTCAAACTATTAAAGATAGTTTGTTGTCTTCTGAACCATTTCATCAAGTTGGTTAGGTTAGAAAAATGAATTGGAGATGATAAAACAATTGTCAAACTTTTTTTAGAAGTTCCATTCTTGTTCACTCTTTAGGTCAAGAACAAAGAGTTGTGTCAATTAGAGGCTAATAACCCAATTTCTACATGTATATAAGCAGCCGGGTTTGATTTGTTACTGTCCAAAATTGTTATGATTAAAGTTTATCAAACATTGAAATTAAATTCGTATTTTACATGTATACTACAAAAATTAAAGGACTGTATGTCTATGTTTGAAGATCACAAATAGCCAATATATCACATTGCTTTTTAGTTTGGGATAACCTAAAAAGAAAACAACAAATCTTTTATGCAAGAGTTATCATATCACGAACATTTATGTAGATATTTATTTGTGATTTAATTTCATTTATCCAGATACAGAGGAGTGTATAAGGCAAATAGAGTTAATTGATGCTTAGTTGTTACTGTCATATATTTCAAAATCTAGTTTAATGATATCTTTGAATATGGATAGTTTTATAACAAAAGGCATATGGGCCACATCGCTCACCTGAGCAACAATAGACAGAGTAAAACCTGGGCATTATGAAGTCACATACAAGATATCTGGACCATAAAGTTTGGTAGATTCTGTATTAAAAAATAAATTTTTGTTCCCCTGGATATCTCTATAATTATCATTGAACAAATTGAAATCTATCCTACCCGATGATACTTCTACATAAGTTTCAGTTTTTTCTGGCAAATCGGTTTCTAAGAAGATATCTGCTTCTTGAGGATAATCCCATCCAAGTTTTTGAGATAAAGCTTTTTGAATGTTTTTTTTGTGTCTATTTCTCCTGATAAAAATTTGACCTCTCATATTGATCCCACTCTACCCCTGGGGATCATAATTTGAACAAACTTAAATTTTCCCTACATGAAGATGCTTCAAGACAAGTTAAATCTTGTCTGGTTAATTGGTCTTTGGGACAAAGATTTCAAAAGATTTTCTCTCTATATATACCTATAAAAAATTTGGCCCCCGTCATTATGGCCCCACCCTACACCCGGACCCATGTTTGAATAAACTCCAATCAACTCTTCCTGATATTAGTTTAAGCTTTTGTTGCAAAAGGTTTACTCTTTACCCCTGGGAATCATAGTTTTAACAAACTTAAATCTACCCACCTGAGGATGCTTCCAAGCAAGTTTCAACTTTTCTAACCAAACGGTTTTAGAGAAGACAATTTTTGAAAAACACCAACAAAATTTTAATAACTTTTTATCTTAAAAGAGAACGTGGTCCTTCATTTTAATAAACTGAATTCCCTTGGCCCAATGATGCTTTGTGCGAAATTTGTTTAAAATTCGAGTAGTTTTTGAAAAGTCGAAATTATAAAAAGTTTACAGACAGACACACAGACGGACGAACAGACGGACAGATGGACGCCGGACAAAAAGTTATAAGAAAAGCTCACTTGAGCAATAGAAAACTAGATGCTATCATTAGACAATTATACCCGCACCAAGTGTTTACTCCTAAATATCACTGCTTTGTTATAGTACATGTTTTTAGTAAAAACGAAGGCTACATGCAATTTGCTGTAATTTTTAAAACTTATAATTTTCACAGAGGATGAGATCCCATCCCATAATATCAATAAGAAGCCTTTAATGTACGATTTGGAGTTGAACTGTTTGCATGTGAATAGATTTTTTAAGTTAATCAATAATCTTAACATTTCATGTCATAGAAAGTATGGTCTATATAATTATTGCAAACAAAATAAAATTATACCCCACCCCCTTAATAATTCCTTTATACTGCCGTTATAGTACCAAAAATACACCTTGCCCGCACCCCCCCCCCTCCCCTGCAAACACAATTACATATATTACTCTGAACCCCCTCCCCCACACTCCTCATGGATAAATAAATATCCATCACAATATTTTGATAACAACGAAAGCCTGTACATTTAGTTGCAACAAAAAAAGTTATAAGTAGTGCAAAATAAATTACATACATGTAATCATATTGCGCAATGGTTCTCACTGCAGAACTGCAAGGACAGAAGATATAATTACTGATTTAAGGTGGTATAAGACACATGTCAATATTTATGTGGATAAAAGAGCGTTATAATCAAAATTCTTTTATGATGATTTTTTAAAATTTTAAAATTTCACAATACATGCATTTGGCCAAAAAAGATAAGTTTTTAAATTTTTGGAAACTAATAAGTAAAAAATAGAAAAGCCCCAACATGATTTGAACTCTCTACTACGGACGCGTAGCTAACCCATTGCATTTAACTGTTAAGTAACATTTTAGGGGAAAATATATTTATACTTTTTTGTTTATTTCAATAGGGAGTGCATTACTCAGGTAATGGGCAGATATGCAGGTGTCCTGTACCACCTTAAGACTAAAATGTTTGCTTTACATAGTTATTTACCTAATAAAGTCATAAAAATACATGCATGTAACAAATAACTGATCTTTGTCTAAATTTACGTACACAACACAGGTCTGCAGGCCACATTAGCGGGTACTAGTTTTATCCAGCTCTTCGGTTAGATGGGTTCCAGAAATGATTTATAATTTGCTACCGTACATATGTAAGAAACTCTGAATCTTTAGAATCAGGTTTGATTGGGGGAGGGGTGGATGTGGAGGATAAACATTTAATTTTAATCATGTATTGCTATTAATTTGAATTAACTTGAATATTAGTTATTGATCCCCATGTAGAATATAAAACTCCTGATCATATCTCAATATATTATTTGTCAATTACGCAAGATGTAATGTGATTAAAAAACAACATTTTTTACCAGTTTATAAAACTTTTTAGACCTCAAATTATATTTTGATTTTAATAGACCATTCGACAATTCAAAGAAGTGTAAATTTAAGTATATTTAAGGAAAATTTTTAAAATGGCATTGCAAGGTTTTTTATTTTAAGAAATAAAAAAAACGCAATTTTACTTACAGTGAAGGGAGAAATTCATGCGCGGATCAAGAAACTTTTTCTTTTAGGGGGGGGGGGGGAGTTATTATTTTACTCCCTGAATGAACTTTAAATTTTAAAAACCTTATTGCACATCTATAGGACAGCCCCTATTTTATCTCAAGATATGATGTGTCTATTCATTAAATCATAACGGGAGTTCTTGGATCTAGGTTTTTGGGGAGTGATAAACGTCAATATTTTGCTATTATTTGACTCCCTGGATGAAATGTAAATTTTAAAACCTTATTGCACACCCAAAAGACAGTCCCTATCATATCCCAATATATGATGTATCTGTATATTAAATCATAAGAGGAGTTCTTGGATCTATGTTTTTTTATGAGTGATAAACGTCAACATTTTGCTATTATTTGACTCCCTGGATTAAATTTTAATTTTTAAAACCTTAGGACAGTCCCAATCACATTCCAAGAGATGACGCAGTTACTCCAGAAGTTGAGGAGTTCTGGGAATCAATTTTTTTTGTGCAAAAAAAAAACGTCATTTTTTGTTGCCCACCGATCCCCGTGGTAAAAAAAAATCTGAGACCTGATCACACTTCAAAATGACATCCCCAATCGTATTCTAAAAGATCATTTGGCTACTGCAAAATATGTTGACATTTTTGAAACCAGAATTTTTTTTTTAAAAACCCGTTTTTTTATCCACCAAATGACCCCAGGAAAATTGAAATTTCTGAAACCTTATTGCACATCTTTAGGAAACCCCAACACATATTCCAAGAGATGACTTGTCTATTGTTGAAAATATAGGAGGAGTTCGAGAAAGAAGATTTTTGTGGAAAAAACGTCATTTTTTACCAATTATTTAACCCCAGGACTACAAGAGAATTTTTGAAACCTTTTTACAAAAAAATGACACCCCAAATCAAACTTCAAGAGTTCAGTTTGCTGATTTATAAGATGTGAGATCAGTTTGAAAAAGTAAAACGTGACAGACGGACGGAACAGGGTAACAACAATATACCCGAACTTTCTATAGAAAGTGTGGATATAAAGAAGTAAACTTGATAATTTCTTCTGTTTTAGACACCGCATGTTATGTTAAGAAATATATGAGTACATCACTACCTGTTACAACAAGGTAAGCGTACAGCCTTTGAATTCTCATGTGATAATATGTTCTTTATATTTGTAAGTGCATCGAATGATCTCCTTTTCTTCTCTAAAACTGTTTGCCAAGAGCAATTATTAATGGAAATTTCATGATTCTTTAGTGTTTTGGTTAGATAAATGAATTTTCACTCAGATGATTTCTATATGCTGTTATTTTGTTGTCCGTTGTCAGTGCACCAATAGTAGATTTTGGAACATTTCTTTTTTCATCTCTAAAAATACTTTGACACATGACCAAGTATCTACCTATATCATCTTTGATTATCTATCTTTAAAGCAACATGAGCTGCAATTTTCATGTTGATTTTTTTTTATTAAAATGACACGCTTTTATCCTGATCGATTCGGTTCCTCTCGGATTTTTACCCTGACTCTGTTAGTAAGAATTAATTTTAAGAAAACACGAAATAAATAAAATACCGATATTAGAAACATATATGTACATAAGTGTTGAATTGATTAATTAAATTAATTTGGTACTTATATTTAAAGCAAAAAACTATTTATTCACAGAATTAGCCAAAAATATTACTTCTATAAATATATTTATTGCTCAAAAGAAATATCCATGATTCTTATCAGTGCCGTAAATAATAAAAATTCCAGAGAAAAAAGTTACTGTAACATAATATTTAATACCAAAAATAAAATCCGTATGATTACAAACTGAAATCGGTTTTTCAGAATTCGGCGGGATTTTTTTGTTCTTCTCGCCTTAATATTTTTATTAGTTTCAGAGAATACGATGTAAAAATACTACATGTAATAGTAAATAAACCTGTAATTATATTTACATTGATAATTTTGAAAGTTATGTAAAATAAAATTAGTCACATAAGTTAGAAAAATGCTATAAAACAACCGAATAATTTTTTTTATGCCGAATCATTCGCGTAAATAAATGTTCCGTACATAATATCACAGAAAAAAAATCAATCGATTAAACAAAGAAAGTTGTCATTACTATTTCGGATAGAACAAAAAATAAAAAATGATTTAAATTTGTGTCTCAATATTCGTATACATAACCGGCGCCCCGCATAACGGCGTACAATATATCTATCATAATCTATTTGAATTTAGTACAGTGCATATAGATTCCCATAATAATTAATTGCATGTGTACATTTTAGGAAAATTTCCGTGTGTTGATTACTTGTTGTTTTCCGTTATCAGTGTTTAAATGATTAAAATAATAACTTGTAGAACTATTTTTAATCGGGATTCAGAAGAATTTACTTCCTGCATTTCATAGAAATGAACAGAATATTTCTTTTCTATGTTTACATTTAATTTTGTACAAATTAATGTTGAATAATCTATCATTGAAATTGTGTGCATCATCAAATACTGATTCCGTCTACCTTCAAGTCATTAAATTTCTATTGGCTATTGACAAAAAAAGAGACGAGTGACCATCCAATGAAAACGAATACACAGAGTTTGATTGACAGGTTCAGCCAGGTGCAGGTCTTACCTGATGTCCGAGGTTATGTGTACTGGTTGTACACAGCCAAATAGTCTCAGTAACTAGTCTTCTTTCAATACGCGTACTTTTCTTTTGTTTGTTAAAAATTAATTCAATTTTGTAAAAAGATAAGTATATCATTTCTTATAGATTTTTTTCACGAGAATATCTCATAGGAGTTTTGCCAATCACAAACAGTTTAAAATAATGTTTAACACGAGCGCTATTTTGAAACAATTAAACTGTCAGAGAGTTCCGAATGAAATCTGATGAACGTTTCACACGGTTCTCGCACGCTTTGCCCGAAACGCTAAACGGTTTACACGAAACGCTTCACGATTCACACGAAACGCTAAACGGTTTACACGAAACGCTAAACGGTTTACACGAAACGTTTCTCTGGCTAAGGGGTTTCAGTCTACTCCACTCCCCAAAATGTAGGAAGTCGGTTGACTCAAAATCCTAAGGTATTAAAGATGAGATATGACCCAGCCCTCTTGTTTTGCTTAGTTTTTTTAGGCAATTGTACCTTGAATATACACTCTTTATTTATTTTTATTTTCAGGCATGCCTTGCTGATTATCTTGCCAATTATCTTGGGCATCATTGCTCCCCTCGTATCTCTCTATGTGATATACTTCATCTTATCCAAAAAAGGTATGAAACTCTTGTTTTGCTTAGAATTACAATTTGAATGATTTATTTTGTAATATGGCACATTATAAAACTATTGTTTCAAGGAAAAGCATTTAAAATAATGGCAGTGAATACATGTACCAGAACATATGTTTAAACACAAATATGAAAATGATAATTATATCCCCAATCTGAAGGAAAAGGGAAAAAATACTGTTTAATCTTTGTGTTTGTGTCTGTTTGTAACAAATTTATGTCATATTTTTCTAATAATCAACTAGTTATACCCCCGCAAATGAAGTTTAGGGGGGTATATTGGTTTCACCCTGTCCGTCTGTCTGTCTGTCCGTCTGTCTGTAGATACAACTTTGTCCCCCCTATAGAATTTTTGATTAATGCATGGAACAGTTTGAAAATGTGTACATATGTTGAACACCATCTGAAGATGTGCACCTGCAATTTTTTTTCAGATAAGACAAGATTTAATGATTTTATGACAGTTTTCATTTTCCTTATTCTGTATATTGTACACTGATGTTGAAAAGTAAGGGAGGTAATCCTTACAGATTTTATTAAATAATTAATAGCATTAAAACACTCTAAAATATATTTATATAAATACATCCAGATGGAAGTTTTTTGTCTTTATGTCTTAATTAATAAAAAAGATTATTTTTTATAAATATTCTATCTACTGACAATGCAAAGTTTTTGTTTGTCAATGATAAATTCTTAGGAGCTAATAAGAACATCAATGACAAATGTGACTGAATTCATTTGTCCCAAGGGAGCCATTATCTGAGTCATGGTTCAGATGGAGCATGTGTTTAGGGAAAATTGATAATCTGTAAATTTAGTGATGGTTTTGGGGCTATTTTAAAACTGTTTCATGTAAACCAAAAGTTTCTATCATTATAAGGAAATAAATAATATCATTATTAATAAGGAAGTTAAACTATTTTTAGAAGTTGTTTAAATTTATTAGTCAAGTAAATTGATGAAGTGACCCTGTTTGGCATTAATTTAAATGAAATTCAAAATTACTGATATGATTGTAGTGTTTTGGCAATTTTAAAATTGTTTGTAATATTAAATTTTCTTTTTTAAATATTTTTACATAGTATGGTAATTATGGTAATGTTTTGGGAGTTTATTAAATTGAACAAGCTCATCAAAGAAAATCATAGTCCTATGGGATCAATTTTCTGATATGGAGTTTCATTGTGCCATTGGAGAAAGTGAGGAAAATTTGAAACAACTAATTGCATCTGTCAAGACTCTTATTAGAAAGATATTGAAAGTTTTATCAACAGAAGAGCATTGCTTGGCTACCGGTATTTCCATTTACTGCAAAGGGAGGGGTTGTTGTCATTTTGTTTGTTTTTCTAATCAATTAAATTTAAAAAATATATATATCATCAGATACATACATTTTTTAATGTATTTCTGTTATAGATATGTATTTACAATGAAATTCTGACAATTTTGATTTTAATTTTTCTTTGTTAAATAATTTTTATTTTTTTACAATTCTAGAATTTTTTAAATTTGTATGTGTTCCAAACCTTTATTATTCAATTCAATTATTTGTCCCATTTGAAATTAGCCTTGCGGGGGTATTAGTCCCATTAGGACAGTTCTAGTAAAATCATGAGGTGATCTGGGATCAAGGTTTTTTATGAAGTGATAAACATTTATTTTCTGCTACTATTTGGATCTGGGTGAAAATTTTTAAAACTATGTTGCACATCTATAGGACAGCTCCTATCATATCCCAAGAGATGACGTAGCTACTCCAAAAGTTGAAAGAGGAGTTCTTGGAACCAAACTTGTTTCTTTTTGCAAACGTTTTTTTTTGTTGCCCATCGATCACCATAATAAAAAAAATTCTGAAACCTGATCACAAACTTCAAAATGACACCCCAATAATATTATATAAATAGTGCCTGTTTGGGGGGTAACTGTTGACATTGACACCCCGAGAAAACCATTGTTAAGCGATTCGATACAAATCAAACTCCAAGAGTTCAGTTTGCTGCAGGTTTATAATAGAAGAGCTGTTTGAGAAAGTAAATGTGACAGGGGACGGAACGAGGTAACAACAATAAACCAAAACTTTCTTTAGAAATTAAACTTAAGAAAACTTGAAAAACCACTCATCTACCATATGCAATACAAGATCTAACAACATTCCCTAGAGGTAATCTCAGAGCTATAGATAAACATAAAAATGTTACCCAATCAAATTCAAGCTTCAATAAACAAGTCTTAAAGTAGTTTGATAGGTTTTTTCTCTTTAAATTCTTATGCTTGGTCATCTATTTTCTGCAAGTGGAGTTTTTCCTGCCAAAAAATGGGTATGTAATGTCCATTTGATCTGCTAATCTTAAATCATGCATACAACTTTGTTTACTACACTAGGAACCTCGAGGTTTTAGGTTCATTGGTGATAAAGAAACACATGACAAAATTCATACCAGAAGGCATTCCTCCAACTTCTAGGCAGTTTTTTGAGCAAAGTTTTTTGAAGCAAACAATAATCTATTGCTGATGGAGTGGTTACATTAGTTAAAATCCTCAGATTGAATAGGACCTGTCATCTAGGTGTTTTTTGTGATTGTTTCAACATGATTCCCTGTAATATTTTCTGTTCAATTATCATATCTTAATTACTCTGATACCCTTTAACTGTGTTAATCTTTTTAAAATATTACTTTTTTTCCTTTCAAATGACAACTTATCCTATAGAAAGCCAAGAATCGAGTGACAAAGTGAGGAATGAGGACAATTTAGAACTGCAACCATTTTTAAAAAAAGATACTCCTAAAAGTTCACCAACAATGATGCATGAAATTGAAAATATAACTGAAGCAAGAAGGAATGGTTAGAAAATTAGAACCAATAGTAAAGGAGAATACTTTGTAATTAATGTTTTATGGTCAAAAGTTATTAATCTAATAGAACTTGATTCCTCCAATACACATTAACTGTGTTAATCTTTTTTATCTATGACAGATGAGAGCATTGTAGAAAAGCAACCAGTTTTAGAGATTAAGGTGGAAGGTACAAGTACTTCAGAAAGTCCACCAACAATGAGGCAGGACGATGGAAATATAGCTGAAGCAAGAAGGAGTGGTTAGATTATTATTAGTTGAATACGCTGTAATTGTTTTACAGTTACGAAGTCAATAACAACCTAATAGAACTGAAACCGCTCCAAATCTGTATTTGGGAAAAGGAAAATGCTTTCTATTTCGTCACCTTTTGATTTCTTTATATCACGCAAAAGAATGTTAAAAATGTTTTATAGTCAAAAGTTATTAATCTAATAGAACTTGATTCCTCCAATACACATTAACTGTGTTAATCTTTTTTATCTATTATATTTTTGGTCTCTCCAATGACAGATGAGAACATTGTAAAAAAGCAACCAGTTTTAGGGATTAAGGTGGAAGGTACAAGTACTTCAGAAAGTCCACCAACAATGAGGCAGGACGATGGAAATATAGCTGAAGCAAGAAGGAGTGGTTAGATTATTATTAGTTGAATACGCTGTAATTGTTTTAAAGTTTCGAAGTCAATAACAACCTAATAGAACTGATACCGCTCCAAATCTGTATTTGGGAAAAGGAAAATGCTTTCTATTTCGTCACCTTTTGATTTCTTTATATCACGCAAAAGAATGTTAAAACATTATGAAAAAAAACATTTTAAAATATTCTAGACTAGTTAAAATATAATAAAGACACAAAATTGTCATTTCATCTTCATGTACTATTGTTTGGTTATGAATGTGCAAACTTTACAATTTTAAAAATCTATGACAATTGTTACTTCATCTTCGCTGGCGAAGGGTTTTCAGTCCACTCCGAACGCCCATAAACCCATGGCAGATCTCATTACAAAAACTTTGTGGCAAGCTTCGTTTTATGATTGGCTGCAATTGCAAGTAGCTGATCCAATTGCACTGTTTAAAACAGGTGCTCATAAATAAACTTTAAAAGCAAACAAATGTGTGATCTTTTGATTAAAATTAGGGGCTTTTAATAAGTTAATACACAAGTGCTTGAGTACACTGACTCCCAAACGAGGTTCTTACCAGATCGCTTTAAAAATCGATATATTTTACTGGGATTGAACAGAGTTTTAAAGGATGGCATGACAGTGTGGGAAGTAAACAGGGCGAAGTTGTCTATCCCGTCAGTGTATATGTCCCTGCTTATTGTTATTGCTTTTAAAGGTTCAATGAGCTGTATTTTATTTAATTAATTTCTTTTGTCTGCAACATTCATAACGACAATACCAGAGGCGTGTTTAGCAGAGAGAGCGCTCGCCAAAATTTGCGTTGTGGGTATTGGGAATTTTGGCTCGCAAGCGCTCGCTCTGTTAAACATGCCCCTGGTTTTATGGAATGAAAGCTTTCATATATCAGCAACTCTTTCACTCCCAGTTACAGATCCTTACAGACACTGTAGATAAAACATCTCTTGCTTTCTCTAGGTTATATCTTAATTAATTCCGTATAGCATTCTTAATTATGTTCCGATTCTCGCAAGTCAACATGTTTTCAAGTTGTATTTATGCTTTAGCATGTATATTACCCGTTGTTTCATTCGAATAAAATGTAAATATGCAAGAGGCGCAACTCAAGTTCCTTGCAAGATAGAGCCACCACATCACCGAGTTCTACCAAGGGTTTATGGGGGAGTGGAGTGGACTGAAAACCCTTCGCTAGCGAAGCTGTAGTTACTTGAAAAGTTTTATTTCCATTAAGGTAATTCTGATGCTAGTAATCCTGCAGACATGAATGAATCAGATTCATCAGAGAAGTTTGAAGATGCTCCCTCTTCTCCGACAATCATAAAACAAAAGAACTCTGAAGAATCAAGAGGTAACAAGTAAAATGCAATCGGTTCATAGTGAATATGTATTGCTTGTTTCATCGTAATATCATTATGGTGGTTACCAATGATCATTTTGTGTGGTTATGGTCTATAGAAAAAATTTATAGATGAATATTTCATAAAAGTTGTATCACTATTGATCAACTGGTACAAGGTCCACACACCCCCCCCCCTCCCCACCTTGGTTCTCGGGCTTGTCCTTCTTTATATTTAAACTAAAACTGTCACGATCATAACTGAACACAGTGTCTTGTATCTAGAATGAACAGTCATTTGCACCGCGAAGTTTGAAATAATGTTCTTCATTAAAGTTAAGCGTTATACTGAAATGAGTATCTAAAATGCGGTCCTAAATACAAAAACAATTCTTGAATTAACAAGCGTTTTAGAGAAATTTTATCATATTTATTCACAGATAAAATTAGCAATGTGCAGTATTAAATCAGATGTAAGTGGGCCTGGGACTCAAGGAATTAATTTTTGATGGCCTTAGGCACCTAATTCTTAAGCCATTTTTGCTGCCCGCCCCCAACCCCCCCCCCCCCCCAAAAAAAAAAAAGAAAGAAAAAGAAGTTGATTCTGTCATTTTTCCTGATATATAGTTCTGCTGGAGTTGTATTACCTAATCTTGTTTCATTCAAATCCCAAATGATCAGATAAGTTGTAAAGGATGTCCAATGTCACCAACAGGAATACCATTGAAAATAAAGAGGTTGAAACTTAAGACATAATTTAAAATTGTCAAAAATAGTACAAATGTGATTACATGTATATGTAAGGTATTTTTAGGGTGGCCAACATATCACAACATAAGTGAGTTTGAATTTGTGTTCAAAGAAAGATAATTTAAAGCATTTTGAGAGAGTGACTTTATCATAGGATTATTATAGGATTATATGCAGTATATCATTCAAGCTGTATTAATTAATATTCTGCTTTGTTTCATAAAGCTGAATGTCTGAGATTTTATTGGCAGAGGAAAAAGATTACATTTATATTTTCTAATACAAAGCAGGAATTGCATGAAAGGTGTTCTTTACCAACTTTAGGTTGTTAGTATATGTATCTTATACTATTCAATAACAATTCAATAACAGTGCACAGATTTCCAGTTGAATTATATTGCTGTACCTCAGTCTCATAAGAAGCTTTTGTAAAGTGGACACTGAAGATTTCTTGTTGAATAGTTTAAACAGTCTCTTTTATAAACTAAAAACTCTTCTCTACTAGATTCAGAACTACAATAAATCTAAGCCTTATACTTGCTCAAGAATGACCTTTAATAAAACTGCGAAAAAATTCCACAGATGATATTAATGAAAATCAGGCATCTATTGTATGTTAAAGACCTTTGATAAAAGTGTTATATTTACTCATGACGTTGAACTTTATAAAAATCTTATTTAACAACTCAAACCCTAAGTAAACAGCATGATCCTTAAACCATATTTAACCCATGTGTAACATTTAAGTCTGGATTTGAACCTTGTATTTCTTACAATGAGCCTTAATAGATTTGCATTGCATTCTATAATATTGATCTGTACTTTTAGAAAAACATCAAAAAGGTGATAGCGATGGATTACGAACTACTGAAGTGGACTCAAATACATGTAAATCTGCAGAAGTTGACATTTCAAAGGATTTAAAAGAAGGAGTATCAACAGCAGGTGAGCACAACTTACACTCTATGTGATGATGTATGAGTACAATATAGACTGTTTAATTAAAAAACCATCATATATTGAAGATGACTTTAACATCATAAGGTTTTTTTTTATTAGTTATCAGATCAAAAAAGTAAAAATCCAAGGTAGTAATAAAATAATGATAAATAAAAGGGGCATTAATGTCATCAGGTTTTAATCAATGATTTAAAATTAAAACTCTGTTTACAAAGAGTTTTGTTATATCAATAAAACTACTTAATTTTATTTCTATGAATCTAAAAGGAGTACTTTTAAAAAATGCACTTTTCCTTTCTTTAGATGTTCAAAGAAAAAAACTGGATGAGGAAAAATCAGCAGAAAATGCAACAGGTTTATATATTGTTTCAGAAAAATCAGATAATGAAGGAGACACACAGGAATTAACTGATGTGTTTGATGACACTGTGGAAAGTTTACAAAGGATATCACATCCAACAGGTTTATATATAACAAAAATATTTTTATTTTTTCTAGGTAAATGTTATTACTTATAATACCCTCTGCAATCACAGTTTGGAGGGGTATATAGTAATCACCTTGTATTTCTGTCCATCTACAGTGTCTGGTTCATATGTTTCATAGAGAAACATTTGAAGTTTCTACTTCACACACAGATTGCTTATGACCTGAGGTGTGTCATGATTTTGACCAAAGGTCATTTGGGCAAGTTCAAAGTCAAGGTTACTGAAAGAAAGTTTTTTTTATAATTTGTGTCTGCTCTTTATCTTTCTTATGGAGAAACATTGGAAGTCCCTGCTTCCCAGATAGATTACTTATAACATGAGGTTGTGTCATTTTCTTGACCAAAGGTCATTTGTGCAAGTTCAATGTATTGTATAAGAAATGTATGATTCCATCTGGACCATATCTTGCAATGGAAAGTGGTAAGAAGCTAAGACTTGACCTAAATATTGATAAAATAGTAAATGTCCTGAATTTGAGGTTTGGTCATTTGTGCAAGTTCAATTTCAGTGGAAGGAAAGTGATGCATCCATTACCAGGTGAATTCCAATAGAGAAATACTTTAGTTTAGTATTTTCTTGTGGGGGTATCATTTGTTAGCTTGCTCTTTGTACCTCTAGTCAGGTTTTTTATGAACTACGAAAAGGTAAAGGATCGGTCAATTTCACAGGCAAATATAACCCAATATATTCCTGTTGTCAAAAGATTGATCAACCCAATATATTACCGTTGTCATTCACTGACAAACCCTATATGTGTTTTGTTTTCCTGAGAACATTTAACTGAGACAATCACATTTATTCACAAGAAGTAATGATCTATGCAAACCTATGTAAAAGTTGCCTTACATCTCACCCACAGGCTCGTGACATTATATATTTTTCTCATAATAAACAATATATATCCTCTACCTACTAATACACAAGGTAGATATCGCCGCCTTCTTGGATTTATTTAAAACTGTTACATCAGCTGGTATTTTGCTTGAATTTCATCAGTAAAATTTTGTGATCGTCTCCATCTTCTGATCAGTCATTTTTCTTTCATGGCCTTTAACATTCTTGTTTTATTTTACAGATGAACAAGATAGAGAACTGTGTACAAAGCTGTACAGTCTGCTGGATACAGAGGGTCTGAAGCTGACGCAGGAAGTAATGGCAGCTACAATCACTAGAGAGACAGGAAAACCAGAGAAAATACTATTAAACAATTTAACAGATCAAGAAAAAAACAAACTAAGGGCAATGTTGCCAGAGGAATCCCATCGTATTCTTGAATCAAAAACGGAGCATGACAATTCAATCCATGTATTATACGGTTTACATCGGATCATTCTGGATGAAGAGAAGTCTCCAAAATCAGGCTGGGGTAATCCAGTCAGGGGAACAGACATTGGTACTGGAGATGATGTAGATAGATTGTATAGGATTCAAATCATTCTTCAAAAAATACCAAACCCAGTGACTGTGTCTGTAGAAAGTTACATCAGACTGTTGGACATTATGATAGAAGCACTCACTCGGCTGGATCCTGATGCTGAATTTAAGGAGGATTATAAGCTACTATGCTGCAAATTGGAAAGTATCAAAAACCCAAATTTGACACAAACAATGTTAAAAACAATTAAAAATACTGTAAAAAAAATATGGTAAATTTTTAAGAAGTAAAGGTCTTAAAATATTGAACATTAAAAAAAAAAGAGTATCAGAATGAATTTATATAATGTACACTGTGCATTGTATGATTGCTTACCCACTTTGCCTTGGAACCTCCAGCTGTGTTCATGATTGCTTCCATTTTATTCAAATTAAAATACAGTCAATCTTTTAAAAAAATATGAGTCAATTTACTTTGTTATTTAAGTTGTTGAAACAATGTAAGCTACCATTATCAAATTATTATACTCTTAAACGTTTTGCTTCTGGTATAATGCCCTTATGAATTAAACAAATTAAATGTCAACACAGAAAAGCATGATTCAAATTTTTATGTAAGAAGAGTGTATCATGTAAAGACATATTGAATTTTTTTTTTTTAAAAGAACTGCTTTTCAGATACTTTTGGTCTTGTATATCTTACATTTTACCTATTTAGAAAAAAATTATAAGCAGAAAAGTATCTGAACTTTTCATTAGTTACAAAAGCTTAAAAATACTATGACCAATACAATATATCATATTTGATATACAGAATTGATACAGTTTGGTTGTAGATAATCGCCAAATGTTTTTCATGCTTGATTAAGCCATGCTATAATTCATAAACAAGGGAATTAATAAAATTCACTTTTAACTTTAGACACAAGTAATATCCGATGTATAATCTTAACAACTAGTTGAAAAACCTGAAAAGTAATCGCTGCCATATTTTCTTAATTAAATACTCGGACTGATATAACCTATGATAGCTTATGTTATACAAATTTTACACAGATTTTGCTAAACTTGCTCAAGTCTCTTATGTTATTTTAATGTTTCTATATTTCTTGCAAATTTTACCATGTTTCAAAAATTTTAATTTCTGCTGTGTGTTCTCAAACGTACATGTATCTGTTTGGCATCATTTAGAAATAATGAAGAAAACACTAATTATGAAACTGAAAGACTTGAACATGTCTAGGATTTTTCATAATAGTCTCTTAGACATAATATTTGTGTTTGCTCTAACCCTAGATGCAAATAATAAGTAGCTGGCACTTGTTTGATGTAACATTATAAAATAACGATGACGCAATGAACAACAATTGATATGCTGGCATACTAAATGTTGTCTATTCAATGATCTTTATAGATATGTCAGCAGAGCACTTGCATTAAGGTAGCATGTTAATTCAATTCAATTTTAATTCAACTCATTTTCTCAAACCTTTATCATACAATGATACATGAGGTACTGTATTTGTAAACAGTAAACACAATATAAATATCGTTATTAACGAAGCATTGATTGTTGTTTTAGTAAAGTATCAAGTATTGTATGTACTTTTGAATTCTTGTATCTATTTATTGTGGATAAATTATTTATTATCATTGTTGATATCAGAATTGATTATCTGCTATTTCATTTGATGTTGACCGAGTGAGGGGAGTTTGTCATGAGCTGTATTTTCAGCTCACCTATAAAAAACCAAGTACAGTTATATTATTCATTATAACAGTCAATTTTCAATTCCTGCATTTTTCCCCTACTACTATCTTGTAGATGGTTAGCTAATTTTTTGACACGATGTTTTTATCGCTATCTTAATCTCAAACATTTATTTGCCTTGTATGAAATAAACTTTCATTGGATGTATTTGATAGTGATAAATACCAATCATGTTTTAGACCTGACAGATGCGTTATTTTGGATCAGGTCTACTTTTAAGAAGTTTTGGGCCTTTAATGATAATGTGTATTGATGATGCATATAAGCTTTATTATACCAGTCTTACTGTAAATGCTAATTGTAAAATTTTCTGGATGAAGGACTAAATGAAAAGTACCTTTTTTTTACTTTTTTTGTGATTCATTAAGTATCCTTTGTTAGGTATGAGTGAATTTACAAAGTTGCTTGTGTTAGCTTTGATGTATTAGTACTAGTACTTCTCCTTGTATTAGGACCGACTTTTATGTAACTAAATAAAAGGTGGATTGGGTGTTGTAAGTATGCTTCTTTATCATTGATGTTCTTGTGTGTAAACCATTTTGATTCATTTTTCATACATATGCAACTTTAATAGCTTATTAAATAGGCTGAAGATAGGACTTTCATTGCTTTTAAAACTTTTTTTGAGAAATCCATTTTTAATTTTTACCCATTTTATTTTGTGCTTTATATTTAATAAAGGAATTGAAAACTTTTAATAGTTATATTTCTGTTCCTAAATCATTAAAGCTCATCTTCTTATAACAGGAGTAAAGTTTTTTTCTGGTCAACTTTTGTATGACCTCAATCTGTCTTTAAACCACTTGCATTTTTGGTTTTCTAAAACAAAACTTGGCATACATTATCGTTTGGTGAAGGGCATTCAGGTTAGGATAAGCCCCCCCCCCTTTTTGTTTTTAATAAAAATATTATTTAAAAATGAATTAAAAGGGGGTGAGATATTTCCAAAGAACCAATGGTCAATAATATAAAACCATGTCCAATTGGCAAATTGGTGCACATTTTTAAAAAGTTTTTGGTAATTGAGGCTTGCTAAGTTAGAATAGAAGTCGGAGGGTGTGATAAATTGCCAATCTTCTATATGTCCTTTTGATTCAGAAAGAGGTCCCAATTGTTCATGCTCTGGTAGAAAATGAAAGCCGTAATTTGCATGTAAAAAGGATTTTAAGTCATGAAATTAGAGAGTGGTTACAATTTAGGGGGAGGGATATTTGAGCATTGAATAATTAATTATTGAAAGATGTAGTCTCATAACTGCAGCGGTGTGTGCATACAAATTGAATAACGCGCGCTAGCGCGTTATGAAAATTTGTATGCACACACCGCTGCAGTTATGTACGAAAGCCGAGAAGGATCATTCGAGATTCGAGATTCGAAATACGAGATTCGAAATACGAGATTCGAGATTCGAAATTCGAGATTCAATATCTAAATTAACCAATCAAATCAAGGATCTGAAAATATGTATCCTAGCGACATCAAACTGTTCTAAATAAAAATCATACGTACATGCTCTTATATACAAATAAATGCTATGTTCACTTCTCCCTACCTAACTAAATAATTATTTGTATTTACTTTTACACAGAATATCTAAGTAGACTAGTAATAATGCAGTGTGCTTCGCGGATCTAAGTGATTTTGTTTGCCCTGGTGCATTTCCACCTGATGCGTTTGAACCCTAAGGTATTTCACCACCAGTAATAGTTTAAAACCCGGGTTTATTCACCCCTTTTGTGTAAAAATGCGGTTATGGTAGAGAACTTCATAAGCGTAGCTAATTTTTTCTGTAGGGGGTCCTAGGCCAATTTTAAAAAATTTTACTATGTAAATTTGATAAGCTCCAATTTTCCCGAGGAGGGGATCCAGATCCCCTGACCCCCTCCTTTCTAGATCCCCGCATGAAGATTAGTACACGTATCTAAATAATCTAAATATAAAAAATCTGTCCTGTTTCACTAATAAATATAAGCATTACTTATCGTTTTTATGTATGCATAATACAAGTACCACGATTATAAACAAATCATTGAGATATTATCACATCATACGGAATTATTAATAAATACATTTTTTTTTCCTTTTCCTCAGTAAACAACTTATTATGAGTCTTACTTTTGCAATTGTTTTCAATATAGAAGGATACCTACTCTCTTCAATTAAAGGTAGGGATGATAGGGTGCCAATTTGTTCACATTGCCGATTTCTTGTGCAGAGAACAGTAAAACCCTTTATTTGATTGTGCATGAATATTTCAAAATTAATTGTTGTACATATATTTTGTTATAATTCATTCATTGATATATCAACAAGAAAGAATAAAAGCATATGTTTCACAGCCAAGTTAAGTTTCTCTGTATTTTCCTACCCCCCCCCCCCGCACCAAAATTGACAATAATTACATATAAGTCATACAAATGTTTACTTTTTTGTAAGTAAATCTCTAAAGATGTAAATAAGCACTGCAAACAAAGATGTGTGTATTTAATATACTACTACATTACACATAGCCAGATAAAATGTAATCAGGATGAAGCTACAAGGGGTGAGTGGTGCAAATTTACCAATTTGTCGCCATACACACAGAACACCAAATAAAGAAACTGTGAGTGGTGTGTGGAATTCATAAAAGATGGCGGCAAATTATCTCAAATAATCAGTGCAAAAACCCACAAATAGGCTGTTATTTGTTACATATCCTGCAAAAACATTGATAAAAAATGTTATCGTCCCATAACATAGCCGATTTAGTTAATGTGTACATATGGTCAACGTACATGTAATTCTAATATACAAGAAGGCGGACGTATCAGGCGGGGATCCAGAAAATTAAATTTCAAAAATGATCGGTTGAATTACATTAAATGCTTTGAAAATTGTTTTAAACTATCGCACGGGTCAAAATGCCTGATAGAAGCTATGTACAGTGTAATTGGAAACTTTCATTTTATATCAATATGTAGTATTACCTATTATAACAAATGAGAGTATAGCACAACTGCCACAAGCAATACATGTCCTTTACCGACACCACCTCCCTCCCCATAAAAAAATTAAACAATTGTCGTTTTATTTGCTAAAATGTGTGTGGTTCAAGATTTCTTTAAAGGACATACCCGATTAGAATTGAAAAAAAGAGTCGTACGTTTAAAACTAATTTTGTCAAAACTTTTAGATTCATTTAGTTATATTTTGGTCCATTTGGGTAAATATATTCACCAGCGCAGCTCTAATTTATATATAATCAGGCCATAAATTCAAAATATTTTCAAAAATTAATAGCTTTAAATTCAGTGGATGAAAGAAAAGGAAAGCAAGTCGAACTCGATGAGTGCTAATACCTGTGTTGAATGAATGGTACAGTAGGATATGCGCAAAAAAGTCCCGTCTACTCTTTCCTACCCTATAATTATTGGAATATTAAATCCGATTATAAGAGTCAAATTAAAAATCAAGTACGGATATGTACCTGTTTATCAGAAGTAAAACTACTCATAATTTATCTACAGTGCATCGTTATGGAGCTACACAGAAAGTTTTATATTAATTTGCCGAGCCAAATAAAAAAACCCTGGAAAACGAAGAGAAAACAAAGTGGGGACAGAATAACTGACAAATTAGTTAGGACTATATAGCCGCCCCCCCCCCCCCCCCCCTCTTGAAATGTATATACTGAAAACAGATTATTGGCGTACAACATCCGCACACAATTTAAAGAAAATTTCATGTTTTTTTTTTTTTTTATCATTTTCGCTAGCTAATGTATAAGACATCACAAATACCCCAGCCCCCTCACGGAAAAGGAAATGCTAGGTGATGAGAGAGAGAGAGAGAGGGAGAGAGAGAGAGAGAGAGAGAGAGAGAGAGAGAGAGAGAGAGAGAGAGAGAGAAGTCGATGTAAATCACAGGTGCGCTAACACCGTTAAAATTAAAGCTTGCTAGTTGGTCTGCCCTACCCTAGCTACCTCCTCTCTTTTCTCGTTTTAGAGGCTTAATTATTGTCTATATATGCTTGTAACAAATCAAATCAATTTCAAATTCTAAATCAAACTGAATTTGACACTACAAAATTTTCTCTGTGTCTGTCTGTCTGTCTGTCTGTCTCTCTCTGTCTCTCTCTCTCTCTCATATCGACAATGGCATTGCCATACCCTTCAATACACTATTCTTATCTGGATTTTTGTCTTTGAGGTTGTAAATCATTATATCTTCTATGGTTTAAAACTTTATCATAACCTATATTTTGACATGTCGATTATTTTTTTGAGTTTCGTTTCATAGCTAAAACATTTAGATTAAACAGATCTTTCTTCGCGAGCCGATTTTTACACAGTTGGGGCGAATACACTTCGGGTTAAAATTGTTCGGGGGGAAATACATACAGGGCAAACAAAACCACTTAGATTCGCAAAGTCAACAGTGTTATTTCTAATTTAATTGTTTATACTGTGTGGGGTCAATTCATCAATGTTAATTTAACCATTTTATAACCACTATATAAGAGCTATTAAGACATTAATTTGTAGGAAAGAGCATGTACGAATGATCTTTATTTAGAACAGTTTGATGTTGCTAGGATACTGGTTTCAGATCCATGATTTGATTGGTTAATTTAGATATTGAATCTCGTATTTCGAATCTCGAATCTCGTATTTCGAATCTCGTATTTCGAATCTCGAATCTCGAATGATCCTTCTCGGCTTTCGTAGTTATGAGACTATATCTGTCAAAAAATAATGATTTAATGCTTATATTTACATTTGATTTAACTTCTTTCCTTGTCTGCAAGTGTGATTTTTACCTCAAAATTTCTGTTTTATCCTAAGGGTAAGTTCAAATTAATGGAAGAGCTACTGTAACATCCACAAGCGTGAAGTTTGATTCTCGCTTGTGACGTTGAATTTTACAGCGTTCAACGTTTGTGACGTCATAATGAAACTTGCCATTCTAACATTTGAGTACCCTGTGTGTGTTACAGTGTCTTATAACTGCAGTATCTTTTCACAAACTTTACATGCAAAAAATATTTGGAATGTAAATATATAGTATTTATAACATTATTGAAGTCCCAGTCATCTTATATATTTATATACTTTTGTTAGTAATTTGCATACAAAACAACACATAAAGCCTCGTATTCATTGCTTTTGTATTTTTTTACAGCACTTTCGGTCAGGTTTTGGCATGGACAAATCAATTTAAGAATTGTTTACATTTGGTCTGCATGTGTACAAAATGGCCTAATTACATCTCCATAAAATGTTTTCGTGGACGTTGGGACGATAGGGCCCCCTTTCCATGAAAAATGAAAACTTTTTGATATCAACATTGTTAAGTTAGAGAGTCTGAGAATCTCCGCTCACCCCACCCTGCGGCAAAAAAAAAAAAAAAAAAAAAGCAAGCAAATTCGGATATCTGCGCATGATCTGGATTTACCCTTGCAGTACAGTGCAGTACATTGAGACCAATTCTATGTAAGAATCAAAATTTGGTGGCCAAGTATAGTCACGGATTTTCTTCATACTCGACAATTTTGATAGATTTTGGTGAGTAAAAAAGTCAAACACCCATATTTTTCGAGTGTTTCCATGGTTACTAAACAGAAATTTTAAAATCTGTTTTCTTCAAAGGTGCAAATTTTGGAATTTTTGGTTAACACTATTATGATTGTGCAATTAAGAATTTCATTGATACTTGAAAAAAATCTGACATTTTTTAAAAATAACTGCCGTTGCTATGGACTTTTCAAAAAGTAAGAATTTCTGTGTGATTTTTTAAGCCCCTTTCACAATTGGCGCACGACCACTTTACACCACTTTGCGATCGAAAATTTTTAGCTTCGCACGAGCTCTCGCATACGTTACACGAGCCCTCGCTTACGTTGCACGAGCTCTCACATTCATTGCATACGTTTTACTGGTTGCATCAAGTCTCCTCTGAATAGTGGACATGAACACTATTCAGACGCGACCGAACGCGATCCAAATAATCGCAGTGCAACGCACGAATATTAGTACGAACGTTTTACAACGTTTTGTGTACTCGCAAGAGTGATACACGATTTATAAAGATCGTAAGATAAATCGCTTGTGTTTATGCGTCTGTTTTGGGACCGTGAGACTGTTGCTCAACGTGTCTCATGTAATCTTGCAACGTTTTATTATCATTGCACGACTTATCAGCCTCAATATGCCATGCTTTGCTACTAGTATATATACCAGTATAAGTATATCTGTTTCAGACTAAAATTTACAATAGATATTTGTTGCATGATGATGAGGAAAATACATGTATGAAGATTTATTCCCTCAAGAAAAATCATATTTCCCGAGGGCTTCGCCCGAGAGAAATTTGTTTTTTCTGGGGAATAAATCTTTATATTTCCTGCACATTAATGCAATAAACGTTTTATTATACCAAACAACATATGATTACACAAAATTCGTTGATTTCTAACAATGTTTGACTTTTAAACAGTCGAAACATTTACGTTGTGATTGTTTGATTTCCCATGTAACTGTCTCACTTTTCTTTCATAAATCATAGATAGTTAAGTTGGTTCTGAGATATAGAGAGAATCATAATGATTAAATATTTTTAATTTAATCATATTTGTCTACATCGTATGCTCATATCGGCTTTTTCATTCCTATGACATCGCCCTGTCAAGTGACTTCCTGATCAATCAGATATAATAGAATAATCATATTGAGGTATGATATAATAAATGCTGCTGCATACATGTAAATGTATCTTCTTGGGCGGCATCTTTTCTCGCTTTTAACTGTCTACTGAATATGGCCGCGTTCCTATCGTACTATCTTTCAATAGTTGCTTTCATTGTACAACAGTCGCATACAGACGCAAGATATATCGCAAGAGTCAATGCGTTTACATCGCACAACGCTCGCTTAGTTCGTGCGAAATTCGTACGAATACTTTTTTCATATGCGATTATTTCGGCAACAAATGACGATTCATATCTAAAGCCCCTTTCACAATTGGCGCACGAGCAGAAGCGACTGAATATTCGTGCGACCGATAAAATTAGACATGAATCGTTAACTGTTGCACTCGTACGAAAAAAGTATTCGTACGAAATTCGCACGATCTTAGCGAGCGTTGTGCGATGTAAACGCATTAAATCTTGCGATATATCTTGCGTTTATATGCGACTGTTGTACAATGAAAGCGACTGTTGAAAGATAATGCGATAGGATCGCGCGAGGGACCAGGTGATCGGACGATTGAACATGCGCCAATGCGATTGGACATGCGATCATGCTTTCCATAGTACGAATGCTCGTGCGAGTCATAGGGGGTAAGCGACAAATTATGGTGAAAATTGGCATGAACATTGAAGAAACCTTAACAAATAATTAAAGAAAGTAATATTTAAAAAATGTTTAATATTTTGTTTACAACGGTAGTTAACAAATCGGTGGTCGGGGTACCCGGCGCAAGCATAAACTCGGAGAGTAAGAAAACTAAAACATCGTCTATCTAAGTGTCAGCAAATTCACAGCTTATACTAAAAGAAATCAGATTATATATGTTCATTTTGTTATTTATTGTGATTAACTTTTAATTAAGTTTCATTGGTGTTTGAGTTGTAATACGGATATGGTACAGATATATTTACCAAGCAATAGGAATTTGAAAACGACGGTATATACAAATTTGACGTCAAGGTGGCGCAGCGAATATATACATCAGATTGATGGAAATTTCGGAAAAAGACCTTTTAATGCCACCCAATTGCTTTAACAAAAACTATACGATGGCAAGGGATAGAGAACTTCAGTTTATAGTCTTTTCTACTAATTGTTTAGCTAGAATTCAGACAAAGTGACTAAATATCAAGTACTTTTTACACACTAACTGATGTCAATAGTTCTAAAATATGTACACAGAATCACTATAGGAGACATTTCACAGTAATTTGACTTTCGGTTAGAGATGACCCGATTTTTTTTCACAAAAATCAAGAATGGGGGGAATATACGAATGTTGACATTTTGAAATGTAAACAAAAGATGAGAAATGAAGAATTTATTCTAATTTCACTTTGTTTGTTAGGTGTTTAAAGCATAGGATCAATAAGAAGCGTTAAAATGACGTTGCAGTAAGTTTGCGGTTGCGCCGGGTATCTGGGCGATGGCAATATGGTCAGTTTACCAGGAATGATCTTATCATGCTATGGACAATAAATTTTTTACATTGGTAAACTCTATCCTGATGTACGTTTTGGTGAAATTTCAAGGGTTTATCTTTTTTCCCAAGGAAATAATAGTAAATGTCTCAATAATTTCCGAAAAACCCTCGTATACCGCCCATTTCCGACGCTCTTCAGTAGATATAGTTGACAGCGAGAGAACATGCCGCCCAAGAAGAAACAGAGATGCAGCAGCATTTATTATTATACCGCAATATGATTATTCTATTATATTTGATTGGTCTAGATAGTCACGTGACAGGGCGATTTCGTAGGAATGAAATAGTCGATATGAGCATATGATGTAGACAAGTATGATTAAATCAAAAATATTTTATCATTATGATTCTCTATATATCACAAAACCAACTTGATCATCTATGATTCGAAATTATGAAAGAAAAGTGAGACAGTAACAGAGGAAATCAAACAATCAAACAATTTCTAGAAATCAACGTATCTTGTAAAATCATACGTTGTTTGTTTATTGCATTAATGTTCAGGGAAAATGAAGATTTATTCCCCCATAAAAACAAATTTCCTTCGGGCGATGCCCTGGGGAAATATGATTTTTCTTGGAGAAATAAATCTTCATATTTCCCTCATCATCATGCAATATATGTATATTGTTGAATTGTGGTCTGAAACAGAGATGCTTATACAGGGTATATATACTAGTGGCAAAGCATGGCATATTACTGATAAGTCGTGCAATGATAGTAAAACGTTGCAAGTTCACATGAGACATGTTGAGCAACAATCTCATGGTCGCACAATACGCGCATTAACAACTGCGATTTATTTTACGACCTTTAAAAATCGTGCTTCACTCTTGTGAGTACACAAAACGTTGTAAAACGTTCGTACTAATGTTCGTGCGTTGCACTGCGATGGTTTGGATCGCATTCGGTCGCGTCTAAATAGTGTGCATGTCCACAATTTTGAGGAGAGTTGATGCGAGCACAAAAACGCATGCAACGAGTGCGAGAGCCCGTGCAACGTATGCGAGAGTTCGTGCAACGTATAAGAGAGCTCATGCGAATCTAAAAAATTCCGGTCGCAAAGTGTTGTAAAGTGCTCGTGCACCAATTGTGAAAGGGGCTTAATTTTTTTGGTCGCACGAATATTTGGTCGCTTCTGCTCGTGCGCAAACTGTGAAAGGGGCTTTACGCAACTTAATTTTCCATAGCAACAACACTTCTCTGTTGCAAAACAAAGATTTTTAGATTTTTGTGGTATAAAATGCAAATTTAGATATATTTTTTTTAAGTCCCAACTAAAAAAATTGCAAAATAATTCTAAAATCGGGAATTAAAGCATATTAAAATCATCTTAAAGTCTTAAATTTTCATAATAAAATTTATATAGCATGGATATTGATATGGATGGAAAATTTTTACAGTTTTCTATTTAGGCTTATCAAAAAACTGCAAAAAAACTGATTTCAAAAATTTGTAACGGTTTCCATGGTAGCATTTTAAAAGTATTGGTTTCTCCATCATTTTTCTTAATAAAATAATTGAAATAGGACAAAGGCTGTTTCATGTCTTTAATAGTTTACATTAGTGGGCAAAACCTTCTAATATGTCTTCAAAGTAGGTAATTTTTGCGATTTTTCCATCTTTAGCCTCAATTACTATGGCAACGTTTACCCCTAGCAACCAACTTTTAGTGGTTTTTTGCGTTTTACTCCTTGGTGTGTCCATGTATGAAATATAAGGAAAATGCGGTGACTATGCGTGGTCTGGCCCTTTTATAAATCTTTGATTCTTACACAGAATTGATCTTAAATACAAAGAGATCCAAAGTAGGTATCCAGTAACCACACAACGCACACCAATTAAATTTTGCACAAAGTATAGTTTAACCTGAAATCAAAATCAAGTGGAACTCATATAGAAGTTGACAGCCCCATTACAATTAAAATTTGTTAAAGGATCCGCCGATGCATTATCACTATGCATATTAACCTAAAGGGTGCAGGCCTATCATTTTTTATCATCATAGATCCACACACCGTATACAGCGGAGTTGTTGTTGACTTCCTTATTGATCCCGATTATGACTAATGCGCGTCTCCGTACTTTTAAGAATTAGTTTCGGTTTCGAAGAAATGACACTGTTTCATAACGTGAGTTTTTTTTTTAGTTTTGTATTCCAATTTTCCATATAAATATTCATTTGTGATAACACTACGGCTTAACGTACAGGTCAACACATTTAATCGATTACCCAAAATAAGAGACTTTCGAAGCGCAAGCGGGGTTTGCATAAATTTATACGAAATGAAACTAACTTTGAAATGTCAATGATTTTATATCTTGTTAAACAATCGCAGAAAATTATGCATGTAAATTTAAGTTACCAGGAATAGTTCTTTGAATATTAAGAGGGGATCACTATTTTGGTTAGGGATGATCAATCTTTTATACCGGGCTTTATTGCATTTGATCACACCCCAACAAAAATTATCATCTCACAATACCCCAATAATTATTTCTTATTCCTTAATTATAGGATTTTCACGTTATACAGCGGTTACATGTTTGATATGTCAGTTGACCAAAGTCCATAAGGATTATTTTTGCGTAGTTACATGTAATAGGTCCCTAGACCACCAACTATTTTTCCAGGTGCGAAGTCTGGGTGGGTACGAGGCACTGTGTAATAGATATCTTACAATTATAGCTCATGTAGTATTGGTGTCTGTCGTTTTGTTGTTTCATATTTAAATCTGTTTTCATCTATTTTATTGATTGGCCCAGGGTTGGAGTGCGGTATAGTCATGATCACGCATGAACAATCTAGCTCTGATTCTAGAGTTTGTTTACACAATATCGTATTTTATTTATTTAGATACAAATGTTATTGAAAAGGTCATGGGGCAAATTATGTCAATAAATCTGAAGTAATTTTCCCAAAACCTATTAAATCGCTTGAATTAACTTATTTCTCAATAAATATCAAAGATATACGAATATCGTGTACTGGTACTGTTTCAGTTATCGGCTAAGACCAATTATCGGCTAAACTGAGGGTTCAGGTTTATAGCACGCGACTATCCGAGATTTTTTAATTCAGTCGTCTGTTTTCTAATAAAGAAAAGTAAGTTTGCTTGAAAACTTTCTTGAATATGTTTTAAACATGAGCTTTAACGATCATTGTTTACCGCTGATTTACATCTTTGCACTTTCAGCAGTGGGGAAAGTGACGTAATAAGTTAAAAATAGAATATGACCTCTTTGTGATACGTTATTATATCCCTTCTTTGATTTGACATATAATATCAATGCATATTAAATTTCTCAACAATAGGAATTCACTAAATTCTGAAGGATTCATGGTGCATTTGAACGCCTAATTGCACAATTATGTATTGAACAGCATACGTTTTTATGTATTACCGTCAGGGATGGGGTAATGGTAATTTGTAATTGTAATTGAGTGTAATTAATTACAAATTTTGATGTAATTGAAAGTAATGTGTAATTGGCCAAATTTTCAATTACATGTAATGGTAATTTAATTAATTACTTTCAAAAAAGGCATGTAATTCCAATTACTTTTCAATTACTTTCAATTACACACTGATGTACATATAAATATGAAGCTGTCCACTACCCATTGTTCCCCACGCTATCAATGGTACAAGATCAAGTTAGGAAGAGTAGTTAAAAAGTATTGAACCATTATTATATATATCATACTAAATATTTTTCAGAATGAATTTTTTCAGTGATTCAATATTTAATCATAAGTTTCCCAAATTTAATTAAGTACATGTGTTTGATAATTTGCTTGATCTCTTTTTTCTTAAAAAATACTTTCATTCTCATTAGAAAAATTAGTGTATCAATTATCATTGAGTTAGATTAAAACATCACTGTTTAATTTACAAAAAAAATCGGTGTTATATAAACTATCATGCAGCCTAAAATACATAGAGCTAAAATGCATGGCTTCAAATGGGTTTTAAGTTTTTGATGCCTAACATGTCCACAGGGTGTGTTCCCTTATTGCAAACATTTGATAATGAGGTAGAGAACAACAGGTGTGAATTGTGTTTTGATAACAATTATAGTCTGCCCTCTACCTGAGATTAACCTGTAATTTGGCATTGTATTTATAAAGAAAAAAAAATAGTGTATAAAAAATGCAAAGGAGAAAGTTTTCATTTAATAGTTTTGCATGCAGGAAATACTTGAGTTGACATGATAGGTGTAGGTTAGGGGATATGACTTTTAAATGTTTATTGAATATTAAAGTGGTAGGGGACACCTCCATATTGTGACTACCGGTACCTGTGTTTTGAAATAAACAATAAAACCAAATTTATATTTTTTCTTTCCAAAAAATGTTACTTATCAGAGTAGTTAGCAAATTCTCAAACAGTGAAAGTATTTTGATTATGACAACATTTTATTCACATTATAGACATACCTCCTTATGTGTTGTAGATAAATCATAGTTTTATTAAATTTTTATGAATTTCAAAATGTAATTTGTAATTTAATTAATTACATTCGCAAAGTAATTGTAATTTAATTAATTACATTTGAAAACTCTTGTAATGGTAATGGTAATTTAATTGAAGAATTTAAGCAAGTAATTGTAATTTAATTAATTACTTTCCATTGTAATTGACCCCATCCCTGATTACCGTATGATGATAAACGGATAATTTTATGAGTTTTGTTTATGTATAATAACCCTACGACCTATAGGCTGACCCTGCAATGGAAATAATTCAATTTTCACTTTGCAGAATATGAAATCAACATGTAAAGGAATTTTACTGGGTAATTATCACGAAGCCGATAACTGGTACAGTAAATCGTAAAAACTCGGCAAATTCGGAGCGTGCTAAATAGCACAAAAACAATATGTTTGGGTTCTAAATGTTGATATAATCTAACGATGGATAAATAAGGAGTTCACCATTCAAAGTATGTCAAGTTTTATTCAAATATATTAAGAAATAAGGAAACACGAAAAGAAAACGTAAAATTATAGTCGATAACTGGTATAGTGCCAGTATGTTGAAGTGAAATTGAAAAAAGTGGAAAGAGTTAAAAGTCATTAAATATTACATGGTAAAAAGTCGCAATAACGAAATAATAAAAATCATGATAATGAAGTAAAAAGTGAATGAAAAATTATGGTACCAACTATTAAAAGTTGTGATAATGACCTCGTTAATATCTACTACAAGATAAACAGTTGTTGATATGAGTTAATAAGTCGTGTATGTAATGCATGTTGCTAATAAGAGACAAAATTAAAGCTGTTATTGCTATTTAATAAATTAATATGCAAAATAAAAATAAAAACTACCTATTCCAAAAAAAAATTATCTATTCATTTTAGGCTAAATTAAAATATTATTAGTCCCAAAAACTTGATAAAAAGTGATAATTTATTTCAAGATTGAAATATTCAACACTCAATATTATTAACTACCATAATCCAAAGGTTTACTTAATATCTTAACATACACAATTCATGAATTAAAATTAAAAGCATAGGTCACGAAAAACAAATCGTTAAAAGAACAAACAAAAGGTATTCCAATGGTACGGTTAACATAAAGTTTAGTCTGCATTGAAAATTATGAAGCTAATTGCAAACTTAGAACACTCTTAAAATCATTTATTTTGCAGATTAAAAGGACGTGATACAAAAATGACGATCAGAATAATAATATTCCTAGTAGTAACGGTCTTTCACAGAGTCTTGTCACAGAAAAGACTTGTGGAGAATACAACTTGTTTGGAGTTAGCCAAACCATCAAATCAACAGTTACGTCTAATCTGTAGTCAAAATGACTACCACTGTCTCCTGGACGAGACTTTTACCAAGGAGTTTGAGGTCTGCACGGAGTGGAGGTGGATTTTAGGAGGTAAGAGGAACCGGTGTCTGAAATATTGAAGCCACAGTCTTTGAAAGCACCATATAGGCGTCCATTTAATTTTGTAAATGACGAATGATAAGTCTATACATAAAATACATGGCTATACTGTATTGAAATATAAGCTATTTTTGGGCGAGGGTAAGAAAACGCGAGAGAGGGCAAAGCTTTTTTTGATGGGGGATTTAAAATGTTGTTAACATACTTCATTTGCTCTTTGGACTCTATCTCCATTTATACTTCGGTGACCGGTTCTGTGCATAATTATTTGCTCATATAATCCACTTTGATATAAACTAGTGGCACATGTACGTTTTTCTGCTTGGTTGATAAAATTGTCTTATTATCCCGCCTTTTCACACATTCTCTTCATCAAAAGCTTGTTGATATCAACATTCGAAAACTTCAGAACATCTGCAATAGGTCGTTTGTAAAATTTTTCCTCGCATAAAACCCCCTAGTAAGTAGAGTATAAGCATTGCAGGCTCTGGTCTGTGTCATAATGAGTTTTATTTTCTTTTTAGACGGGGTCACGTGACCCCGTCTATTGGTTTAGGTTGCACAACACTATTAATTTTTACTATATACTCTTACCAAAATTACGCAACTTTAGATACGGGTAGCAAGTTTAAAACAAACTTCTGGGAAAATTCCTCTTTACAACTTTTAAAACAATTGTTCCTAACCAATTTAGTAGCAAAAACACACAGCCATCCACAAAGGCACGAGAGTTTGTTTACATCAAAGTGACACATATGCCTGAAAATCATGTCCGAGCCCTTTCACCCCCCTGCCTAAACAACTGACATCAAAAATTCAAGTGACTTCGTATTTTTACAAAGGTGGGAAAATCAGGCATTTTACACGTTGTTTTTTATCTCATAAAAAAGTACAGTCCCTGTCGCTAGCGGAAAACTCCTAAAAACGAAGGGGAATTCGGGAATTATTTTCACTCAGCCATGTTTTGACGTGAACCTTCGAAAAAATAGTGTTGTGATACCTTACTGTCAGCCGAAGTCTCAAACCGGAAGGCACGCGTAGAACACATGAACTGAGTCTACGCGTAAGAAAATAATGCGGAAAGTTTTTATGCATTTCAGTCAATATGTATTATAAAAACACGCATTAAATCTTTTTAAATCCTCCGTGTATAAACATTACAAAATTCTATTTAGAAAATGAACAAATAGTTTTATTGATCAAAATACTCTTGCTCGGGTTCAAATGTGGAATGAGTTACGTAACTGAATGCACAGCGCCGTTGACGATTCAGTTGGTGTACGAGCTCTTTATTCAATAGAAGAGGTTGATGGTGGAATCGAAAGTTCCCAAACGCAATGTGCCATTTTTGAAAAGTTGTGAATTTTATTTTGACAATCTTTCACCTTAATACTACCAAAGTTCATGCGCAAGCCGAAGTTAAAATCGGGACGGGTGATACACAGATGTTTTACAAATTAAATAGGTGTTTCATTGGCTTCCAGTCTACTTGCGGTATGACTGCTGTTCGTCTTTAAAGGAATTTTGTACAAAGAAAATAAAAACAAGTCTGAATTTGCCTTTTCGTTCGTTGGCTCTTTAGTTGATTAAACTGAATATAAAATTTAAACAATGCATTGTCGACAAAATCTATAATAGATTATATATTTTGGAAGACTTATACATCATATAATATATACAATCTTATCGATTGAAGAACCAAGTTAAATGTTAATGTTCATGTTTTCCGGCTTAGTTGGAATCAGGCTTGGGGTGAATTACATTGTAAAATAATGCATTATAATACCATTACTTCATGAATTATAGCATTAAATTACCATCTCCATTGTCTAATTTTCTTGAAGTAATGCATTACATTACCATTACATGAGTAAAGTAATGCATTACCATTACTTTGTGAAAAATCAATAAGTATTACAAAAGTAATTTAAAAACTAAATAAAGAGTTTTTGTAAATATTTCATAAATAAAACATGCTTAAAATATTTACAGGTTCATGTTCATGTTCACTATCAGGTTAAAATTTAATAACTTATTCAAGATTGCTGTTGCACTTGTAGTTCTCAAAGTAAGGTTGGTCCCGTAACATTTACACGCTAATGGCGGAGTTGACTATCTCTGTTAGTTATGTCTCAGATTTTCGGAGTATGATTTTTAATGGAAGGAATGGTTGTATCGTAATTCGTGTAGGTGATGCACAAGTTTACACAAAAAAGTAGTAAGTGGCAAACGGATTTATTTTTACCTATTAATTTTACATGAATCGCAAATGAAGAAAATCGTGTCACATAAGTCGGTCTTAAAAATCAAAATGGCGACCGTGACAAATCCTTTTATTGTCAAAGTTCTTGGAATCTCATTGTAAAAAAATATTTCTAACGTCAGGTGCCTGTGTTTGTTATCGGTTTACAAATGTTTACTTTGTTTGTTAATTCAGCAGTTTTAGAGTTTTTGGGGTTTTCATATAACTTTTATTATGGATACCGTCCGACTTGTGGATTTTCCCTTGGATCACAAAATTGAATAAATCTAATGATTAAAATTATCTACTTTGATGTAGTTGTTTGATTTTCCCGGTTAGAAGTAATTTTTAAAATTTTTCCTTGGGATCTTATTTTATATTATATATTACATTGTCAATTTTCTACAATTATGAAGCCCGGGATTGAGTAAAATTTAGACAAAGTATCAGACAATTGCAAAAAAGCCGAATTTACATAGATTGTAACAACTGATTGAAACTCAAAAATTTTTGGAAGCTTATTCGAGGAAATCAAGGACAATTACGAATTCAAACTTTCAAGACCCCGTTTTTCAGTACTCTCAGTACTTTGATTTTCTATGCAGCGATGTTTGAGACCGTCATTGAATGGTTTTTTTTGAAACTTAATGAAATGAATCGCATGGATTATAGATTTGCTTGTAGAATACCCAGTGATTTCAGATGCTTATAGCTTTTCCTACTGTCCCTTACTAATGGAATCTGTCTACCGATTTTATGACCCATAACCTAGAAATAAAAAAAAACTGAGTGGGCACTTTAGTAGAGCAAAGAGTATTTATATGAATGCTTTTTGGCAGTTAGTCAATTACTTAAACAAACTGGCAACTAACATAGGCTTTTACAAAGAAAGGGGACGAAAGCAGCTGCACTAAAACCCATTTATTATTAAGGGTTAAAGATTCGTTATTCTATATATTAGTATGTTAAACTAAAATCTATACTACCTTATGATGCCTCCACACAAGTCTGAGCTTTTCTGGACAAATGGTTTTAGAAAAGAATATTTCTGAAGATTTTCTCCATATTTGATAAGGTAAAATATGTAAATCTTCATTTCCTCATTGTGGCCCTAACCCAAACCCGGTGACCATGATTTAAACAAATCTACAATACCTGAGAAAGCTTTAACACAAATATCAGCTTTTCTCGCCAAATGGTTTTTGAGGAGAGCATTCTTAAATCTTATCTCTCTATATATATTACTTTGATTGCCCTTAGGGCGCAGGTCTCCGCCTTGTGAATGTGTTCTCATCTTCAGTATCTGACACAAGGTCATCGCTCTCATTCTCTCTAACCGTTGTCAACCTGTGGGAAAACATTCCTGCTTTTCTTATCCATTCTTTAATATTGAGCTTATAAGTCCTGTCACCAGTTTTATAGCGTTGGGGTCAGACACACGTTTTGGCATCTTTTCCCAATCACCTAATATATCAGAATTGAAGTGATACTGTATTTTATTTCCTTTGTTTTAAAACTTTCCTGGCACTTCTCTTGATAGACTAAGTAATGTTATCAATGTCTTTACTAGAAATAATAATTCCTCTTGAAACTCTCAATCTTTGGGTCCAAGTATATCCGAAACAAGTTAAATGTGTCTGCAAGGTATAGCTGTCAGGACTTTTGTCTGTAGATTGTGCAGATACTGCAGGCTGTGGTCTAGGTTCAACTGCAGGTTTTCCCAAAAAGTTTTCTACGTCTGTTTATCTGTATGTCGCAAGGAAATCAGTCCTAAGCTGTCGAGATATCTCAGATAGGCAAGCGAATTCCCGAACAACTTCCTCTATCTTAATACCTACCCATGTAACTTTGGATACGCCATACTAACTTAAACGACCAATCGGATATGAATATAACAACAATGTTTAAACACGTGTTACTAGTATCATTTATATATATTTATTTATAACTTTATAATTATATCATAAACACAAAACAAATAAGGAAACTTTCTTATATTACTCTCTGTAGAATTTATTACCTGGTCTATAAACTAATAAGTGTTTATGTTTATCTTGATATTAAAATATATTTTGAACACTATTAGAAGATTAATGGTATCTACACTTTTCATTTAGAAAAATCTGATATAAAGATTTTATAATACTTTTTCCACTATTCTCGTGTAAGGGATGATTATACAATGTTTAAATATACATGTTTAAAAATACATGTATAAAGGAACAAAAAAAATTAATAGGATATTTGTTCAAGTTACTATTGTATAATACTGTGCATGTATTTTTATGAATAATTTTGAAGGAAAATGTGCGTATTTCAACACATATGGAAGAGGAAACATTGACGAAAGGAACTGCATCCCTGAAAACAATCTGACTTGTTCACAGGGTACTGTTTAGTTCTCATCGGCAACAAATACAAAATGTGAGTAAAAGCAGCTTTCTTTGTCTCAGACTGACTTCCTAAAATATGAAACAAAACACTATATTCTCTAAAACTTACTTATATTTTTTAAAAAACAAATCATGTAATTCTTATTGATAATATGTATTGATAAAATAGTAGAAAACTAAAAATTGAATTTAAAGCCATTTGACCAGTTCGATAAGGGTATTAAAAAAGTAATGGACTGGTGATGAAAAAGAAATATCGTTAGGCCATAATTAATCACCTAAAAGTAGACGGATATTTTTTTCCATTTTCCCGATTACGGCGGGTGTGACCGGTAGAAGAGAATGCTCACTCATCCATGCATGTATATATGACACCTGATCCTATCTCTTATGTTTTTCAGAGGTCCATGTTTTTTCTTGTCCAGTTTTGTATTTTTGCTGTGGACTTTAATATTGAACACTGTTCGATATCACCACATGTCATTTTGTCAAAATACTTCTATATTAAAAGCCTCATTACTTGTGTCCCTCTAGATAAAGATAAGTGATATATATTTAATATATATATATATATATATATATATATATATATATATATATATATATATATATATATATTTATATATATATATAATGCAGGCTAGATTGGTTACTGTGGGAATGATTAAATTCGAATATTACAATTTGTTATTTTTCTTCACAAATTTAAATGCCAAAAAGGTAAATTATCATTGAGCTAGTTGTTTTGGAATGCATAAAGTAGAAACAATCGACATTTTTATGCTAAAGTTACTACAAACATTTATGTTAGTTTTATTTATATCCAATTTTTAGTTATCCAGGTACAGAGGAGTGTATGATGCAAAAAAGTGAGTGCATAGTTGTTACTGTCATATATAACACAATCAGTTTGATATATATCTGAAAATAGATTTTCTATAGTAAAAATGAAGTATATTTGATGATTTATTTTCTTTAAGACACTGCAAGTTATGTAAAGAAGGAGATTAGTACATCACCGCCTAGTACAATAAGGTAAGCTTAAAGCCTTTGCATTCATCTGAATCAGGCGATAATTTGCTCTCCATGTCTTTAAGTTGCTGTGAGCATTCCCTGTTTCTTCTGTCATACTGACCAAGGACGATTATGAATGTCCTGATTCTTTCCAATTTTTTGTTCATGAAATAAGGTGTCACTGAAATGCTTTCATATGTTGTTATGCGTTGTCCATGCATATGCATCAATAGTAAATTTTGGAACATTTCTAGTTAAATTTTTCTCAAATGACCTAGCTTCCTGACAATTTTTTCTAGCTATGTAATATTTGATTACCTATCTTTAATATTGCGTTTGAGCTATTTTGCCTGGTAATTATAACAAGAGGCCCATGGGCCACATCGCTCACCTGAGGAACAATAGGTATGATAAAGTCAGCTTAATGGAGTCATAATACAAACCATCTGGACAATGTACAATAATATATGTAGATTTTGTATAAATAAAATCCATTTTTCCCCCTTGGAACTCGGATAGCCCTGATTGCTGCCAATATTTACAAGAGCAGACTTTAATTACCGCTCCTGCACATATATAGGGACTCAACGTTACGCAGGCAGGGATGACCGCACACCTACGCAACTCAACAGGTACCAACGTTAACGCAAGCAGGGATAACACAAGCAGAGATGACCGCACACTTGCGCCAACAGCTCAACCTAATGCAAGCAGGGAGTGCCACACACTTGTGCTAGAAAGGCCAGAACACCAGCAGGGATGACCATAAACTAGTGCTCCGCCGCAACCACCACAAGCAGGTATGACTGCACACTTGTATTAAAGCGATACAGGGAGGAATGACCGCACACTCTGTATCATAGGTTAGAAGACACGAAAATTAGATAGAGAAGGGGTGTCCACACACTCAGTCTATCCGTATCTGTTAAAGTTTAACCCCAAACAGTCGCTCGTCAAATTGCAATAGACACTGTCCCTATATATGTGCCGGCCTAAAATAGTTCATAGTATCTAAAAATTGGAAATCAAAAATAAACAAACTTATCCAGCCTAACCCAAAACTACTTATGCAGAACAACTTATATACATTGAATATTTATTATTGTATAAAAATAATCATCACAATAATTGGTTAACAGTTGATGCATTAATTAAAATAATCAAGAATCAATAAATCAAGGGCAATAACTCAATACAGTAATACAAAAAGATTCTAATGAAAAAATAGCTGCCTGCTTCAATTTTATAGTCATATCACATGTTGAGTATTGCAGTTCTCAAAAAGATCCTTTACAATTGTTTATATATGGGATATTTAGCTGCATCAAACTCTGTACCTTCTTGTGAGGCCAAGGAATTGTCCTGGAGCCAAAGTCTTAACAATTATAAAGAATCATCTTGCTGATTAGTTTCTGAGAAGAAGATTTTTAAAGATTTACTCTATATATTCCTATGTAAAACTTTAACACCCCCCCCCCCAATGTGGCCTCATTCTACCCCCAGGGATCATGATTTTCACAACTTTAAATCTACACTACCTGAGGATACTTCCACACAAGTTTCAGCTTTCCTGGCTGATTAGTTTCTGAGAAGAAGATTTTTAAAGATTTACTCTATATATTCCCATGTAAAACTTCGACCCCCCATTGTGCCCCACCCTACCCCCAGGGATCATGATTTTCACAACTTTGAATCTACACTGCCTGAGGATGCTTCCACAAAAGTTTCAGCTTTCCTGGCTGATTAGTTTCTGAGAAGAAGATTTTTAAAGATTTACTCTATATATTCCTATGTAAAATTTCAACACCCCCCAATGTGGCCTCACCCTACCCCCAGGGATCATGATTTTCACAACTTTGAATCTACACTACCTGAGGATGCTTCCACACAAATTTCAGCTTTCCTGGCTGTTTAGTTTCTGAGAAGAAGATTTTTAAAGATTTACTCTATATATTCCTATGTAAAACTTCGACCCCCCATTGTGGCCCCACCCTACCCCCAGGGATCATGATTTTCACAACTTTGAATCTACACTACCTGAGGATGCTTCCACACAAGTTTCAGCTTTCCTGGCTGATTAGTTTCTGAGAAGAAGATTTTTTAAAGGAAGTGAACATGAAAAAAATAATTGTTGCTTAATAAATTATAAAAGCCTTTTGAAACTTAAAAATGAGGTCTGTTACCTATTTGTTTATTTCTATCAAGAGATTTTATCAATTTAACACTCTCAGTGAAAGCTTTATGGAGGTAATCCATTATTCCCCAGCATGCATCTGCTCTCTGACGTAGATAAGCCACATTGCTGCTGGTGACTGGGTCAATGTTGGAACTAGGCCAGTGTTTATGTACAGAGTTGATAAAAGTTGAGGAGAAAAATTATGCCTTGATGTGAAGAAAAATTTTGTGTACTGTCATGAGAAGGCAAGGATTTAGTACATTTCTATAAATGAACCTCAGATAACTATTTATGATTGGTACAAAAAATGAATATAGATAAATTAATTTGTGAAATATAAGACCATCACATTCCAGATGTTTGTACGGAAATGCATGTGGCAGTCAGTGTTTACATAAATAAAATGCTGTTTTTAGATTTCAATTTAAATTAATATAAAATTGTAAGTCCATTTTCCATGTGGGGTTTCTTACCGTTACTTTTTATTTAAATGCCCTGAAAATTTTTCTGATTTGTTTTTTTTTTTTACATAAGATCTTGATGATATGTACGCCGGTTCTGATTATGCTGTCAGAAGAATAACCGGACTAAGACACTTTTTAAAAGTCAGGATGCTGTGCAATGCACCTTGTGTGCTCATTTATGTAGCACACATAATGTTCAAACTCATAAACAAGAAATTCCCGAGTGCAAGAAAAAATAGGTCACAATAACACTGATCCACGGACATTCCATTCTAGTTACATGTCACATTAACTGCTGGTGGGAATGCATCATTCTGAGATCCAAAATCTTCCTCCATAAACACTGTTTAAAATGACAACTCTTTACATTCCTTTCAAGTTTCCATTCACATTTTGATGATGGCATTTTATCCCTGTTACTACACGTGTGTAAAAATGCAATGTGTCTCATTGACGGCAGCATCAATGCTGCCCTCTCTTAGATGCTTAGAGATAACCCAGCAGGGAGGTAATGATTTTAACAATATGGCAGCACTCATGGATTGCAAGAATTAGTTATTCTAAGTGGTATATCTTTTTACTGAGGAAAGCTCTGTCTAAACGGTTTTCAGATATCATTATACACATCATACAGACAAATTTAAGCCCATGATAATTTTTTCATGTTCACTTCCTTTAAGATTTACTCTATATATTCCTATGTAAAACTTCGACCCCCCATTGTGGCCCCACCCTACCCCCAGGGGTCATGATTTTCACAACTTTGAATCTACACTGCCTGAGGATGCTTCCACACAAGTTTCAGCTTTCCTGGCTGTTTAGTTTCTGAGAAGAAGATTTTTAAAGATTTACTCTATATATTCCTATGTAAAACTTCGACCCCCCATTGTGGCCCCACCCTACCCCCGGGGGTCATGAATTTCACAACTTTGAATCTACACTACCTGAGGATGCTTCCACACAAGTTTCAGCTTTCCTGGCTGTTTAGTTTCTGAGAAGAAGATTTTTAAAGATTTACTCTATATATTCCTATGTAAAACTTCGACCCCCCATTGTGGCCCCACCCTACCCCCGGGGGTCATGAATTTCACAACTTTGAATCTACACTACATTAGGATGCTTCCACACAAGTTTCAGCTTTCCTGGCTTTCTGGTTCTTGAGAAGAAGATTTTTGAAAATTTCTCGAAATTTTTCATTAATTTCTTGTTATCTCCCCTTGAAAACGGGTGTGGCCCTTAATTTTCACAACTTTGAATCCCCTTTGCCTAAGGATGATTTGTGCCAAGTTTGGTTGAAATTGGCCTAGTAGTTCTTGAGAAGATGTTGAAAATATGAAAAGTTTACGGACAGACGGACAGACGGACGGACAGACGGACGACAGACAAAATGTGATCAGAATAGCTCACTTGAGCTTTCAGCTCAGGTGAGCTTAAAACCAATATATGAATTGAAAATGACCATTTGCACATATTTAATTGTAATCAATACAGCTTGCAGTAAAATGAACATTGTTGGAGAATTTTTATGCTGTTGAATTTAATAATGCATAATACTTCTGTGTCCTTTTTATTTCAGTCCAACTAGAACTCAGTCAGTTGGAGGGACTTGTTCAGTAACTGAGACTTCTGATAGAGGGAATGAAACAACAATTACAACCAACAAACATTGTCAAAGGTATGTGTGAGAAATTTATTTTTGTAATAGCAAATAATGATACAGAATGTAAATCTATTCTGAGGCAGTCAACGTAACCCTTGTATATTTATATATTAGATAATTAAAGATTTGATTAATACAACATCAAATAAATGTTAGCCTTGTTTAGACTCAGCGTTTAGACGTTGGCTGGTGCAATAAGAGATTTATTTAAGACATCGTATATGAAAAAAGCTTTGCTGTAAATTCTTTATGCAATGACCTATATATATTATCCAAAGTGCCAGTTGATACCTAATTATTGTTTAAACATATCTAAATTAATGTTAAAAACCAGACAGGGTGTTCTAACTGCATATCAGGACAAATCCTTATCATGATCAGTATGTATGACATCGGTTTATAGGACAATAGCATTTTAACAATTGAATGTCCTATTCACATTTTTGCTAGCTAGGGATTTTCAGTCTACTTCCCTCCCCTAAATTTGTGGAGTTAGTTGACTCAAAACCCTTGGGTAGTAAAGATGAGATATGAGCCTCTTGTTTTTATTATTTCTTAAGTCAATCGTACCCTGAATATAAACTTTTTATTTATTTTTATTTTAGGTATGCTTTACCATTTATCTTAGGCATCATTGTTCTTCTTGTTTCTCTTGCTGTGATATAATTCATCTTTATGCATTTAAAATATGTACCCTTATATAGAAAAGTTATGAAACTCTTTAATGTTTCCAAAATTAGTAGAAAAAAGAAATTCCATTTTAATGTTGTAATGTGGTACATAATACAAATAATGTATTTTTCTGAAGGAAAAGGGGCTATACTGTTTTACCCTAGTGCGTTTGTCTGTCCGTACCAAATTTCTGTTAACATTTTAACACACGCTTTGTTTGACATGTCATAGTTAGTTTTCATTTTAGTACCAATCAGATGTCAACTTCCTGTTAAATGACGACTTTTTTCATTTTAGACTAGTTTTGTAACAAATTTTCGAATTTTTTAATATCATCAAGAGGAATACCATTTTAAAAAACTATGTTAAAACTTAACATAGTTTAAAACTGGCAAATATAGTACAACTTTGAGTATATGTATGATATTTATAGAATAATTAAAAGCATATCACAACATCAGAAGGCTTAAATTTTTCGTCACAAAGACTGAACACGAAGTGAAATATTGAGGGAGTGGCATTATCAACGAAGAAATTATAGGATTTTATGTGCAGTCTATTATTTAAGCTATACTAAGTACTCTGCTTTTTTATTCATGCAGGTGAATGTTTGAGATCTATATTGCCAAAGAAGAAAAGGTTTACATTCATATTTGTATATTTCTGGTACGAAGCAGGACTTGCATGAAATGTCCGTGTTCATTACAAATTTTGAGTTGTTTGTACGGGTATCATAAATCTATGAAATGACAACATCAAGTAGACATATTTCCAGTAGCATTATATCGCTGTACCTCCGTATTTATAGAATCTTTATCAAAGTCACACTGAAGAATATTGCAATATGCGATCTTATAATCACAGAGAATCAAAGTATAGACTGTCTGATTAAAAAACCCATCATATATTTAACATGACTATTGCATCATAAGGGTGCACTTATTAGTTACTTAATCAAAAGAGTAAACCTCCAAGGAAGTAAAAAGGAAAGGCATTAATTCAATAGGTTTGAATCAATGAATCAATTAAATCTATATCTACATAGGTGTTTGTTATATCGATAAAGCTACTTAATTTAATTTCTATGAATCTAAAAAAAATACTTTAAAATAACTATTTTCCATCCTTTAGATGTTAAAAAAAATAAACTGTTGGGCATATTCAAAATCAAGACAGATATGTAACAAGTGAAAAGCTGTCAATGTGACAGCAAACCAAGTTTTCTTTTATGTAAACTGTATTATCCATAATCCATGTTGACCCTGAATTGTTACAAAGTTATAGTTATAAAATAAAAATGATAAAGATAAATCAGCAAAAAATGCATCGATTTAATTATGTATTGATTCAGACAAATCAGACAAAGAAGAAGGAGACACACAGGAACTGACTGGTGTGTTTGATGACACTGTGGAAAGTTTTCAAAGAATAGCGCAATCAACAGGTTTGTATATTTCAAATTCAAACTACGTGTATTTCTATTCTAGGTGAGTATTATTACTCTAGGTTTGTTACTTAATGACTACGGGAACATATCGGGTTGATTAATTTCATAGGCAAAGCCGAGTCGTCTATGAGATTGATCAAACCAATTTATTTTTGCAGTCAATCAGAAGTGTAATAATGTACGCAAACATATGTAAAAGTAGCTTTACACCTCGTCAATTTTACACAGTCGACCGTTGAACTCTTCCAAATTCTCATTCTGAACTTTCACTTTTAAATAGTCTTCGAAAATCTTTGCTGCCCCTTGTTCACTTTCATTGTTATGTTGTTATTGTATTTTGAATTTTTTCTTTCTTTCTCTGTTGAGGCTTGCTTAAAATCTGTCATGTTATTCTGCTCCAGACACATGTAATTTCATTATTAAGAGCAATTAATCAAATTAAAAAGAATATATACAGAACCCAGTTTCTGTATTAAATAAATTAAAATGTCGAGATTAATAAGCATAGCGTTGGCCGTATTGCCGAATAAATATTCTCACCAGCAGGAAATTTATCTGACAGTCTTAAAGTTTAAAGATATTTTGATTATTTTTTCATGCTTCCAATATTATTTTTGTTATATTTACATATTATGAAGACTTAATACAAAGAAATAAATTGACAGAAAAGCTAATATATTGACCATTTAATAAGATAATGAGCCAATAAAAATATAATTTGATAGGCAAATCAAATTTCAAAATTATACTCTGAAACATCTAATCATTTGTTCACATTAGTTGACCAACATTAATGCTATTGTTTTAAAAATGCTATATAGACTCATGAATCTACAGCAATTCTGAATTGCAAAAACATGTGATATTTTCTTATGCCAAAGATCCGACAAAATTATAGTCCTTCTTAGATTCTAAGCTTTGATTACTATTCCTATACCAAGTTGTATGATAGTAAAAATCAAAGTACTGAGAGTACTGAAAGACGGGGTCTTGAAAGTTTGGATTTGTAATTGTCCTGGATTTCCTCGAATATGCTTCCTTAATTTATGAGTTTGAATAAGTTGTTACAATCTATGTTAATTCGGCTTTTTTGCAATTGTCTGATACTTTGTCTAAAGTTTACCCAAGCCTGATTCCAACTAAGCCGGAAAACATGAACATTAACATTTAACTTGGTTCTTCAATCGATAAGATTGTATATATTATATGATGTACAAGTCTTTCGAAATGTATAATCTATAATTATAGATTTTGCTTATAATGTATTGTTTAAAATTAAAATTCAGTGTAATCAACTAAATAGCCAACGAACGAGAAGGCAAATTCAGACTTGTTTTTATTTTCTTTGTACAAAATTCCTTTAGAGACGAACAGTAGTCATACCGCAAGTAGACTGGAAGCCAATATTTCTAAAACATCTGTGTATAACCCGTCCCGATTTTAACTTCGGCTTGCGCATGAAGTTTGGTAGTATTAAGGTGAAAGATTGTCAAAATAAAATTCACAACTTTTCAAAAATGGCACATTGAGTTTGGGAACTTTAATTTCGATTCCACCATCAACCTCTTCTATGAATAATGAGCTCGTACAGCAACTGAATCGTCAACGGCGCCGTGCATTCAGTTACGTAACTCATTCCACATTTGAACCCGAACAAGAATATTTTGATCGATAAAACTATTTGTTTATTTTCTAAATAGAATTTTGTTGATACACAGAGGCCTTAAAAAGATTTAATGCGTGTTTTTATAATACATATTTACTGAAATACATGTAAACTTTCTGCACTATTTTCTTACGCGTGCCTTTCGGTTTGAGACTTAGGCTGACAGTAAACCAATAGACAGGGTCACGTGACCCCGTCTAAAAATATGATTGATATTCTAATTTTCTTTCATCTTGATTTAATGAACATTTAATCAAATTTACTTGTGACAAGTTGAAAACCAGAAAAGACTTCTTTCTTAAATAGCCACAAATTAAGGATAATAATCGCCAATTCCAAGAATGAGGCGTATACTGAATCACTGTATAGTTCGAGGGTAAATAAACTTGAATGCTGACATTGAACTCAAAAACAAATATATTCAACAGAAGAAAATGGAGACTATAATTTGTGGGATTAATATTGAAGTAAGTAATATAAGTGTAAAGAAATTTCAAAACTAAAAAAAACCCTAGGAAGTAAGGGGTAGGAATTTCAAATTTACATTTTTCATGAACTGTTAGTTGCTTGTCATTTGCATGTACCTCTATGATTTATTATCCTAAATTTTCTGATCAGATAGAGCTACAGTACTGCAGGTTTTCATTTCGATTTATACTATGTATCTTGCTTGTTGGACTTTTTTAAAATGTAAAACGAGTACCACATAACAAATTCTATACTTGCCAAATATCCTAATTATTGAAAGCAAATAAATTCAATAAATTTTATCAGCCATGTAATTTTAACACGGAAACGGAATTATTTCCAGTATTTGAATGTCAAAATGGTCTTGAGATCAATGCATACCCCATGTGATTTAATTTCCTCATTTTTTATTCATTGCCATTCACATTCCTGTTTAATTACACAGATGAACAAGATAGAATACTGTGTGCAGAGCTATACAATCTGTTGGGTACAGATGGTAAGAAGCAGGAAGTAACTGAGGGTCTGAAGCAGGAAGTTACGGAGGATCTGAAGCAGGAAGTTATGACAGCTACCATCACTAAAGTGACTGGGAAATCAGTGAAAACATTATTAAACTATTAATCAGACCAAGAAATAACAAATTAAATTAAATTGACTGAAGAATTCAATCGCATTCTTGAATCAAAAGAGCGTAATACGTCATTCCTTGTACACAGTCAGGTTTCAAATGCTTTATTCTTAACTTCCGTTTTGTAGATGGTAAAAGTTTTTGAAGAAGTTTGATGTAATAGGAGCATGTCTCAATTATCAGCAAACTTTTATGTAATGCATCCTGATGCATAAATTTTATCATAAAAATACCGGTGTTATATAGTGCCTTTTCACCCTAGCCATCTTTCCCCCCGGAAAAATGGCTATATAGCAGTTCTTCCCCCCGGAAAAATGGCTATATAGCAGTTTTTCCCCCACGGAAAGCTGACTATATAGTGGGCTTTCCCCCTTTTTATAGCCAGATTACCCCCACGGAAAACCTACTATATAGTGGATTTTCCCCCATTTTTACTTTCCGGCCATGTTTATTGCGGACCATTAGTGACAATAATTTGCAACAACTGATATGATATTAATTTCTCACAAAGAATGATAATTATGGCATTTATTAATACATAGAATAAAATACATGGTTTTTCAACCCCAAATATGTACTAAGGCATGCGCCTTCATAACATGCATGTGTCATCATCGTTTATTTCACCTGTTCTCACCCCTTTTTGGAACACTGTTTACACGGATTTCGGAATACCTCGAATCTTTTTCATCTAATCGATGCTTATCTACAGTTTTGACTTCGACGTTATGAACACGTGAGAACACATTAATTTTCCAATGTATTACCATCAATGTATAAGCTTCTCCCAGGGAACTAACTGACCAATCTTGACTTAATTTTGTAGAGGAAGGGAATAAGAAGTGGAAATGTAATTCTCCCTTCGTCCAAAAGGCTTTCAATTTTAAATTAATACTGTTAGAAATGACGATCTTTAAAACAATTATATATTTCTTCTTCTAAATATCAAACGGGAGACAGGGTGCAATGATATGATGAGAAACTGAAATGTTTTAGTTTTACTTTGATTGATGGGGTTCTAAATCATGGTTAAGGGGTATTTTAATTATGTATTAAAAGCATGTGTAAATTTACACATGCTTTTAAAGTTAGTGTTTACCATTTCGTTTTAAAGTTACGCATATTCATATTTTTAAGCACATTTCTACGAAACGCGAGGTATTATGATGTAAACATTTTAAACAACAATGAAATGTCTTCACAACCAGAACAATGTCGGTATCTTTGCTGGTTACTTTGGAAAATGTGAAATGGAACCTGAACTAACTTTATGTTTATATTGTCACACACTATTTGCTAATTTTTCCACTTTTAAGTTTGCAACGTGATTTATAAATATACAATTTGGAAAAAGATGCTATATTAATCAAGATATACGATTCAATTACCTAAAAAATTCATACTATTTGTTTCATATTTTTTTAATAAAGATTTACTTGCCAATGTGTACCATATTATTTCTTCGAACAATTAAACAAGGGTAATCAAAAAAAACAAAACAAAAACAAAAAACAACCAACACATATATTGTGATGAGCTGACTTTTTAAATACAAGCTTGTTCTTCTAATCAACTAACAAGTAAAAAAGTCGTATATGCGCCTAGGTTGCAATTGGTTAATTTTTTATTTTATTTTTTTGATTTTCGGTTTCTCCTTTTATGAATAAAAGTTCATTGATTTATTTATCTAATTATTTATTACCGGGTATATCATTAGTCATCTTATGAATTGATTAGATGTTTTGAAGAATAATGAATTTTACCCGCGTACCTTTTTAAAAAAATTTTGTTCGTAAATTAAAAAAAAGCAGCAGAATTAAACGTAATTTTCAATCATTTTGATAAAGAAATATATTAGTGATTGTGTATTTTTAAATGATGTTTTACTTTTAAATGACCGTAAAAATATGTTCATGTGGTCATCTATAGTTTTTTAGATATGGGGCCCTAAAAAATACATATTCTTTATAATTGGATTTCAAACATTGGCCTCGAAAACAACAAAGGCTCCTACCCTGCATGGGGGCTTAAATTTTCGGTGTCATCTACTAGTGGTATACCTCTAGCACTGTGAAAATATGATTAATTGGTCATCTCTAGAATTTGAGATTCGGGTCCCCACCTGGTAAACCGCTGCCACTAAAAAAAATATGGTGATATGGTCATCTCTAGTTTATGAGACATTGGACCCTAAAGAATATGCACTATAATTATTATAATAGGATTTTAAAAATCGGGCTCTGAAACATCGGAGATAAAATTTCTCTAAAACAGAGGTTTACATAGCCTTAATGAAGTTTTCAAAAATAGACAAACAGTCTGATAAATTTATCAAGAAATTCTTAAAACATTCTCGTTTGATGCAATTTCAGAACACATATATTGCATATAAGTGTATAACTTGTAAAACTTTTATTACTTTTCTTAAATTACCTAAATTAAGTTCTATGTGTAATTCCATTACACACATGTTCAACTTTCAGCATTGTCTATAAAAATAATAAATCGGCAAAACGAAACTTAACCTGTACAGATGAATGCAGATATACATGTATGCAACCTGGGAGTGTAGAAACATTGATTTTAATCCTTACTGGATTTCCATAAATATTTTTTATAAAATCTGAACCAAAAACGTGAGGGAGAAACCCTACTATGGGGAAAAGCTACTATATAGTAGCTTTTCCCCTCAGGGGGAAAGGCTACTATATAGTAGGTTTTCCGGGGGGGGGGGGGAGCTACTATGGGGGAAAAACTGCTATACAACACCGGTAGTCAAGCTACAGACCTATATTTTCTCAATGAAAGAGTAGTTTTAGATTATATGTTTTTTTGTTTTATTTTGTTTTATTATGTGATATTATATGGTTTTATGATCATACGTCTGGAATTTCTCTCATGGTCCAGGTTCCATATAGATAAGTCGCCTATACTTTAAAGATGGTCATCCATATTGTTATGTTATACTTTCTTTTCATAAACAACTTAATTAAATTAACATCTTTTTATAAAAACCAGTATGCTATGAAATTTATGTTATTCACTTACATTGTACAATGTTCATTAAATAAAATTTCTATTTCTATGTCTTTTGGTGATTCGTTAATTTTTTTTTTTTAGGCATGAGGGAATTTGATCACTTTGATGTAGCATAAGTGCAGGTACATGCACTAGTATTAAGAGTGACAATTATGTATAATTATAAAGTTAGCTTGACGGTTATTAAGAAGTTGCCTATTGGTCATTGACGTTGTTTTTGCATGTTAACCATTTCGATTCATTTATCATATGTATACAATAAGGTCCATATAATAGGCAAAGAATGGGACTACTATTGCCATATTCACAATCGTATTTGGAACATATATTTTCAATAACAGTATAGTTTTTGCATTCTACATTTTGATAACTGTGGATTTTCTAATATTTGAAATAAACAATGTAACAAGAATTCGAAAAATCCAAACTGTTAATTTACCTATTTAATTTTGTGTTTAAATCAAATGCAGGCATTTTTATTTTTATTTTTTTTCGTTTCTATGAGACATAATAACATTTTCTCAAAGATACTGAGCAAAAAATATCTCGTGCGCACAACATATCTTGTATGCATCAGATAGTATCTGGTGCGCACGACATAATATCTCATGTACAAAGAGTATACCTATACTTAAAAAAAAAATTACTTGCCCAATTTTTTCCCCCTAAATCATGAAATTCCTAATCCGTGGGGGGGGGGGGGGTGCTTCTGAATCCAACTTCTCAATCTTTCAAGGTAAATTTCGGAACAATAATCTTTCCTGCGAGAAAAAGTTGGGGGGGGGGGGGCTAAACCCTCTATCATGCGCTATGTTTCTAATAGTTAGGTATAACTTTGCAAAAAAAAGGGGGGGGGGGCTTAGTCTGCCCCCCCCCCCGGTTCCGACGCCTATGATAAATGAAGTGAAACAGAATTGTCTTCACAGTACACTTTAAACTTAGAAACACGCCAAACGATCTGTGTGAAGTCCGATGTTGATAGAAATTTTTCACACTGGCGGATATTGAATATCAGCTAGAGGACTCGGGCGTCTCTGTTGGAGTCACTTGGTACCATGCATTCAGTTCGATTAGTTTTTAATTTTTGGTTTTTTATTTTTTTTTTGCTTCATTCTAAATACCCGGGAGATTTCTGTCGGGCCTCTCAGTAGGTATGTCAAACAGGTATACTAAGGTAGGGCTATTATAATCAGGTGGCCATCAAGGACCGTGTCTTGTTTTCCTTTCTCAAAGGAAGCTATATAAGTGTTGTCTTAGGACAACAGCTTGGTAAAATGATGTAAGAAGGATGAAGTATAGGTAGGTGGTACACGTATTCCGTCTTAACATGAAAGAAAGATTAAATGTTTTAACTTTTTTCAAAGTATTCATAATTTTCTTCCTGATTCAATATGGCATGGTCAGGGTTTTTCCCCTTTATTTAATTGTTCCATTTTACAGTCAGCTGACATAAATTATAAACAGAGTACGGATGTCACAACTTTGTTTTAAGTAAACGAAGCATTTGCAATTGTATTTTTTAAATTTACACACATAATGATCAGTTGTATACACTGGTAAACGTTTCATTTGCCTTAGAATTTTCTACATGAAAGCTATAATTATTATCTATAATTATTACATGTATACCTTATACTGTTCAAATAAAAAAAAGAACGTAAACAAATCGTGACCACACCTCTTTCAAAATGAAAGTACAGCGAAACAAATGGCATTTCCACTTTCTGAAACGAAAGTTGAAATGGCTTATGTTGATAATTGATGACGGAAAATAAGATTAACAAGAAAGCGCAGTTTAATTTACTTTGTTGAATTATGAAACAATTGTCGTGGTAAGTCTTTCTTTTTGCTTAAAAACCAAAACAACGTTTTCCCAAACCAAAAGTGGTCAAACAAATACATGTACTTGCAATATGCAACTTGTCGTGTTATGAATGTGTACATTTTATTTATATCATGCTAACGTATATTTTGCAGAAAATTTACACAAATGACGAATGGATATTTGGTTGAAGTGTTCATATTATGTGTTGTCATTCAAAATGTCCAGACACAGTCAAGGCCTGTTGTAAACACAACTTGTCTGGAGTTGGCTAAACCATCAAACCAACAGTACCGACTGATCTGTAGTCTCCATGATTATCACTGTCTCCTTGATGAGAGTTATACCCAGGAGTTTGAGGTCTGTAGGGAGTGGAAGTGGATACCTGGAGGTACGATCCGCGAGCGACCACGTTTCTAATCATTGTGTAGTTCTTTTTTTTCTTTTAGCACAGTTAATCCTATTCATTGCCATTTGTCTATAAAAACACAACGTAATGTTTTTCAACAGTATGATAATTTTTACATCCCCGTATTAGAGTGGACCCCCCCCCCCGAAAATTTTTAATTTGTCAAAGTCAAATTACCGATATTATGCCTCGAAAATTCAGTATAATAAGACTCCCATTCCCACCCCATTTTGGGAAAAAAATCTGGATTATCGCATGAAAACACGTCAGGCAATTTTATGTTAAGAGGTATAGCGCCTTTTCCAATTATTTCGCCCACACATGTGTTTGGACGGAAAGTACTTGTTACTAAAAATAGCTTCAGGTAAAAAGCTGTCGCAATATGGTTTTTGAAACCTGGATACATTGTACTGATTTTATAATGGTGTCTGTAACAACTGATTTGTCATAAGTTCGGGAAACTCTGTGTATAACAGTAGTTGATATTCTGAACTGTGATAAGTTCAAGCAAAGTGCAATGGATCTAAGTGTAAATAGAGTACATCTACAGTGTTAATGAAGAGATCTGTATATATATATTGGGTGTGCTCATACTCAGACTAAATTAAACAAGATAATTTTTAAAAAAAACCAGAAGATTAGATACGTGTAACTTAAAATCTCTATTCTGTTCATGTTTCAATTTAAGTGAAAAAGAATTCTACTAAGTGGATTCGATCCAGCGACCACAAAATTAAAAAGACCTCCGCGTTACCAATAGGCAACGCACCTAACATTTTCAGCAGATGCATTTTCAATATATATGGCTATATACATTATTGTATTAGAAAAGACACTAATTGAAATACCGGTATTTGTCTATTTTTCAGTACGAAGACCACGTTAAACCCAAACTAATTCAATGTAAACGTGTACTACAATACCTTTAGAATAATTTTAATCTGATGTTTTTGGTTATTATGGTTCAAATAGTCAAATATCCAATTCTTTATTGTATACTAACTACTTTCCTATATACCCCTTACAAATCCTGAATATTTAAATGATGTCGTGTAAGATAATTAAGACTCTTAGAGCATGATGATTGTGTTATTTGCGTTTTTAAAAGAATATATTTAAACTAAATATTGTATAATACTGAAAATGCCTGATGTTTGCAAAAGGCTATATTTGAGGCCAAATCGTATATTAAGTGTGCTATATCCCCTCTTAAGGTTAGGATTGGTCGTTGAATAACTTCACGTTCTATGAAATGTTGAAACTCTACATTTTAAAGGTTATATAACAATTCATATTCACTTCCATGTGACCTTCTACTATATCTATGTAAATTTAAAACTTTGAGTTTGATGTTTTTGAAAAGTGAACTAGAAGTGAATTGTGAATTAATGAAACGGTAACATGTTTAACGTGTGTCCAGACGAGCGGTTATAAAGTTCATCTGTAGACACATATCCTGTTACACCCAAGATTATGAAATTATCTACAAAATGTTTACTGAAATTGTTACACTTGAATTAAACGTCAATTCAACAGGGATTCAACGTTACCTTTATCAAAATCACTACCCCTTTAAAATTCCTAAGTACTGATTAAGGCTACCGACCTTATTAGTCTAGGATCTTTTTCCCCAGGAAACTGGCCTAACTAAAGCTGCTGGCCTAAGAATTTCTAACAAGTTTATGTCTCAAGCTCAATATGAACTAGGGGTCATCTGACGAAACCTATACTAAAAGGCTTAATCAGCCCTATTGTAATATTTATACTAATATTCGCATGCACGTCTAGAAGCAGGCTGAAGTACTATCTCTCTCTCTCTCTCTCTCTCTCTCTCTCTCTCTCTCTCTCTCTCTCTCTCTCAGAATCTTCTGATTACCGCGGTATATATAAAACATCAACACAGTTCATGTTCCATACTAAAGGGGAATAGGTTATCTCCAAAGCAAATTCCTGTAGCTCAGTGATATTTAACGATGATTGTTTTAAAAAAAAACCCCATAATTAATACAAAAGAAATACTTCTAGAAAATGATATAAGACAAAAGAAATTGAAATTGACGTACAGTGTTTCTATGACTTTCAACAGTAGAAAAGTTTCTTTTAATCTTCAGCAAGATAGGTTTTGCTGTGAATAAAACATCGAATATCACAAGATACGTTTTTATTTCTCTGCATAGATAACCCGGCATTGACATTGAACTTAAATAAAACATTTTAATGTTTTGATGTAACTACCAAATGTTTTGTTTTTATATGTTCACAAATAGATGAATATCTATAAATAATAGTTTATGTTGTACCGGATTAAATACCAAAGTATTTGAAAACAATGAAAAAATCGATTTTAATGCATGTCTGTCCAATAAGGTAATGTATAATCATAATTATTTTTCACTAAAGGGAAATGTGCATATTTCAACACATATGGAAATGGCAATGTTGATGAAAGGCAGTGCAACCCAGGAATCAGTCTGACTTGTTCTGAACGCAATCGTCAGTTCGAGTCCAACAAAAATATCCAATGTAAGTAAATTGCTGATCCTCTCGTTCAGATTTGAAACGTTTTAACTCACCTGAGCTGAGAGCTCAAGAGAGCTAATCTGATCAGAATTTCTCCGTTGTCTGTCGTCGTTGGCGTTGTAGTTGGCGTTGTTGTAAACTTTTCACATTTTCATCTTCTCCAGAACCACTGGATAGATTTCAACCAAACTTGGCACAGAGCATCACTTGATGAAGGAGATTCAAATTTATTCAAATGAAGGGCAACACCCTCTTTAAAGGGGAGATAATTCAGAATTATTGAAAATTTATTGTCATTTTTCAAAAATCGGCTTTTGAAAAACTGTTAGGCCAGAAAAGCTGTAACTTGTAAGGAAGTATCCTCGGGTAGTGTTGATTTAAGTTTGTTCAAATCATGGTCCCCGTGGGTAGGGTGGGGCCATAATGGGGGAGTGGGGTGGATTTTTAGATTAGAATGTACAGAGAAAATCTATAAAAATCTTCTTCTCAAAAACGTTTTGGCCGGAAAAGCTTAAACTTGTATGTAGGCATTCTCAGGTAATGTAGATTTCAGTTTATTCAACCAGAAAAGCTAAAATTGTAGTGGATGCATCCTTAGATAGTGAAGATTCATGTTTGTTCAAATCATGGTCCCCGGGGTTGGGGTGAGGCCACAATTAGGGGATCAAGTTTTACACAGGAATATATATTTTTAACATTTTTAAAAATCTTCTTCTCGAAAACAATTAGGCCAGAAAAGCTCAAACTTGTGTAGAAGCATCATCAGACATTGTAGATACTAGTTTGTCCAAATCATATTCCCCAGGGGTAGTGCAGGGTCCCATTGGGGGCGGGGGGGGGGTTGTTGTTAAGACTTGCACAGGAATATAAAAAGGAAATCTTTTAAAAAAAAGGTAGTGTAAATTCAAGTTTGATGAAATCATGGTCCCCGGGTGTAGGATGGGGCCACAATAGGGGGATCAAGTTTTACATATATAGAGAAAATCTTTCAAAATCTTCTCAAAAAGTATTAGAACAGAAAAGCTCAAATTGGAGTGGAAGTATCCTCAGATAGTGTAGATTCAAGTTTTTTCAATCATGGTCCCTGGGGGTAGGACGGGCCACAATAAAAGATGAATTTTAACATAAGGAGATATACATCATATACATAATCTTTAAAGATCTGCTTTTTAAAAATTATTAGGCCAGAAAAACTCAAATTGGAGTGGAAGCATCCTCAGATCGTGTAGATTCTAGTTTGTTTAAATCATTGTCCCCGGGGGTAGGGCGGGGCCACAATGGTGGATGAATTTTTACATAGGAATATATAGAGAAAATCTTTAAAAGTATTCTTGGAAAGTTTTCAGTCCAAAAAGCAGTAAATTGTGTAAAAGCACGTCGTGCAGAATAAAATTTGATCAAACAATGATTCCCGGGTAAAAAAGGAGGGCCATAAAGCGGAGGGGGGTTATATAGAAATAGTGAAAAATCTTCTTACTGGTACAACAACAAAAGGGGCTTGATATTTACCAAAAAATCATGTGGATAAAAATCGGTAGATTTTTTTAGAAAGATCTAGTGTACTTAAATGTCAAGATATTTTGATTTTGATTTTGTAATGCTAATTTGATCAGAGTTAAGGCAATTTTGCTCAGGTGAGCGATGTGGCCCTTGGGCCTCTTGTAATGTACTTCATTTAAGTTTTAATGTACTTATTTTTTGTTTGGAAAAATATTGTTGATTTCAATTGTAACACTTGTTCCATAGCTAAACTATAAACCACTGAAAACTGCTTTGCGTATCGAGCATGACTTACTTAAAAAATCTACTAGCATAACATTTCAAAATACTTAAAAAGCATTATGAGCTTTATTTTTTTGAATGATTTTCTTTTGTTGCAAAAACCGGTATATGGAAAAGTCATACTATGGAATAGGATACGGGTTCGATAAGAGAACCTTTACTCTGGAGATTTTTTTCTTGTTATCCTGCATGCAAATACATATTTTGAAAAAATTGAATTAGCAAGATGTGTCTTTTGATTTTAAATATTGATATATTAATCCGGGTAAATTAATATTATAGCTCTCCTAAGCAAGAGACTCTAGTTGACCTTTTTTTTTTATCAAAATTTGTCCGTTGTCTGTCTTCTTCGTTGTTGTAAACTTGTTACATTTTTATTTCATCTGCAGAACTACTGAGTCTTTGTTAACCAAACTCGATACAAAACGTCCTTAGGTAAATGGATTCAAGCTATTCAAAACAAAGAGTCAGGCCCTTTTTCAAGGGGATATCAATTAAAAATCCTTGAAAATTGTTTGGCATTGGAATTAAATAAAATCTTCTAATCAAAAACCGTTAGATTGAAAAAAAACCCCCCAAAACAAAACAAAATAAAACAAAGAAAAAAACCCAAAGCAAATGGGTTTAAATGTTTAACACAAGAATATTTGATTTTCATTTCTTTTATTCCAACAAGATTTATTTCTTTATTGTCAAGAAAGTTTGTATTTGATACCATAAAAATACCGTTTATTTACTAATTTAATAATTGCATTAGTTAAGATGCATGTCTTTATTACTCTTACTAGATGAAAACTCTCACAAGCGTGGGAATTTACACTTTACACATTAATATAATACACTGCTTAATATATTAAACCAGGTTATTTTTTTTTAAAATCATTATTGTATTTTCTGTGTCCGATTTTTTTTCTTACTTTGCTTTCTTAGACTATACTTTAAAACTGAATGAAATTAAAATGCAACAGCATCGTGAGTTTAAAGAACGGGAAGGGATGACAATTTAAACTGAAATTGTCTATATATGCATATGCGTTGCCTTAATTCTTTTTGTAGCATCTGGATTGAATTTCAATGCAAGTATATATTTTGATACAAACTACCCCTGACCTCGATCCGCTAAAGCGTGTCCGCCACCTAACTCTCAATTTTGCTATTACGAGCTTGTTTATCGAAAATGAAAGTAGGTTTTTAAAATCAAATTCACATTAATTACTTATCAGTTAAAATTAATTATGGCTTACGGACATCATCTTACATGTATTGAAATAAAAAAAAGTGTAAGCAGTTACTCTGGTGCAGGCAGTTTGTTGTTTATTTGCAAAATGTCTTTACTTATATTGTGAAAATCGTGAAAAAATGCAATCAGAAACAAGGTTTATAAATATTTTAAATGATAAATACATGAATTATCATGCAAAATTGTAAATATCATTTATTTTATTAAGAACAATGAAAAAAATCGTATGGAATATAGTTTTGATAACGGGGTAAGTTCGACACATGGTGGGTAAACGAGGATGTTACTGAACCCGCTAAAACAAACATTCTGCATATAACTTATACATTAAAAATAAATAAGATTAAGGAAATTATTAAGATTCAAGAGAAACATCTTTTTACTGAGGAATTGAAATTTATCAAACTAATTTTTGAAGAGGGCGAAAATATTGAAATGTCGCCGCAATAAAGGCCTCAAGATAGCTTCCTTAAAATATGTTAATACAACTGAAATTTATAACGCACGAATTGTTTTGTCATTTTTGAAATTATTCACAATCTCAAAAATATTGTTTTTTTATATTCCATAATGCGTTAAATCTTTTGAAGGAAAATTGTTTCAATGAGTAGAAACTTTAAAAATCTAAAAATTAAATGCAATAGTTAATCAATTTTTTTGGAGTATAAAACTAAAATAAAACGTATTTATTAATAGACGCAATTAATTTAATTACCATCTATATTGTACGAATAGGGTTGGTATTTAATTTATATCTATTAGATAATTATTTTAGAAGAAACTTAGAATAAACGAAAAGGACATTAAAAAATTGATGTTATTTAAAAGATGGCAATAATGAGTTTCAAAGTAATACTGATTGATTCGATACATTTCATGAATGAATAAATGATTAGCTCACTGCAACAAAGTTGGTGAGCTTTAAGTCTAACCTTGAAACACAATGATTTTAGATTGAGTATGTCTATTTTTCTTGAAATTATTTGCCTAAATTATGATAACCAAACGTTCATTGATTAGCAGATTATGTATCTCAATATAACTTAATTTATATCTTAGTGACTCTTAAGGAATGATACCTGTTTAATTCTATTGACTGATCTAAATGTGCAGATACGTGTGCTATACCTAAATCTGAACTAAAATTGCTGAAATAATACCTGTGTAAAACTTTAATCTGAACTTAACTTGTAAGAATAACATTTCATGAGCAAATACATACTGTGGAATCATTAGAATTCGTGGTAGATCAATTTTCATGGTATTCGTGGGTAGCCCTCACCCACGAATTTAGATCCTCAACGAAAACAATTTTAGAAAGAGTTATCTTTGTTACAGAAACAATAACCGAGGCATCCACGAAATTACATCCCCTCGAATGAACAAAGAATTCACAATCCACGAAAATTGGCCCCCACGAATTTAAATGATTCCACAGTATATTATGTGAAATTCTTAAAATCAATATTTCGAAAAAAATACCTGACAACCAAAGAAGAGACGATTGGTATACCAGTCATAAAACAAATTTGCATGCCATCAAATGATTTGATACGAAATTAAATGAATTATTTTTGTTCATTTTCTCTTTCAGTTACTGCATGTTATGCGAAAAGAGACAGTAGTACATCTTTATCTACGTCTACAAGGTAAAAGATCTTTTACTGAATGTGAACTGTAATAAATTGTTAAATTCACATTATCCAGCAAACTGTCCTCTCAGTTTATCAGTTGCAGTGCAGTGGACAAAATGAAACCAGTTAAACACATCTTCATTCAAATGTCTATCATCCATGAAAGTTTCGTGTCTTTATCACCAATAGTTGTTGAGATCTCGTGGGAACAAAATTTGTTTTATAAAAGCTACCTGAGATAATTGAGATATCTTACCGGAAGTAGATTGTTTTTGTTAATTTAACATTGCATAGATTATACATGTAAGAATTTATACTATCATAGTTATTCTATGTAAAATAAATAAAATACGTAAATGAAATAATTTTGGAAGAGCTGCCGGTGACGACTGGTTGTGACGAACAAAACAAAATAGTTTAAACACATCTACAACAATAAGTCTATCATCCCACAAAATTTGGATGTTCAAGTCTTAATCATTTCTGAGATCTCGATGCCACGAGCTTTTCGTCGCAGGACAGGAAACGGAGGACCGGAAATGAGTTTTGAAAAAATGAAAAAAAAAACGCCTCGAGATATGATTATTTTCTATCATCCCTGAAAATTTCAGGGAAATCTATTCAGCCATCTTTGAAAAATCCTGCCGTCAAAAAAGAGAAAAAAATAAGAAGAAAGAAAGAAAGAAGGAGAGAAAAAACACTACAATCACTGTAAGATCTTACGTTCGAAACGGAACACCTTAAAAAACCTAACAATCACTATAAGGTCTTCAGTTGGAAACGGAAGACTTTAATATTAACTACTGACGTTAATGAATGACGTCGTTCAGAAATTAAAGGTCATATGAAACGATTTTTAACATTATGATTTTCTTTTATAAAGATAAAGCTTGGTATAAACAAATGTTAAAATACGTGAAGTAAGATTTTTTCCCTTTGCCTTACTGAGAAATAACCGTAAAAACTCAGCACCTGAAAAATTTCTTCCCCGCTTATCGTTCTTGATTTTGTAGATTTATGACGTCACACAGACCCGCCGATGTAAACAATGCATCAAAATTAATGTAATTTTACAGTGGTTTATCGATTTGATTATAGTAATGTTTGTATATATGAACGTGTCTTTCTTTTCAAATGAGATCATTTGATTTTGTAGTACAGATGACTTAGTTTCGTTGATGAATAAATATAATATCAGCTTCTCACCAGAATAAAATCATGATGAAGATCCCGTGCTGCATTGAAAATTTAACGGAAGAAATGCTCCAAACATTAACAGCGGATTAATGAATTATCCTGATCCTTTTGAAATAGAAACATCTTTTTCTTCTTCGATACGTATAATGATTGAGCTACATTTAAAGGGAATTAAAGCATTTTAATTCATTTGATTTATTTTGTCACATAACAAAGTATAAGGCAGGCCAATGAAAATGTTTGAGGCATTGCGTACATAGCTTGTATTTAAAAGCTGTTGTAAAATACCGCAAAATTATTCTTAAATTTTATTTTAAACTAATATAAATTTCTGACTTATTGATATATAAAAAATACTTTGTGAACACGTGTATTAACATTTTGTTAAATTAGATCGCGGAAATATGGCATTCAAGGATTTCGAAATTTATCGGTAAAATAAATCGGTTGTTTGATAAAAATAGTTGTGAACGAATGTGAAGATAATCAACAGATTTTATTAAGAACAAGCATCAATAATAATAAAGGAACGAAAGAAAAAATTGCGGAAAAAAGTGAGATAGAAGCGATCTGTGAGTAAACACCGCACATACACGTTGTAAAATCAATACACCGCGGCAAATACAAGTACACGTTTCAAAATCAAAACATTTCAAGAAATTTCTCTTAGACTTAAAATAATTAAATGATAACATATTTGTGAATTTGAAATCAAAATTAACAGTATAATGGTGAAGCAAATGAGGCACCACGAGGCCTATAAGTTGTTTAGAAAAAAATCAATAAATTGCATGAACGTGCAAATGGGAATTCGAACAAACGATCAGTTATTTCTTAATTTGACAATTTCATTAAAAAGATTGAAATAAAACATATATACATGCATATATTAAATTTATATTGTACTTGCATGAAGATCTATGAAGAAAATCATTCATTCTCCGCGACGTCTGTAAACTGAATATGTACACGCTATCAAATATAAACGCACACGATTTCATTTCTTGAGAAAAAAAATACTGCCGTGGTTGATTATTGTATAATTATACAAGTTTTTATTTAAAATAGTTTTTTTTTTTTTTAAATGCTGCAAAATGACATGGATATTTGTATTCACAACATAGCTTTATAAGGCCATTGGGTCTTACTGACGTCATAAGCAAGGGAGGTAAGCCGCGTAGGTCAATGTTCCTTTTCCCGATTAAGTGATTTTGATCGACTGTGGCGCTCACATTTTGCATAAAATATTCAAAAAACAATGTCAGTCTTATTAAATAGGCACTTATGAACTCATTCCCGTATATATCTCAATATGGTCAGGATATCGTTTCATATGACCTTTAAACTTATTGTGTCACAAATGGTCAAGGAAATCAATGTATAATGAAGTTTTGGCAAATGTTCAGTTTTTAGAACATTGTTCTTCTGAAATATATCTCAATAGAATTAGACTGAATGTTAGGTAGTTTGAATGGTTTGTTGAATGTCATATGTTTTAATGAAAGCATAAATAGGTGTATGAATTGACATTATTGCATTGACTATATGCCATTGCACATCTATTCAAAATACGTCATTGAGTCATTGTATGTAAATACACATTTGAAAACTTAATTATGATATTGTTGAGGTTTACTTTTTAAAGATTCAGAAATTATTCAGGTGCAAATTTGCCTGTTGAAATCGATATTGAAAATTGTTTATTTTTATTTCAGTACAACTCTAGTTACCTCAAACAATGTTACATCAAATGGAGATATTGCAAAATCATCTGTAACTTCAAAAGCCTGGTAAATTTCTTTGCTTATGCGTGAAAACAATTATCAATGAACTAAAAATTTTTTCGTGTCCGCAAAGTTTATTATACAGATTTAGCGGACATTGTTTATGTATTTACCCAATATTAGTCTCATGACGGGATTGTCCAATTTGTAATTATTCATGTACACGACATCATATGAAATTCATGGTTTTAGTAGTACTTAAACATTGTTTACAGAAGTTATAGAAGAAAACTCCTAATGTATAGGATTGTAAGTGATAATTTTCATTATGAGTTAAATTTACATTAAGTATTTATATCAATATAGATATAAACACATTTTTGGTTTAGATTTCGACACTTTTTTGCTGGATAAAATAATTTTTATTTATCATTACATTAATTATTATGGAAAATATTTGATAAAAAATTGAATCAAATTTAAAGCAAAATTTCTAAAAAAAAAATAGTAACTCTTTCAAAGTGAATAAGTCATTTTATTCAGCTTTAAACTGCTACATGTAAAATTAATTAGAGTCAAGATAATTTGCCATCAAGACTCACCGCCCCTCATACAACCGAAGACAACCTGCCCTTAATCAAAGACCACTAACCTCCATTGAAGAAAACTCACCCCAATATTTTATTTTAGATATTTATCTATGATTTGGTATATTCAGTTTTTGGCTTTTTTTAATGTTTTTCTTAAAACTCTTTTCATTAACAAAGCTTTCGATCACAACTTTAATTCATTCATTATTTTTTAAAACTTAAATTCACTTTGTAATCGGCAAATGCAGTGTTTGTATAATGATTGACCAATCTGTTTTCTATTATTTATAAAGTATTGTTCCTAATACAGTTTTTTTTACTAATAGAGCATATAGAGGAAATTATTTAAAATTTTAAAATACCTTACACTTGTTATGTTGTAAAACCAATACAGGTTTGCCTTCAACGATCAAATGATAGCGTTTTGCTTTTCTTGTGATAATGATGATAAATGAAATAAAAAATGCAATTAAGATCTTAAATCACTAAAGGCAATGAAGATAAGAAACATAGTGTTTATCAGTCAAGATGCTAAAATTAAAGAAAAAACCCCATAATGAAGTTGTAAACGAATGTACAAGTAAACCAATTTCAATAACATAATTATCTGAAAAGAACTATGAATAACGAACTAAACTGTAAACACCTTTTAGTGCTTCTTGATAAAACGAAACATCATTCCAATGTTTATATTAAATAGGTTTTAGATGTTTAAGTAGTATTTCACAATCAAAAAACTTAATGCATAATTTATGCTGTGATTTTCACAATATCACAGAAGTAACAGCATTTGCCAAAGTTAAATAAATATAAAACATGTTATCAAAAATTCTGAGCGAGTTATCTTGACTTGATGAGGGTTGCCCTCGACTGATGGCGAGTTGTCTTGGGGACAAGAAGTCTTGAGGCAAGTTGTCTATCATTCACTTAAATTCATGGAAAAGATTTTGATATTATATATATATTTACAACATGTTACCTCTCCCGAACTCAGGGTACTAAAAAACCGTGTGGTCTCGTTTTGATCCTAATTCTTATGACTTGATTGGTAGAAAATCACAAACTGTGATTCCGTAGCTCGAAACTCAGTAGTGTTTTTTTATTTAAGGATTTTCTTTCTTTTTACTGGCATTGCTGTCTTCCTGTCTATTGCTGCGATTTTATTCATCCGTGGGTATATGGATAATCTACTGTGCAAAATAGGTAAAATGATTTTGTACGTTGTCCATACAGTTATCAGCTAGAAATGAGCTAAAATAGTTATCTTTGAAGAGATGCTATTCCATGCAGTAATAGTTATTGAGTATATGAAAAGAATCTATATTTTACCCCCCCCCCCAAAAAAAAAAAAATAATTGTTAAATGAAATCAAATTTTCGTGTATAATTGATGTAGTAATTATCTTTTTCCTATGAGCATGATTATTTCACCAACAATTGAAGATTCTTATCAGCATTTCCGATCACTCGTTGTTTTTATCAAGTCAATATAGTCAATTCCAAGAGTTTCTTATGAAACAAAGTTAAAGTAATGAAACGTTGCCAGATATTTTTTAATTGATGATGCGTGTGATCACAAAATGAAGAAAATTAGACAGAGATTAAAATAGCCAAAATTTTACCATCGCGGCATTAAATTAAAAATATTAAATGCACATGAAAATGATAAATAGTTATATACAACGTCAAATCATCTTTCAAAACAGTGTGAAGCACATCTTTCAAGTTCAGAATAGCACTTTGTTGTATAGGTTTGTAACAAAAACTGATTCAATCAGCAAGAGTAACCAAGGACTATTGAAGGTTTTATATACAGGTTTTACATACAGTTTGTGATAAATTACCACAGATTCTGATTTTTCAGAAAAGAATTCACAAAACTGGCTCGTAGCATAGTCTTTGAAAGTTTGGGGAGGTTGGGTGGCAGAGGGGGGGGGGGGCAGGTTCATTCAAGAAACAATAGCATGTCAAGAAAAAAAATTATTGAAAAAAGAAACATTAATTCGCAAATCATAAGAATCCTTATCCGTTTTGGAGGGGTAAGGAGTATGCGTTAAAAAGTAGGAACGCTACTCCTTGATAGTTCGGTGAATTATATATACACCTTTGTTTCATAAAGTTGATGCCTTTTCTCGGTGAGCTTTGTAACCTCTGATTACCTTATGTTTTATCTTTCAAATGATAGTTTATCCTGTAGAAAGTCAAGAATTGAGTGAGACAGTGAGGAATGCGGAAAATTTAGAACAACAACCATTTTTGATGAATGAGGTGAAAGATACATCAAAACGTTTCACAACGTTGAGGCATGAAGATGAAAATATAACTGAAACAAGAAAGAGTGGTTAGATTGTTATTAGTAGATGTCTTTGTAATTGTTTTTTATAGTCATGAAGTCATTAAATCTAATAGAACCTGATTCCTTTCCAGATCTGTATTCAGAAAAAGAAAAGTGCTTTTATCTTCTCCACTTTTTGATTTCTTTTACATCATGCAAGAAAATGTTAAAACATTAACAAAAGTATTTAAAAATATCCTTGTTAAAATATGACATAAAATTATCATGTCATCTCCACTTACTTCTTTTTTGTTATAAATGTTATAAATTCGAGAAATCTGTGATAAAAACTATTTAATAAAGTTTCTATTTATATTCAGTTAATTCTGATGCTTATGATCCTGCAGATATGAATGAATCCGATTCATCAGAGCACTCTGAAGAAGCTCCCTCTTCTCCGACAATCATAAAACAAAAGAACTCTGAAGTATCAACAGGTAACAAGTAAAATGCAGTAGGTTCATTGTAATATCATTGTTGTGTTTATCAATCATCATTTTGTGTGGTTATAGATAAAAATAGCATGAAAAGTTGTTTCACTATTGATCAAATGGTACATGTTCAAGTATCCCCCCCCCAACCCCCTGCAAAAAAATGTATGTTCGGCAATGAAAAATTAATTACTTGGTTCACAGGCCAATATTTTCAAAAACAGATGCGGTCGGGCGGTTCTTTTTTCATAAAAATGGCATGCTAGATTTTCTTTTTTTTAAAAGGTGCATTTCTTATCATACTCCAAGAAATTTGTAACAAAAACTGATTCAATCAGCAAGAGTAACCAAGGACTATTGAAGGTTTTATATACAGGTTTTACATACAGTTTGTGATAAATTACCACAGATTCTGATTTTTCAGAAAAGAATTCACAAAACTGGCTCGTAGCATAGGGTTGGGTGGGGGAGGGGGGGGCAGGTTCATTCAAGAAACAATAGCATGTCAAGAAAAAAAAATATTGAAAAAAGAAACATTAATTCGCAAATCATAAGAATCCTTATCCGTTTTGGAGGGATAAGGAGTATGCGTTACAAAGTAGGAACGCTACTCCTTGATAGTTCGGTGAATTATATATACACCTTTGTTTCATAAAGTTGATGCCTTTTCTCGGTGAGCTTTGTAACCTCTGATTACCTTATGTTTTATCTTTCAAATGATAGTTTATCCTGTAAAAAGTCAAGAATTGAGTGAGACAGTGAGGAATGCGGAAAATTTAGAACAACAACCATTTTTGATGAATGAGGTGAAAGATACAACAAAACGTTCCCCAACGTTGAGGCATGAAGATGAAAATACAACTGAAACAAGTAAGAGTGGTTAGATTGTTAGATTGTTATTAGTAGATGTCTTTGTAATTGTTTTTTATAGTCATGAAGTCATTAAATCTAATAGAACCCGATTCCTTTCCAGATCTGTATTCAGAAAAAGAAAAGTGCTTTTATCTTCTCCACTTTTTGATTTCTTTTACATCATGCAAGAGAATGTTAAAACATTAATAAAAGTAGTTAAAAATATTCTTGTTAAAATATGACATAAAATTATCATGTCATCTCCACTTACTTCTTTTTTGTTATAAATGTTATAAATTCGAGAAATCTGTGATAAAAGCTATTTAATAAAGTTTCTATTTATATTCAGTTAATTCTGATGCTTATGATCCTGCAGATATGAATGAATCCGATTCATCAGAGCACTCTGAAGAAGCTCCCTCTTCTCCGACAATCATAAAACAAAAGAACTCTGAAGAATCAACAGGTAACAAGTAAAATGCAGTAGGTTCATTGTAATATCATTGTTGTGTTTATCAATCATCATTTTGTGTGGTTATAGATAAAAATAGCATGAAAAGTTGTTTCACTATTGATCAAATGTCCCCCGCAAAAAAATGTATGTTCGGCAATGAAAAATTAATTACTTGGTTCACAGGCCAATATTTTCAAAAACAGATGCGGTCGGGCGGTTCTTTTTTCATAAAAATGGCATGCTGGATTTTCTTTTTTTTTAAAGGTGCATTTCTTATCATACTCCAAGAAAGGTGATGTTTTCAATTAAATAAAGGTTACATGGCAATCAATGTATCTGTTTTAGATTTATTAGCTCAACTAAATGGAATTATAAAATTGACATGTTCTTCTGAAAGCATCACAGCTTCATGTTTATACGAGGTTTGAGAGAGCCCTGTGTTAAAATATCATTGGATATTTAGAATAATACAAACTGCAAAAACTCTCCTTCTGTATTTGAAGTTAAACAATGACCTTCATATCTAAACTAAAATCATTGTCGTCGCGATCATAACCGAACAAAATGTGTCGTTACTAAATTGAACGGTCATTTGCAATTTATTGGAATCTAGTCTGAACCACCACCTGACTTAATTATTTTTAATGTGGTCATCAATGCGAAATTTTTCTTTTTAGAATTTACAAGCGCACTTAAGGCATTTTACTTTAAACATTGATAAACTGATAAAAATTAGAAATGTTAAATCAAATGTAGACGGGCCTGAGAACCAACAAATTAATTTTTCAAGAGTTTAGTTCTAAAGCCATTTCTGTCCACCGAAACACACATAAGGCAGATAATTCTGGAATTTTTGTTGAAAATTATCACATAAATTAAATTGTAAAAAGTAGTATATGTAAGGTACTTTAAGGGTGGCCAACATATCACAACATAAGTATTTGTAAGTTCGAATTTGTGATCACAGAAAGATAAAACATTTTAAGAGAGTGGCATTGTCAACGGAGAAATTACCGTTATTGTAAGATTTTGTGTGCAGTCTATAATTTAAGCTGTGCCAAGTATTCTGCTTTGTTTCATAAAGCTGAATTCTAAGATTCTATTGCAAGAGAAAAATATTACATATTGTCATGTATATATCTGGTACAAATCAGGAATTGCATGAAAGGTGGTTTTTTTTTTTTTTACAAACTTTAGGTTTTTAGTATATGTATTCTATACTATTAAATATTAACATACAACGCACGGATTTGCAGTAGCATTATATTGCCGTACTTTTGTGTTAAAAGAAGCTTGTGTAAAGTGGACATTAAGGAGTGTTGAATATACAACGACCATCACCAATTTCATCCGTTATTTTTGTTGAATAGTTTAAACAGTCTATTGAAGGACGTTGTTTACTCATGGTTTGCGTTCTCAAATTTATGAAATAAATTATTATTGACATAACATATTTATAAAAATGTGAATGAAATCTCAATGCTTTGTATTTATTTCATGTCACTGCCATTCATAAACTGTATTTCATTGACCTTTACCAAAAAATGCGAAATAATTCCACTGATGATATTAATGAAAATCAGGCATCTATTGTTTGTTATAGAGCCTTTAAGTGTTATTTTTACTCATGAAATTGAACTTTATAAAAATCTGAATTTGACAATTTACAACTTAAAACAAACAACACGATCCTAAAGCCATACCCAACTCATGTATAACATTTATTTCTGGATTTGAAACCTGTATTCTTTACAATAAGCATGATGGATTTGCATAGAATTATATAATACTGATCTGTACATTTAGATGAACATCAAAAAGGTGATAACGATGAATTCAGGACAAATGAAGTGAAGTCAAATACAAGTAAACCAGCAGAAGTTGACATATCAAAGGATTTAAAAGAAGGAGGAACAACAGCAGGTGAGCGCAACTTATTTTCTCTGTAATGTTATATGAGTCAATTATAGCTTTTTAGAAGTAATGCTATGTTGAAGATGATTTTCGCATCGTATGGGTATTATTATTAGTTACCTAATCAAAAGAGTACAAATCCAAGGTAGTGAAAAAGGAAAGGCATTAATTTCATCAGGTTTTAATCAATGATTTAAAAGTGAAAACTCTGTTTAAGTAGATTTTTCTTATATCAATAAAGCTACTTGTTTTATTTCTATAAATCTGAAAGAAATACTTAAAATGCATTCTTTTCCTTCGTTAAGATGTAGAAAAAATAAGGAAACATTAGCAGAAAATGCATCAGGTTTATGTAATGTTTTAGACAAATCAGTTAATGAAGAAGGAGACAGGCAGGAAAAGACTGATGTATTTGATGACACTGTGGAAAGTTTACAAAGGATAGCACATCCAACAGGTTTGTATATTACAAAACTTTTTCAGAGTTTGAAATTGAAAGAAAAAGAAAGACAGTGGAGGGTGAACTCGGGGTAATTCACTTCCTCTCATACCCCACCCAGGATTCCGTCAATGGCTTTATTGACGACGCGCTCTGTTCCGTGAACTACACCAAATTTGACGAGGGGATTAGCATGGATAAACGTTGTGGGCGCTGATCGCATTTAGCCATTCGGACTATTGCCAATCTAACCGGGTGATTTTGAGCTTCCAGGTTTTAAATTTGATGGTTTTTATTTCGACAAGTGGCTTCCCTTTGGGTTTTTGATATTCTGTTCCACATTTGAGAAATTTTCTTCCTTTCAAGAGTGGCCGGTGTGCAAACGCACGGTCTTTAGCGAAGTCTTACATTATTAATATGATTTTTTTGTTCGGTGATAATTCCACAAATGAATGTAGGACGATTGTACAGATATGCAGATAATTTGAGGTTCCAATAGTATGGGAAAATAGTGAGGGTCCCCAATAAGTGATAACTTTTCTCGGTATAGAAATTGATACGAAGAAAATGCAAGTCAGATTACCGGAAGAGAAAGTTTTTGAAATTAGCATAATCATAAATGGATTGACTTACTTTGACTTAAGACTTTCTCACTCCCCTGTGGAGCATAGGCAACAGACAATTCTTCTCCACTTCTCTCTGTCCTTTGCTAGTTGGTGGATGGTGTTCCAGCTGTGTCCTTTCTAGGCCATTTCTTTTTCAAGGACTCTTCTCCAGGTTAGTCTTGGTCTTCCCCTTTTCCTCTTCCCTTGTGGTGTCCATTGGAGGGCTTGACATGTGATGTTAGATCTGTCTTTCCTTAGTGTATAACCAATACATTTCCATTTTCTCTTTTTGATTTCTTGAGGACTAGGGATTTGGTTAGTTTTTCTCCAAAGGTCTTCATTTGTTATTTTGTTTGGCCACCATATCTGAAGGATGTTTTTCAGACTTCTGTTTACAAAGGATTTGAGTTTTTTCCTGTCCGCCATTGTGAGGCTCCATGTTTCCGACCCGCAAAGTAGCACTGATTTTACGTTACTATTAAATATCCTGAGTTGGACTTAATTGTTACATGTATGTACTTGGACTTCCATGCGTCTCTTAGCATACCAAATGCAGTACATGCCTTTGCTAGGCGTCATTTTACATCCTCCTCTGTTCCTCCACTGTGGTTAACAACACTTCCTAAATATATGAATGATGTAACATTTTCCAGTTGAATGTTATCAATTTCTATGCTGTTGATGTTGTTTGTGTTAATTCTCATAAGCTTTGTTTTTTCCTTGTTAATTCGGAGCCCAGTCTTGCATTTTTGACTAAGATTTGTGTTTTTTCTCTCATTTGGTCGTACGTATAGGATAAAAGAGCCAAGTCATTGGCAAAATCTTGGTCTTCAAGTTGGTTCATAAGGTTCAACTGGATTTCTTTTCCATTTCTTTTCCCTACTTTTGTTTTCTCATAATCCAGTCAATGGCCAAAAGGAACAAAAAGGGGGAGAGCAAGCAAACTTGTCGTACACCTGTTTTGATTTCAAAATCTCCTCCGTGTATCACCTGGCATATCATGCCCCTATACATATTTTTTTATGTAAGTAATAAGTTTGGTTGGTATGCCATAGTGGTCAAGTAGTTTCCATAAAATTTCTCTATCTAGACGGTCAAATGCTTTTTCAAAGTCTATAAAGTTGACATAGAGGGAGCTGTTCCATTCAATTGACTGTTCTATCATCATGCCCAATATGGCTATTTGGTCAATGCACGATCTTTCTCTTCTGAACCCTGCTTGTTGGTCTCGTAGGTTCTTGCCCACTGTTGTTTTAATTCGATCTAGGATTACTACATACAAATAATTTGGCACTGTACCATTAAATTCATCTTATGCATTAGATGTAGTTTATGGTTTGTTTTTCTAAGATGTTGAGGTTCTCAGCCTAGTTCACATGTAAACATATGGAGGAATTAACTCTGAGCACCGAACATGTATCTCTGCTGGTGAACAGTCTGTCCCCGAGGATACTTGTCGTTCGGCACTTCCTACTTCAGTACGAGCAGTACGATATATAACACTACCATACTGGCAGACGCGTCGCCCAGTATAATAAGGGGTCACTCCTCAGAGTCTATAAGGGGCACATACTCTATGAGTTCACTTGGTGTCCCTCGGATTGTCCTTAAGGATATATTTCGTTTAATGGATTTTTGAGATGGTTCACGGTTTGTTACATGTATTGTCATTTTTTTCATTTTACGTTGTTGGACTTATTAGACTACAAAGTTGCACTCAGAGGTAATTTTAATGTAGTTTAATGTGTTCGTACTGATAACAATCGTGAATCACTTCTTTTATGAGCATTTGTAATGACTTGTTGTTTCGAGTGATGCTATAGTTAACATTTTCCACACTTTCTGGTCGTCGGGACCACAAAGTAGACCTTAACAGTGCTGCGTAATCCGATAACATAGAAACCAATGTTTAAAAACTACTTATGTAAGATACATGTGAATTCATACGCAGTGATCAGTTGTTGCATTTAGAGGCATTTAAAGAATTTAATGAAAAACACAGTAGAATGTGAATATACTTTTTTATCTGTCGCTGCTATGTCAATATTGGATGATAATGTCCCTGAACATGCCGCCCCGAACGACATCGCAAGCACGGCGATTTTTAAATAAAGAACTACATGTAGATGGCAAATTCGCAAGATCACTCTCCTCAATGAAACTCGCAAAAGAGTGCGATCTCAGACCATAAGCAAGGCACAACTCCATACAAAAATGCAAAACTAAACAATTCATAAAGCGTTGATTTTCTTACAGCGTTTCAAGACGAGTCAAACGAACCAGAAAACTTAGTGTCGTAAAATTTAATAAAAAAAAGAAAGGCAAAACATTGTCCGTTGTCTGTTGGCGTTGGTGGCGTTGTCGTTGTTGTAAACTTTTCACATTTTCATCTTCTTCTCAAGAACCACTGGGCAGATTTCAACCAAACTTGGCACAAAACATTACTAGGTGTAGTGGATTTAAGTTTGTTCAAATGAAGGGCCACATCCTCTTTCAAGGGGAGATGATTTAGAATTATTGAAAATTTGTTGGTATTTAAAAAAAAAGAAAATCTGTAACTTGTATGGAAGCATCCTCAGGTAGTGTAGATTTAAGTCTGTTGAAATCATGGTCCCTGGGGGTAGGGTGGGCCACAATGGGGGATGGATTTTTAAATAAGAATGTATAGAGAAAATCTTTTAAAATCATCTCCTCAAAAGCTATATGGCCAGTGTGGGGCCACAATGGGGGGTGGGGTGAATTTCTACATAGGAATATATAGAGAAAATCTTTAAAAAATCTTCTCAAAAACTATTAGGCCAGAAAGTTCTATTTTGGGTGGAACCATCATCAGATCGTGAAGATTAAAGTTTTATAAATCATGGTCCCGGATGGTAGGGTGGGGTCACAGTGGAGGGGGGTAAATTTTACATAGGAATATATAGAAAAAGTCTTTAAAAATCTTCTTCTCAAAAACTATTATGCTAGAAAAGCTTGAACTTTTGAGGAGGCATCCTCAAATTGTAGATTGTAGTTCGTTTAAATCATAATCCCCAGGGGTAGGGCGGGCCACAATGGGGATGAATTTTTACATAGGAATATATAGAAAAAATCTTTAAAAATATTCTGGGAAAGTTCTTAGTTCAAAAAGCAGTAAGAACGGGTTATGCAGATTAAACTTTGATCAAACCATGATTCCCTAGAGAAATGTGGGGCCACAAAGTGGGGGGTTGGGGTTATATAGAAATAGAAAAAAAATCTTCTGACAGGTACAACAACAAAAGAGGCTTGGTATTTACTATAAAGATATGTGTATAAAAATCGGTAGAATTTAAAAATAATTTTGAGCAAGATGTACTGTACTTAGTTGCTAAGGGATTTTGATTCTGTAACGCTAATTTGATCAGAGTTAATGCTATTGTTGCTCAGGAGAGCGATGTGGCCCATAGGCCTCTTGATTTTTGTACCTTCAGTAGTTTGATAATAAGATATGTAACGGGACGCTGGTTTACTCTCATGATCAAAGTGAACAGTTTTTACTTTGTAATTTAAATCTGATGCATTATACATCCATATTATACTTATATAAATACGTTAAACAGAGATGTATTTTCCTTGACATTGGCTAGGTTTTATCGAATCTTGGTAAACCTTCACCCCTGTAAACCGGCCATTTTTCCGGCCCGACAGTTGGTTAAGAGTCTGGTTTGTCCGATTTTAAGATGTTTCACTCTATAATAAATAAACAGAATTGTTACAAAGTTCACCGAAATATGAACTTGGTTGGTACGTGATTTGGGCTTCACAAGATTTGATCACGTGACTCACCAAGTTTATATCTTGGTGAACAATATAATATGCTGTATATCTTAATCAAAAGTTTATCTTGCATTTTTATGGAACAGAAATATTAATTAGAATTATGAATGAATATATAATCCAGAAAATCATGAAGAAATATTGCATTTCTTAAGAATGACAGTATATTAAGTATATATATGTAGTCAGAATAAAAATTATTTTTCCATTAAAAATGTACGAGTAGAAAGAAAAAACTAAACAAAAAAAACTAAACAGTAAAAAATCCCTATCCAAAGATAAACAGTTTTGATCAAAGAAATCGAGTAAATTTGAAATTTAATTTTTGCAGATGACGATAGTAAAGAACTGTGTACAGGGCTGTACAACCTGTTGGGTAAAGAAGGTCTGAAACTGATACAGGAAGTTATGGCAGCGACCATCAGTAGACTTACTGGGAAATCAGTGGAAACATTTTTTAACGATTTAACGGACCAAGAAGAAAGCAAACTAAAGGAGACATTGTCTGAAGAATTCAAGCGCATTTTTGAATCAAAAGAAGAACGTAAAAAGTCAGTTTATGTATTATACATATTACATAAATTCGTCCTTGAAGAAGAACTCTGTCCAAAAACAGGTTGGGGTAATCCCGTCTGTGAGAAAAACCTTGGTATTGGAGATGACATTGAAAGATTATATAGGATTCAGACCATTTTTCGGGGAATATCAAATCCTACCGAAATTTCAGTCAAAGGTTACACAAGACTGTTAGACATCATGCATAAAGCACTCATCAGGCTAGATCATGATGTTGATTCGAAAGAGGATTTTAAAGCAGTTGTTCAAAAGTTAAAACAAATTAAAAATCAGAGTCCAACCCAAATCATATTCAAACAAATAACTGAAATATATAACCTATTTTTAAAGACGAAAAGTAACCAATGTTGTGAAGAAGAAGCAAAATGAAGTCAGAAGCTTTATAGAAGTTTAAGGACTCTGTTACTGCCGAAGAAAGAGCTAGAGCCACGAAGCATCAAAAATTGCCCTATCATTAAAAATTACCATATTTTGGTAAAATATAGGGTAGAACCTTAGCTTTTCATAACTTGTTTTCTTTTTTCGATATCTATCATACTTTTTTATAAACAGAGTTTATAATATGGCATTGTTTTGATGAAAAATGTAGTACAGACGTCATTTTTGTTAAGTAACGTCATGAAATGATTAAACTTCGTATGACTTGAATCGAATAAAATAAACAAAAAACAAATAAAATTATCATGTAGACATTATAACTAATTTATGAAAATAAATTTATTGATGAAAATAGCATGAAAAGCTTATTTACAATAAAGATTAAAAAATATTACAGGGACCAGTGCTGAAGGTCAATATAACAGCGGTACATGTAAATGTGTCGGTGTCTTCAAAGTTCTTTTTTCAGCAATTTAAAACTGCATGAAGCTGATGATGCGCAATGTATAACTGAGGATTAATCATTGAATTCTACCAATGCAATCACAAATTAATATAAATAAATATATGAATATGACAGAGGTACGGTAATTGAATTTAATAGAGATATATGTAATCTCGAATTTTGATGCATTACTGCAACAGTCTGTGTACATTATTCCAAATGATTATTTTACTTGTTTCAAGGCTTCGATATTTTCACCCAATCCTGGCGCTTTACAGGAGTTAGATGCCAGGGTTCAGTCCTTTGAAATGTTTTATTTTCCCGTGGGCTCACCGTGCGTTCATGTGCGCTCACCGTGCGTTCACTTGCGCTCTCCGCTCCGTTCCCGCTCATCGTTCACAAAACGCCCACCGTGCGTTCACAAAGATTTCGCCTTGCGTCCACTGCGTTCGTTAAGTGTTCACTTATTGTTTAGTCAGATAATATTATATTTAGGCTTATAACAATACAAACAGTCATATAGTTTATTGTTATTATTTCCTGATTACCAACTACACCCCTGCGAATGTTATTGTCATTCAAATTTTAGACCACGTGGTTTTATTTGACCCTTTCAGTTTCGCAGTAAAAATCGTACCTCGTGTATAAAGTCTATTTCACAGTACATGTATCTAGGTTCTTAATATAGTAGTCAAATATAAAATCTAGAGGTTTATTGATTTTAAACTTTATCTTCATTAATTGGTGAATAAAATGTGTTCTAGAAATAAATGTGACTATACAAAAATATTAGTTTTTGTCTGCTGTTGCAACAACTAACATGCTTAAAAGAGATCCCTCCTGAGGATTAATTTTCGATCCGCGCCTGACCTAGTAATAACATCAATAGTGAAACAGACTATATACCATTTTATGCAGAATGTTCCTTGAAAATGGCTCGATATACTAAGTTTTAATGCAAAACAGACACCAATTATTTTTTTTTAAAACATGGTATTGCACACCACAAGCATCAAACATGGCTATGATTTTATTAAGCAACCCAATGGTTATATTTTCAACCACTCTACACGTGTTTGAACACGAACGGTAACTCTGTTCTGAATATTATCGTTTAATATAAATAACTGTTAGATGGTAAAATAAGACATACATCTTGAAAGCTTTTCCCGTTTTAACATAAATCACAGTAGGATATGATATGAAAAATGACCAGTACTTACGTATTTTGAGAATATTATCCGAACACTTATACTTCCGCTCGAAATTTCACAGGAAGTGAACAAATATCGGTGAAGTCTCGTGAACTTTCATTCGAGGACCTCTGGATTTATTACTTACTTAGCAACGATAAAGAAAACATTCCGAACACATTCGCAGGGGTGAACTAAACACAATCTAACAATACCGCCCGGGGCACTCCGAATAAATCGTTCATCTTGCGTTCACATAGAGTACATATATCGTTCAACGTTCACTTTGCGCTTGCGTTTGCGCTCTGCGTTCGCTCACAGTTCACCGTCCATAAGCGCTATCCAAATTCGGCTCAGCGTGCACTCGCCGTTCGTTTAGAGTGCACTCACTGTGCGCTCACCGTTCACGAACTGTTCAAGTGTAAAATAAAACCTTTTAGCGACTGTGTATATGTAATGGATATACTCGTATGCCGAAAGCAGTTCTGTATGAAATAATATAAAACAGTTTCGAGGCCCGTTATAGGGCCGAGAACAGTGATATTTTTTCATACAGAAGTGTTTGAGGCATATATAGTACTTAAATCACTCCATTGAATATCATTGTTGATTCCTGAGACAGCCCGATTTTAAAGAATAGTAAAGAACAGTATTGTAACCACTGGTAATGGTCTGATATTAAGAAGCTCTCTTATATATCGGACTGTCACAAGTACAATTTTTGACTGCTAGAACAAGGGAATGACATTACAGCAGTGTTTTAATGTTCATTAATTAAATGAAAAAAGAATATCGATTTCTTTAAAAATATCCTTATGAGTTAATTATTCCTTATAAATGCCGTAACGTCTATTCATTTACATTTCATTTTTTCTAGTGATATTAATGTCCTTTGAGAATTGTTACAAGTGATAAGCTATCCGTAAATGTCTTGAGAAATAAGATCACATTTCAGAGAGAGAGAGAGAGAGAGAGAGAGAGAGAGAGAGAGAGAGAGAGAGAGAGAGAGAGAGAGAGAGAGAGAGAGAGGTTTACTATTTTGAAGCGAAGATAGGTTAAAATGAACATTTTTATTTAAAACATCAAGCAGTAGCACATAAATAATGTCGTAAAATTGTCTTGAAAAACCGAATTCATAGCAAGCATGTAGAATTTGTGTTATCATATATATAGATTTGTAGTGAACTCGGCCGTAAATCGATTTTTTCAGAGAGTAGGGAAGAGAGGGGTGGGTGGGGGTTGAATGGAAACAAATACTGTTTTAAATCTCTCTGTACTCATCGTTGTTTTTTTAAGGAATTTTTTTTCTATATGCCATACAAGAAAAACTTTAATTAGATTTAATACGCATAAAATAATCAAAGATGATTTCAATCGAGAATTTTATAGGCAAAAGTAAGTCACCGTGTACACACATTTAGGGTGATTTGTTATTTTATTGGACAAATTATCAACAAAGACATCGCAATTAGGATTAGACTTCTATATAGTGCACATGCTGATAATGTATTCTAAGCTGTGTATACCAAAAGCCGTCTTCATCGAAACGGACACAATCGATCGTTTAAAGGAGTGTAATTGCATGTAATGGTTCACCGGAAATACATTGACCACGCGACGAAACAACACCGATCAACAGGTGGCTGATAAAGAAAAGACGTATGCATTGGCAATTTTTTTTATGCAAGGGACGATGGCTTAATATTCAATTACAGCTGTACTCAGGAATTAAACAATCAAGTTTTTTGACGGAATAAGTTAGTTTATTATTTATGTTCATGTTTATGTAACGGGATGGGAGAAATAATGACGGACCAGACCGGGTTTCGAACCCGGGCCCCCTGAATCTCTAGTCAGGTGCTCTACCAACTGAGCTATCTGGCGCCGGTATTCGAACCGGTCTGACCGTCACATTCCTCCCCCCTTAAATGATCTTCGCCCTCGAAGATCACCCCAGGCTCTTCCCCTGGCAGGAGTTAACCTGTCAGTTCCAGGGGTTGGTCACGGCACCAAATGTAACGGGATGGGAGAAATAATGACGGACCAGACCGGGTTTCGAACCCGGGCCCCCTGAATCTCTAGTCAGGTGCTCTACCAACTGAGCTATCTGGCGCCGGTATTCGAACCGGTCTGACCGTCACATTTACTATGGAACGCCAAATTAACATATATTCAAATATTTGTACCTATCTTCAAATAATTGTACCTATCTTCAATTCAATTGTACCTATCTTCAATTCAATTGTACCTATCTTCAATTCAATTGTACCTATCTTCAAATTGAATTAGAGATAGGTACAATTCAATTATACCTATCTCTAATTCATTTGAAGATAGGTACAATTGATTTGAAGATAGGTACAAATGCAATGAATTGAAGATAGGTACAATTGAATTAAAGATAGGTACAATTGAATTGAAGATAGGTACAATTGAATTGAACCTATCTTCAATTACTAAAATATTGGCAATAATGAATACTCCCTGTATAGTACGTCATTTTCGTTACGTCACAATAAAATCGGGATCGGGATAATAAAATAGACAATATGATTTTGTCAACTTTTCGAAAGATTGAGCCTTAAAACAAACAAAAACTCATAATAATTGTTACTGCGTTAATAAATAGAGTGATTATCAACTGAATTATACATTCTTTGATAAAATTATGGAAAAAAAATAAAGCCAGTTTTTTTTATTTAGGTATATAACTTTAGTGACCCTAACTACGTCACTACCCTAACTCCGTCACTTTTGGGGTATTCGGGTATACATGTTTTTGGCTTACTTATTGATATACATGTATATTTCAATAAGTAAATGATGCCTTTTGCAAATATATTGCACACACACTCGTTTCCCTCCATGTTGAAATGTCTTCAAGGGAGCGTTCATTATTTTTCAACAATACACAAAACGAATTGAACCTAGGTATAATTGAATTGTACCTATCTTCAAATCCTTTGTAGATATGTCTGAATTGAACCTATCTTCAAATCAATTGTACCTATCTTTAAATGAATTTTACCTATCTTCAAATGAATTAGAGATAGGTATAATTCAATTGAACCTATCTTTAATTGAATTGAAGATAGGTATAATTCATTTGTACCTAGGTATAATTCATTTGTACTTAGGTATAATTCATTTGTACCTAGGTATAATTATTTAGAGATAGGTATAATTATTTACACCTATCTTCAATTCAATTGTACCTATCTTTAATTCAATTGTACCTATCTTCAAATGATTTGAAGATAGGTACAATTAATTGAAGATAGGTACAATTATTTGAAGATAGGTACAAATATTTGAATATATGTTAATTTGGCGTTCCATAGTTTACACGTGATGTCGACTGTCTTTCTCCTGCGGTATCCAGGAACACGTACTTGTGTAAAAAAAGAAATCGCTTGCATCTTTCCGTTCGTTTTATGCATTTCACCGTTTGACAAAAAAATCTACAACTAGCTACTTATGCATGCTTTCGCTTATTCTACATAAAGGTAGGCTATAGGAATATATATTTACTTACGTACGTACAATGTTAACTTAGCCAATTTAATTTTTTTTCTGGTTGTTAACAATGTTCATGTATCTCATATTCTACTGCAATTGAATAATACCGTGGTACATAGAAATAATGCTTTTTAAAAATGCAGACTTTACTGGTAAATTCTCTTGGCAAAATACTAAAAATAAACAAATTCCATGTACAGATTCAACTGACGTCGCAAACGTCAAACTATGACGTCATTGATGATGCACGATGTAAGCATGAATACACAGTATAAAATTACTAGATGAAACATGTTAAAGTTCAGTTTATATGCATTTCTTCCTCAAATATTTAATAAAATGATGATTTTGTAAATAATCACAAATAATTCTTTATCATTATTAATTAAATTCTGCTATTTCAATAAAAAGGAAACAAATAATTACCCTAAAATAGAGTGGTCAGTTTTATTTTCTGTTACTAAAATATTCAAAATACACATTGGCCACACTTGAGTACCTCTACGAAATTTTGCAGGCAGAGTAATTTATGCAATATCTCTCAGTTTTAAAAGTTTCAAAGAGGTACTCAAGTGTGGCCACATTCAAATTTGGGAAATACTGCAGTAAAATCTACAATTCTCAGCTATTTTTAACGATCATAGTATGTTTGATGATGCGCATGTGCTAAACGGTGGGGCCGAAGTGAAAAAATTTCATATGCATAGAAGAAGAATATTGTGCCCTACATTCTAAGTAATTACAATTTGTATTGATTCAAACTTGAGTTTTGTGAAAAAGTTAAGGCACATTTTGATGCTTCGTGGCTCTAGCTCTTTAATGTTTTCTGTATTTAAACAAGGAATAAATAAGAAATTGATAGTGTTGGTTGTAGAATTCAATTGACTTCCTGTAAACAAGAGGAGCAATTAAATCGACCTATTTATCTTACAATTTACTTTATCTGTTTTCGTAAAGAAAATCACTCGAAAATCAGAATTGTATCACCGTGCAGAATTCACTGTTCAAATATAACTTTATTTTGGACTTGACTTTTAAAATTCAACATCTGATTCGTAATATTTTCTTAGAGTTTATTTCTTACAAAGTTACTTATTTATTTAGTGATTGACACTTTTCGGACTCATAATGTGATTTCAAAGAGACAGAGTGCCATGTCTCAAGGACTGTTAATTTTTTAAAAACAACATTGTGCAATTATCAGTTTTTCATTTCTTGGACATCAAAGACTCATTGAGTTTATTTAATTATTTAATATCTGTTAACCTTTCACTCAGCTTACTTAAGTCATCACTTGTCAATTTATACTCATTGTTCAGATAATGTTCTTATAAATAGTTATGCAGACCCAGAAGTATTCTCTAGCACCGTAAAATCTACGCGGTCACAATTGTGTAATCCAGTCAGGGTAATTACCAAAGACAGTGGTTATGTAAGACTAGTGGGAACACTCACCGGATTAAATCTAAAAAATGAGCTGATTTTGTAAGTTATCAGATTGGATTTAACCGTAAATACATCGCCATTACATATGTTTGATAAGGGATCTATAACACAGTTTCAATTTTAATTGCATTGTAAACGTTTTAAATTCAGTACAATCAATTTTTGTTTATATCGCGCACGCACGCACGCACACACACACACACTCACACAGATCAGCTGCTGCTGATCTGTGTGTGTGTGTGTGTGTGTGTGTGTGTGTGTGTGTGTGTGTGTGTGTGTGTGTGTGTGTGTGTGTGTGTGTGTGTGTGTGTGTGTGTGTGCGATGCAATATCCCCCTCGCGAGAAGTTACGCGAGGGGATAATAAGTAAAATCTACTATTTCAAATATAAAGTCAAAAATCTTAACACAAGGAAGAAAAAATATTCTGGGTACACCACTCTAACAACCGAGCTATGCGAAGGTCTCACTTCAGGAGTTTGGAGCCCTGTTTTTGAGGAATGCATGGAAAAATTTTAAAACAAATTATATATTCTGTATTCATAAATTTAAAGCGTTTCTCTCAACTGTTAAAAAAAGGATTGAAGAATATAAAAAATCAAAAAAAGTTGAAAAATATACGTTGTTCTGTTAACATCCGGTGACGACCGGAAGTAATTGCGGACGTTCGGGTAAACTAGAGACACTGCGGTTCAAGAATATCTACAATCACTGATAATTTGAAAGTTCTTTCTTTGATACTTTTTGAGAACAAGAGGCCCATGAAATGTATTTAAAAATTTCACAACTTATCAACTTCTTTTGGGTTTTTTTCTCCTTGTTAATACTGTAAATTCCTTACTAAAGGTTGTATATAAGAAATGCTTTGTTTATTCGGTTAAAACATAAATTGATAATACAAAACATCATCATGAATTGCATTTCTAAAGTTCATCAGTAAAGAATGTGTTGTCAGAGTAAAAATCCTTTTTCATGACATAATTTTTTTTACTCCTGCCATCGTTATCTTCTTTAAAAAATTAGATCATTTGAAACATAATAATTATTCTAAATACAGGTTAATATTTTTCAAAGAAATTGAGCTTAATGTTAAATATATTAACTTTTATAGGTGAAATAGATAAAAAAAAAAACGTATACTGAGTTGTACAACCTGCTTGGTACAGATGGTCTTAAACTGTCACAGGAAGTTATGGCAGCCATCATCTTTAGAAAGACAGGAAAATCGACGAAAACACTAACAGTATTCTTGAATCAGAAAATGAGTGTGGCACTTCATTCCATGTATCATACGTTTTACATCAGATCTACCTTGACAAAGCACAGTTTCCAAAATCCGGTTGGGGTATCCCAGTTAAGGTGGCTCGACACACCAATGCATTATTTGATGGATCGATGAAGAATCATTTTTGAGAAAGGATTATACAAAAATGACACCTATATCGGCCTCTGATTATTTTATATGAATTATTTTGTATTTTTTGATAGAAACCGGAAACATCGTTTAAGCTGCGAACAAGATATATTAGAGCTAAAAATTTGTTATCAATTAATGCACAATACAATTATCTATAAATATATATAAAAAAACGGCCAGATAAACTTTGAAATATTTTTGTAAAAAAAATATTTATGAAAATGAAAAAAAAGGATTGTAGATATTTTTTAAATCTATGGATAAAAACTGCAGATAAACTGTTACTCGCATTTAACAATTGCTGTACAATCATATTTCAACAAGAAATTGAAACCAAATAGTGAAATGAAAGAAAAAATGGAAAATTTTATAATCGAACCGATCCCGATTGTAATTAAACTGATCCCGAACGAAATCACATAAAGTTAAAATGAATCAGAATTTTGCAAAAATTTCAGGTTGTTTAGCTGTAAAATGGTTTCGTCATTTACTAACTTTATAATTTATATCAATTACTTAGAAAAAAACTGCAGTTTATTTGTAAAATTTCAGTTTTAAAATAATTTTGATCGGGATCAGGTTTTTTTCAATCGGGATCGGTTAAAATTTGATAAATAGCAATTTTTCCAAAATTTCGCATTTTCATTTCAATTTCTTTGTAAAATATCATGGTTTAGTAAATAGTTTATGTGACTATTTGTTATTTTTAAAATTTTATCCATAGATTAAAAAGATATTAAAGAATTACAATTTTGATTTCAAGAAATATTTTTTTAATTAAAAAATTAAACACTTGACCAAACGATCTTTGGCATGAATTTATTTATAATTATATCACACATTTATTGACAACAAGTTTAAAGCTCTAATATATTCTGTTTGTCTGCCAAAGAGTTTTTCCTATTTCACTGAAAAAATACAAAAAAATTCGTATAAAATAACTGAGAGCCGATATTGATCTCTGTTTTGTGGAATCATGTTTCAAAAAAGATTTTCTATCGCTCCTTAAAATAAAATTTTGATGTGTCGAGGAATCTTAAGGGAAAAGATATTGGTATTGGAGATGATGTGGAGTGATTAAATAGGATTCAGACTATTAAAAGTAAAATATCAAACCCCAATACTCTATCTGTAGAAAACTACATTAGATTGTTGGATATTATCGTAATAGCACTCAAAAGGCTGGATTCTGATGCTAAATTTGAGCAGCGGTTGGAAGCACTTGTTATAGAAATTAAATGTTATAAAAAAACATTTTTCACATAAGATAGTCGTAATTAAGAAGAATATGTAATTAAAAAATAGCATTTCAGTCATTTGTGTTTGAATAAAGCAAATGCAGCCACACAGCTGGATACAGAGAGTCAGAAATGACAGAAATATATGACAGCAGTCAGCATTAAAAGTGACATTTCCCTTTTATCTCCGACTACCGCCATATTAGTTTCGATTTCTATTGTTACATTAGTATGTACTTTTAATCCTACACAATCTCTATATAAGGCCGAGAGCACTATTCGTGCTACATCGCAGGTATTTCATTCAACCTAACACGTTACTGCACAGGCATTGAATATCCAATAAAAGACGAAACAAACCAGACAAATAATCCAGGCACAAATATTTCAAAATCCTTGATCATTATAGAACGATTTAATGTGTCATGCAGTTAAAGCATCGCACTTGCGCAAAACACACACTGTAGAAGAACGTGCAGTGACAACATGGACGTCAGAAAAGGGATTTTTGTAGAAACTGGTTAAAACGACAAGACGTTGTTACTTTCTTGAGTTGACTAGTGCTGATAAATAATATATCCTATGCTGGATGTTCTTCGGCTGGGGTCTACAATATGATGCATACGTTATGCACTCCGTATGAACAAAACATATGGTTGATGTGCACGCGAAATAAGACAACGCTGTAGGTGCAATATAATGCGGATACTACTGCTGTTCTTTTAAAGAATTTACCCTCTTATAATTTTTTATTGTTGTTTGTTTTGTTTCTCTTTTTTAACATATTAGTCCATAGTGCAGTTCATACATATAAAACCTGAAAACATTGATTGAAAAGTACCCTACCGTAACTTTCTCGACCGGCATTTAAACCCAAATAGCAGTTGAGGAGCAACAGAAAATAGTGTTGCGATCATACAAGATTGGAGAATCATTGAACACAACGATATGCATTAACCGGTTAAATGATTTTTGATGATAAAGAAAAGTATTGAATGCATGCGGGGGTACTCCAGTCAAGGACAATTTCAGTGGTATGTGTAAAAATGCAGTGTTCCTTTAATTTTTTGTGAAATTTTTACATGTTCCTGTGATTTAAAATAAGCTACTTTAGACAGTAACACTTTTTAATAGAATTCAATAGGCTAGATCTTGATGCTGTATTCATTTTCACAAATCTCTTGCTAGTCAATTGAAGATACGCGTCTTCTGTATTGAATAATGTTATGAATGACAACGTATGCGAATAAAAAAAGATGTATGCATAAGAAAAGACGTAAGTGGTGTGCATTGTACTATACAATATCATATGTGTACAACATACATGTACATGTATCCAATGACTCATAACATTGTGCAATAATTATTAAAGTAATAAGAATAAATATTAAAATCAATTATACTCAAACCGAACAAAGATTTTGATGAATTAAGCTTTAGATGAAGAACTAACATACCGTACAATACGCATATGTACTTTTGGGGGAAACAATTACCAGCATGTATTGCATGTAAACACTTAATAGCGTGCAACTTTTTTTCATAGTTTTTAGGTCACCTGAGTCAACTAAAGTGACCTAATGCAATTAGTCTTCGTCCGTCGTAGTGTATCAAATCTTAGAAAATCTTCTTTTCTTCTCCAATATATTTGAATAAAACTGAGTGCATGGGTGGGATGTCAACGGACTCATCTACCTAAGCTGTGAAATTCATTACCTCTGGGACAGGGCTTTAGGCCTTAGGGCGGGGCCAATTTAGCCATATAGTGAAAATGTAATACATCTTAAGAACATTTTCTTTTTTACTCCCACACAGGTGGGGAAAAACTGAATGTATGGTTATGATGTCCAAAAACTCCTCTACCGAAATTGTGAAATTCGTGGCCCTTTGATCAGGGGTTCAGGTCGTAATGATGGGGCGGGATATGGCCAAATAGTGTTAATTCGTTGTGCTTCACCGCATTCAGGAATTTCATACTCGAGGATACATCCGAACACGTTACCTTGGACGAAAAGACTTGTAAAAACGGGTTTTGAACAAAAAAATATGACAACACTTCACTGGCAAGATACATCTAATAAACGACGAAACAAGAGAGACTGAAATCAAGGCGCAGATACTTCAAAAATTCCTCGATAATTGTAGACCGTTTTCCTGTGTATGAATGTTATGACATCGCACATGCGCAAACCACAGACTCTGGCAGATTAAGGAATGTCAATTATCACATTGATTTTATAAACGGGGAGTTTTGTAGGAACGGACTGAAACGTTACTTTCTTGGATTTACTATCATTTAGCTACTGTGTTGGATGTAGTGTCGCCGGGGTTTTCTAGAAGATGCAGACGTTATGCACTCTGTATGAACGACACGCGTGTTCGATGTGCATGCGAAGTAAGGCAGCACTGTCTGTGCAAAATAATACGGATACCTTGGACATCCTTTCTAAGAATAAATACATTTTGTATTTCATTGATTGTTGTTTTCTTTATTCTTTATTATTACATTTTACTACAATGTGTAGTTCATGCATTTAGAAGTCCTTGCAACGTGAATGCCTAGATCGGAAAGCAACCGACCGTAACTTTCTCATCCGGTATATATACCCCAGTGGCGGTAGAGGAGCGATCGAAACTAATATGGCGACCAAATGCTTTTATGAATTCATAACAGCTTTAAGGCCTATTGGACTCTTGTTTAATGAACAATATTGAAATTGTACATTGAAAGTAAAACTAAATGATGTCAAACCAAATATTCACTTTAATGTTGTTTGTAGGTATTTTGTTTTAATTGTTGTAATCTTGTTTAATTTGTCAATGATGAAAGAAATCCATCTGCACCTTAAAAAAGGTGTGCATTGGAGATGTAAGTGATTATAAGAGGTATCTATGCGCTCCTTAATTGAAACTTAAACTAATTGTACATAATATATGCAACAGTGACAATAGAGTTTTAACACTGAACTACCACTTCACTTAAATATAAATGATTTTGTGAATAATTTTTTTAAAGTTTGTTTTAAGACAACTACTGATACTTCAATACAATCACTACAATACAGAATTCTTCACAGAATTCTTCCAACAAACTATTATTTGAAAAAGATTAATGTTATTTCATATGATGTATGTGCTTTTTGTAAGGAAAATGTGCAAACAATTCAGCACTTATTTATGACATGTTCAGAAATACTTCCTATATGGAATAATCTTAGTATGTATATTTATAGAAAAACTTCAAATAGAGTTGGCTTTAATGTTAAAAATGTACTATTTGGTGAACTTCCATTCAGTGGTTACAACAAAGTAGTTAATTTTATAATTCTGTACAAAGAAGCAATACATTTTTAATTGTTCAAAACAAGACAAAAAACCTGACATTGTTGAAATGTTACATCATTTATCATTTAAATCACAAAATTTAATAAACTCTGGGTAAATTGGAAAACATATTTGAGATATAATTTTAAACATGGTAAACAACTGTTCTCTTTATATATGTGTGTGTATATGCATGTGTATATATAAATCCTTTATGAATGTAGTATGTAAGGGAGAGAAAGTGTGAAAGTGAGAATGCCACAAAATTCTTATATATATTACCTTCTTTTATGAAATCATATATGATTGTGAAAATGAAAATCAAAAACAAATAAATTATTTAAAAAAATAGAGTTTTAATATTAATAAGCTATTCTTTGCCGATGAATTGATGTATTTAGAACGTTAGAAATCATTTTCATTTTAAATGAATTCAGCAAACATGGTACACATTTCTTAATACAAATGATCTGATGTATAAATGAAGTGAAACATAATTGTCTTGACAGTACACTTTAAACTTAGAAACACTCCAAACAATCTGTGTGAAGTCCGATGTTGATAGAAATTGTTCACACTGGCGGATATTGAATATCTCGAACGTCTCTGTTGGAGTCACTTGGTACCATGCATTCAGTTCGATTAGTTTTTAAATTTTGGTTTATAATTTTTGATTGCTTCATTCTAAATACCCGGGGGAGGTAAGGGGATATTTCTGTCGGGCCTCTCAGTAGGTATGTCAAACAGGTGGCCATTAAGGACTGTGTCTTGTTTTTCTTTCCCAAAGGAAGCTGTATAAGTGTTGACTCAGGACAACAGCTTGGTAAAATGATGCAAGAAGAATGAATTATGGGTAGGTGGTACACGTATTCCGTCTTAACATGAAAGAAAGATTAAATGGTTTAACTATTTTAAAAGTATTCATAATTTTCTTCGTGATTCAATATGGCATGGTCAGGGTTTCTTCCCTCTATTTAATTGCCAGCTGACATAAATTATAAACAGAGTACGGATGTCACAACTTTGTTTTAAGTAAACGAAGCATTTGCAATTGTATTTTTTAATTGTACACCCATCAGTTGTACACACTTGTAAACGCTTCATTTGCCTTAGAATTTTCTACCTGAAAGTTATAATTATTTTTTTTAATTATTATACCTTACCTGTTCAAATTAAATTAAAAAAAACACCCCTGCGAATGTGTTCGGAATGTTTTCTTTATCGTTGCTAAGTAATTAATAAATCCAGAGGTGCTCGAATGACAGTTCACGAGACTTCACCGAGATTTGTTTAGTTCCTGTGAAATTTCAAGCGGAAGTATAAGTGTTCGGATAATATTCTCAAAATACGTAAGTACCGGTCGTTTTTCATATTATATCCTACTTTGATTTATGTTAAAGCGAGAAAAGCTTTCAAGATGTATGTCTTATTTCACCATCTAGCAGTTATTTATATTAAACGATAATATTCAGAACAGAGTTATCGTTCGTGTTCAACCACGTTTAGAGTGGTTGAAAATATAAACACTGGGTTGCTTAATAAAATCATAGCCATGTTTGATGCTTGTGGTGTGCAATACCATGTTTTAAAAAAGAATAATGGGTGTCTGTTTTGCATTAAAACTTAGTATATCGAGCCATTTTCAAGGAACATTCTGCATACAATGGTCAAGTCTGTTTCACTATTGATGTTATTACTAGGTCAGGCGCGGATCAAAAATTAATCCTCAGGAGGGATCTCTTTTAAGCATGTTAGTTGTTGCAACAGCAGACAAAAACTTATTTTTGTATAGTCACATTTATTTCTAGAACACATTCAATTCACCAATTAATGAAAATAAGGTTTAAAATCAATAAATCTCTAGATTTTATATTTGACTACAAGAACGTTAATACTGTGAAATAGACTTTATACATGAGGTACGGTTTTTACTGCGAAACCGAAAGGGTCAAATAAAACCACGTGGTCTAAAATTTGAATGACAATAACATTCGCAGGGGTGAAAAAGAACATAAACAAATCGTGACCATACCTCTTTCAAAACGAAAGTACAGTGAAACAAATGGCATTTCCACTTTCTGAAACGAAAGTAGAAATTGCTTATGTTGATAATTGATGACGGAAACTAAATTACGAATTTACTTTGTTGAATTATGAAACAATTGTCGTGGTAAGTCTTTCTTTTTGCTTATATTAAAAAAAAACCCAACGATTTCCCAAACCAACAGTGGTCAAACAAATACATGTACTTGCAATATACAGGTTGTCGTGTTATGAATGTGTACATTTTATTTATATCATTTTAACGTATATTTTGCAGAAAATTTACACGATTGACGAATGGGTATTTGGTTAAAAGTGTTCATATTATGTGTTGTCATTCAAAATGTCCAGACACAGTCAAGGCTTGTTGTAAACACAACTTGTCTGGAGTTGGCTAAACCATCAAACCAACAGCACCGACTGATCTGTAGTCACCATGATTATCACTGTCTCCTTGATGAGAGTTATACCCAGGAGTTTGAGGTCTGTAGGGAGTGGAAGTGGATACATCGAGGTACGGGCGACCACGTTTCTAATCATTGTGTAGCTCTTGTTTTTCTTTTAGCACAGTGAACCCTATTCATTGCCATTTGTCAAAAAAAACACAACGTAATGTTTTTCAACAATATGATAATTTTTACATTGCAGTATTACAATGAACCCCCCCCCCCCCCGAAAAATAAAAATTTCTCAAACTTACAGTCAAATTACCGATATTATGCGGCGGAAATTCAGTAAAATAAGACTTCCATTCCCACCCCCCTTTGGGAAAAATCAGGATTATTGCATGAAAATACCTAAGTCAATTTTAATTTTTAAGGTTAGGATTGGTCATTGAATAACTTTAAGTTCTATAAAATGTTGAAAGTCTACATTTTAAAGGTTATATAACAATTCATATGCATATTCACTTCCATGCGACCTTCTACTTTATCCATGTAAATTTAAAACTTCGAGTTTGATGTTTTTCAAAATTGAGCTAAAAGTGAATTGTGCTTAAATGAAACGGTAACATGTTTAACGTGTGTCCAGCCGAGCGGTTACAGGCACGTAGCATCAGGGGGGGGGGGGGCAGGGGGGGGGGGGGGACTGGCCCCCCACTTTTTCTCACAGCAACTAATTTTTTAAAAATTACGTATAAAAAATAGAATTATCATGGAGTTGGCCCCCCACTTTTTTGGAGGATGTAAAAAATTGATATGAAAATAAAGAAATAAGGATACAAATTGAAGTTATAAACTATGCCAGCACCCCCCCCCCCCCCCCCAACGGATTAGGATTTTGAAGATTTTGAGAAAGTCTTATTTCCCCCCTTTTTTTTCTTTTTTTTTTTTTTGCTTGCGAAGTATTTTTGGATGAGTCTGCCCCCCCCCCCCCCTTTCAAAAACGATGCTACGTGCCTGGGTTATAAAGTTCATCTGTAGACACATATCCAGTTACACCAAAGATCCTGCAGTGCACTTGATTTATGAAAATATCTAGTACAAAATGTTTACTTAAATTGTTACACTTGAATTAAACGTCAATTCAACAGGGATTCAACGTTACCTTTATCAAAATCACTACCCTTTTAAAATTCTACTGATTAAGGCTACCGACCTTATTAGTCTAAGACCTTTTCCCCGGGCAACTGGCCTAACTAAAGCTGCTGGCCTAAGAATCTCTAACAAGGCTATGTCTCAAGCGCAATTTGAACCAGGAATCATCTGACGAAACCTACACTAAAAGGCTTCATCAGCCCTATTGTAATACCGTATAACGGGTATTTTTTACGTGCTGCTAATTTTTACTAATTTTTACGAGTTTTATAAATCCGTAAAATTTAAACGCGTAAATTTTCACAGAAGTTTATATATATATAATATATAATATATATATATTTAAAACATTTTTGTTATGTAATCCTTTGTTATTCTAAGCTATTATATAGCATAAAGTACTTGTAAATTTGAAAACAAATCCAATAAGTTACCTGTAAGTGTCCAATAAGTTTTAAAAAACTGTCCATTATTTTAAAGAATGGACATTGAAAACTGCCCAATAAAACATAATGGATAGTAATTGTAAACTTATTGGACAGGTACATGTGACGTGTAATAAAACAAATACCATGCAAAGCCATACATCTGAAAACAAAACGAAATTTAATTAAGCATAATTAAACATAAGATAATCCAAATGAACTGATACATCTCTGAAAAATAATCCAAATGCAGTTGTATATATCTGTGGAATCAGGAAAATAGTATTCAAATCCAGATTTCACCGGTTATACATATGTGTTATAAGGATTTCAAAATTTAAATTTGAAAGAAATATTTCCCTGCTCAATGTCCGTTTTCTTAGACAAACCACTCCGTATTAAGTCATCCAAATCCTGCTGATTCAGAGGTTTTAAAAACCTATCAATGCTCTCTACTTCGTGACTGGCGTTAATCATATCTTCATCAGAGATAACAGATAGAAAAGACACAGTTCTGAATTAAATCAAAATCTGGCCCAGCCTCCATATCTAAAATGTCACTTAGAACACCATCCGTGTTTGGATGATTTTCATTATCATCTTTGAATTTTGACTGAGTTAAAGAAAATGCTTTCTCCATCAGAGGAAGACATCTCGGTACAATGAATAATAAATCAAGCAGTTCAAGTTATACCTAAAAAGTCACCTGTACCTGTCCACTAAGTAGACAATAGAAACAGAATTCTACTCAGGACTGCTTTTTTTGTTAGGGGTGGTTAAAAATAGCTCTCTTTATTTTCATTGTCTACTGGTGTACCTATTGCAGTCTATTCTTAAAACAAAAGAGGAGAATGTTTTAAGTCAGATATAAGCCTCAAACTGTCCATTCTGTGAGAGAAAGAACTGATCTCGGCCCTTCGGGCCTCGATCAGTTCTTTCTCTCACAGAATGGACAGTTTTTGGCTTATATCCTTTACATAAATATATATATATTTTTTAATATTTCTAATTTTATTTACTAATGCATTAAAACATCGGTTTTAAAACTTAAAATGTCCATTGCACTTGTACATACAGTAATTAGGATTTCCTACGCCTCTAAATATGCTAAATGACCGTTATCGCCAGTGGCAGTGTTTATATAGTAATTATCGTGACCAAGCACCTGTCACCTTTGGCTGTCTTCTACCCTTATTTTTGGCTTACTTTAATGATTTGTTTTCACTGAACATCGATTATATAGTCTATTATATAAATCAGATAGCACACAGTAGAGAAATTGAGCAGACCTAAAATGCCGCCACTGACTTCAAAGTTTCAAAAAACGTAAAATGTCAGCTGTGCGAAATAAACTTATCCTATACGGGGGGAACAACAAACATGTTAAATCACATTCGTCTTAGACATAAGGAGGAATTTCTACAAAAGTGACCAATTTTTTTTACAGTTATCAATGTACTTGTTCATATATATTTACATATTTACAAATATTTACATATTTACAAAAAAAGCGTCCGAGTTACCAAGTACTAAAAATTGACCGATTTACATCCCTAGTATAAACACAATCATAAAAAACGATTTTCTGATTTGTATGTGTGTTAATATGGAGGGTAATCGTGTTCAAAAATCCAGACATGTAAACTTGTAAATCCGAATATGCAATCGTGTTGATGTGTGAGCCTGAGCATGAATATGTGTAATTCTGATCGTGTAACCTATAAAACTCGGGCATAAACACGTGTAAGATTTGACTCAGTTCCTTCGCATGATGCACATTTTGCAACTTTATAGTTTACATTAGTTAATTAAACCTTCAACTTTGCACACTTTCAATCCGTAGTTTCTGCGTTTGTAACTTCAGGCTCGGCAATAGCACATATGACATGATACAAATTGACAAATGTAAAGTCTACAAGTTTGTCGAATTTTGACATGACCTTATATGGAAACAGTGACGTCACTGATAGAAAAAGGCTAGCTGCAGGTAAAGGCATGCCGTAATCGCCGGAATAGGGACGGAATAAATAAAAAAAATATTAGGTAAGCCTATAATCATATTATCTCTAGATAACAACATTTCATAGAGTATTATTTTTCGGAAAATTAAATTATGAGATTGGTGTACATTTTCTCAAGAGAATGTATAAAAGATGCGAGTAAAGAATTCGATCGGCTTCAGATATCCTCTTAGAACTGAAAAAATTACATTTAATGACTTTGTTTGAATACACGTGTATAAAGATATATACGCATTTTTTTTCATAGGCGTCTAAACGGGGAGGGGGGGGGGGGCTAGGGGGGGGGGGACTTAGCCCCCCCCCCCCCACTTTTTTGCCAAGTTAGACCTAACCATTAGGAACATAGCAACAGGGAGGATTCAACCCCCCCCCCTCTACTTTTTCCTCGCAACAAACAAAATTGTTCCTTAAAAGACCTTAAAGAGAATGAAATATTAATAGTCACAGTAGGTATACTAGCACCCCCCCTCTCCCCCACCACCACCACCACGGATTAGGAATTTCATGATTTGGGGGGGGGGGGGGAATTGGGCAGGTAAGATTGGAGTTATTGGTATACCCTCCCCCACGGATTAGAATTCTCATGATTATGGGAATTCTTGTCAATATTTTTCATGATTAGTTTAGCCCCCCCTATCAATTTGCTTCCGACGCCACTGTTATTAGAGTACATGCAACAAATTGTTAAAGTATATATAGGCCTCGGCTGAATTAAGAAAATATCTCCAAATGCATCCTTTAATATCGCTACCACAAAGCTGTGACAAGACACCCCCCCCCCCCCCCCCACGCGAAAAATTACACGGGGTCCGTCAGCTGAGTTGCAAAGTTATCGATAAGAAAAACAAACTATTTAAAGACATTGGTTTTGAGATTGTGATTACCCGGTAATATGAGAAATAAGAAGCGACACCCTCTTTAAAAAAATGAATGAAAATTCCAAAGATAAGGTTAACTGTCGTGAAATTAAAATGTGTATAAATTATTTTTAGAAATGTTTCTTTGCATTGTCGGCAATATATAGGAAAAAAAGCCTATCATACAGGTAAAAATTGACATTTTTTAAAAATTATTTTAAGCAATTATTACGGGATTGAGTATGACGTCCTGAATGTCGGTTCAATACAGACTCACTTTGTGAAGTTGGCTGATATTCATTTTCTGGAGAGCTAGTATAATACAGCTTTACAGCCACTTGTGAACTAGCTGCAGGTCTGTAGCTCCCTGTCTAAAAATACAGATGGACGATCTTTGAGCTACAGTGCCTCCCATAGTAAAACTTCAATTTACGGCGCACAAAAAATATGCGCTAGTTTTTTTTATTATTATGAAGATTGTGTTATTATTTATCTTTCACTTACACAACAACAAAAAGTATAAATACATGTAAAGTAACATAAATTCTTCCGCGAAAAATTACCAAATCCTTGCAGGTCGTTTATTCTAACAAATTCAGAAAAATAACAAGAATAAAAATGGGGTACTCTATATGCAATGTTTTTGCTAAAAAAATGACGAAGTTCAACAGCTGATATTTTTATAAATTATCAGAAATCAAAATCCTAGCAATTTGCATACTTCTGATATATATGTATAAATGATCTGCAAAAGAACAACTTCCTATCTTGAAAACTGTTCAAGTTATCGGTACAATAAGGGTACCTTTTTGACAGCCACTCGCCCGTCTGCAATTTTTACTATTTCAATGATCGGAAACCCGGTTAAAAATTCACTCTCAAATTTCTTAGAATTCAGAAGCAATGGAGTTACATGGGACCTCACGGCGGTCTTCGAAACCCATGCCGCTCAAAATATATTTACCCCCTTAGGAAATTTCTTGATCCGTCTCATTTCTAGAAAAGAGTACGCATTTACTTATATTCAAGTTTAAATTACATGTCAATTTTTTTAGAGATATAAGATATTAGGCATTTCCTTTTATAATACCATGAGAATGATATTACGGAAATTAGCGCATTCGTCACATCGGCAACGATTTTTTTTTGTACATGAACCTCTTCCTGTTTGGTCCAGTTTCAATCATACCGTACCTCAATTTTTTTTCTAAAAATAATACCGGTGTTTTCGATAGAAAATGTGTCGTTCATTAAGAGCTTATTGCAACAGTTTATCTGAATATTATGTTTATTTTTCGTTCATTCCGGTCCGGCGGTTACGGCATGCCTTTTCCCGCAGCAAGGCAGTTGCCATATAAGGTCATGTCAAAATTCGACAAACTTGTAGACTTTACATTTGTCAATTTGTATCATGTCAGATGTGCTATTGCCGAGCCTGACGTTACAAACGCAGAAACTACGGAGTGAAAGTGTGCAAAGTTGAAGGTTTAATTAACTAATGTAAACAATAAAGTTGCAAAATGTGCATCATACGAAGAACTGAGTCAAATCTTACACGTGTTTATGCCCGAGTTTTATAGGTTACACGATCAGAATTACACATATTCATGCTCAGGCTCACACATCAACACGATTGCATATTCGGATTTACAAGTTTACATGTCTGGATTTTTGAACACGATTACCCTCCATATGTTAACTGTAACAAAGTCACGGTGAAATTTCCCCCCCTTTTACCACAGATGATTTTAATTTTTACGGACATGTCCAATTCGTAAAAATAAAAGCGTAAAAATTCAAATCACCCTATTTTATGACAAATTCGTAAAAAATTACAGCAGTAAAAAATACCCGTTATACGGTATTTATTCTGATAATCGCATTCATGTTCAGAAGAAGGCCGAAGTTCTCTCTCTCTCTCTCTCTCTCTCTCTCTCTCTCTCTCTCTCTCAAAATCTTTTGATTACCGCGGTATATATAAAACATCAAAACAGTCCATGTTCCATACTAAAGGGAAAGAGGTTATCACCAATGCAAATTCCTGTATCGCAGTAATATTTAACGATGATTGTTTTTAAAAAAAACCCACATAATTAATACAAAAGAAATACTACTAGAAAATTATATCAGACAAAAGAAATTGAAATTGACGTACAGTGTTATTATGACCTTCATCAGTAGAAGCGTTTCTTTTAATCTTCAGCAAAATAGGTTTTGCTGTAAATAAGACATCGAATATCAGATATACCTTTTTATTCCTCTGCATAGATATCTTGGTATTGACATTGAACTTAAACAAAGCATTTTCATGTTTTGATGTAACTACTAAATGTTTTGCTGTTATATGTTCACAAATAGATGACTATCAATAAATAATAGTTTATGTTGTACCGGATTAAATACTTAAGTATTTGAAAACAATGAAAAAAATAGAATTTAATGCATGTCTGTCCAATAAGGTTATGTACAATCATGATTATTTTTTCACTTAAGGGAAATGTGCAATTTTCAACACATATGGAAGTGGCAATGTTGATGAAAGGCAGTGCAAACCAGGAATCAATCTGACTTGTTCGGAACGCATTAGTCAGTTCAAGTCCAACTCAAATATCCAATGTAAGTAAAATGCTGTTCCTCTCGTCCATATTTGAAACGTTTATTACTCGTCTGAGCTGGAAGCTCAAAGTGAGCTTTTCTGATTAAAATCTGTCCGTTAACTGTCGTCGTTGGCGTTGTCGTTGTTGTAAACTATTCACATTTTCATCTACTCCAGAACCACTGGAAAGATTTCAACCAAACTTGGCACAAAGCATCACTTGGTGAAGGGGATTCAAGTTTGTTTAAATAAAGGGCCACACCCTCTTTAAAGGGGAGATAATTCAGAATTATTGGTTTTTTTCAAAAATCTTCTTCTCAAAAACTATTTGGCCAGAAAATCAGTAACTTGTACAGTGTATCGAAGTATCCTCAGGTAGTGTTAATTTAAGTTTTTTCAAATCATGGTCCCCGTGGGTAGGGTGGGGCCACAATGGGGGATAGATTTTACATTAGAATGTATAGAGAAAATCTATAAAAATCTTCTTCTCAAAAACTTTTTGGCCAGAAAAGCTTAAACTTGTGTGGAGGCATCCTCATGTAATGTAGATTCAAGTTTTTCAAATCATTGTCCCCGGAAGTATGGTTGGGCCATAATGGAATATATGTATAGAGAAAAGTTTTAACAATCCTCTTTTCAAAAAGTATTTGAACCGAAAAACTAAAATTGGAGTGGAAGCATCCTCAGATAGTTTAGATTCATATCTGTTCAAATCATGGTCCCCGGGGGTGGGGTCACAATGGGGGATCAAGTTTTACCTAGGAATATATAGAGAATTTTTTTTAAAATCTTCTTCTCGGAAACAATTAGGCCAGAGAAGCTCAAACTTGTGTGGAAGAATCCTTAGACATTGTAGATACAAGTTTGTCTAAATCATATTGCCCAGGGGTGGTGCAGGGGGGGGGGGTAGTGTTAAGTCTTACACAGGAATATAATAAGAAATTAAAAAAAAATCTTTTTCTTAAAAACTATCAGACTAGGAAAGCTGTAACTTAAATGGAAGCATATGGTGGTGTAAATCCAGATTTGATGAAATCATGGTCCCCGGGGGTAGGGTGGGACCACAATGGGGGGATCAAGTTTAACATAGGAATGTATAGAGAAAATCTTTCAAAATCTTCTTCTCAAAAAGTATTTGCCCAGAAAAGCTCAAATTGGAGTGGAAGCATCCTCAGGTAGTGAAGATTCAAGTTTGTTAAAATCAATGTCCCTGGGGGGTAGGACGGGCATCAATGGGAGATGAATTTTAACATAAGGATGTATAGAGAAAATCTTTAAAGATCATCAAAAAAAAAACAAAAAAAAAAAAACTGTTAGGCCAGAAAAACTCAAATTGAAGTGGAAGCATCCTCAGATTGTGTAGATTCTAGTTTTTTAAATAATGGTCCCCGGGGGAAGGGCGGGGCCACAATGGTGGATGAATTTTTACATAGGAATATATAGAGAAAATCTTTAAAAATATTCTTGGAAAGTTTTTAGTCCAAAAAGCAGTAAATTGTGTGAAAGCGCGAGTCGTGCAGAATAAAATTTGATCAAAGCATGATTCCCTAAAAAAAAGGAGGGCCATAAAGTGGAGGAGGGGGGGGGGGGAGTTATAGTGAAAATAGTGAAAAATCTTCTTACTGGTACAACAACAAAAGGGGCTTGACATTTACCAAAAAAGATATGTGGATAAAAATCGGCAGATATTTGAGAAAGATCTACTGTACTTATATGTTAAGAAATTTTGATTTTGATACTGTAATGCTAATTTGATCAGAGTTAAGGCAATTGTTGCTCAGGTGAGCGATGTGGGCCTCTTGTTATGTCCTTCATTTAAGTTTTGATGTACTTATGCTTTGTTTGGAAATATATTGGTGATTTCAATTGTAACGCTCAGGTCCATAGCTAAACTATAAAGACAAACACTGAAAACTGCTTTGCATATCGAGCATGACTTACTTAGATAATCTACTAGCATAACATTTCAAAATACTTAAAAAGCGTTATGAGTTTTTGTTTTGTTTTTTTTTTTGAATGATTTTCTTTTGTTGCAAAAACCGGTATATGGAAAAGTCATATTCTGTAATAGGATGCGGGTTCGATAAGAGAACCTTCACTCTGGAGATTTTTTTCTTGTTATCCTGCATGCAAATACATATTTTGAAAATGTTGATTTAGCAAGATGTGTCTTTTGATTTTGAATATTGATATATCGATGCGGGTAAATTAATATTATAGCTCTCCTAAGCAAGAGACTCTAGTTGACCTTTCTTGATCAAAATTTGTCCGTTGTATCTCTTCTTCGTTGTCGTTGTAAACTTATCACATTTTTATTTCTTCTGCAGAACTACTGGGTCACTGTCAACCAAACTTGGCAAAAACGCTCTTAGGTAAACAGGTTCAAGCTATTCAAAACAAAGTCTCAGATCCCTTTTCAAGAGGATATTAATTTAAAATACTTGAAACTTGTTTGGCATTGGAATTGAATAAAATCTTCTAATTAAAAACCGTTATATCGAAAAGCTGTAACTTTGTTGAAACATCAAGTAATGTGGATTTTAAGTTTTGTCAAAGTTCATTGCAATGAATAGCCCCCAAAAAATTCCCCCAAAAAGAACACCAAAGAAAAAAAAGCCAAAAACAAACTAAAACAAAAAAACAAAACAAACAAAACAAAGTAAAAAACCCCAAAGCAAATGGGTTTAAATGTTTAACACAAGAATATGTGAATACTATTTGATTTTCGTTTCTTTTATTCCAACAAGATTTATTTCTTTAATGTCAAGAAAGTTTGTATTTGATACCATAAAAATATAGTTTATTTACTAATTTGATACTTGCATTAGTTAAGATGCATGTTTTTATTACTCTTACTAGATGAAATCGGGCACAAGCGTTGGAATTTACACTTTACATATTGATATAATACACTGTTTAATACATTAAACCAGGTTAGTTTTTTTTAAATTATTATTGTAATTTCTGCGTCCGATTTTTTCTTACTTTGCTTTCTTAGACTAAACACTTTAAAACTGGATGAAATTAAAATGCAACAGCATCGTGCGTTTAAAGAACGGGAAGGAATGAAAATTTTAACTGAAATTGATTATATATGCATATATTATGCGTGGCCTCAATTCTTTTTGTAGCTTCTGGGTTGAAAATTTTAATGCAAGTATACATTTTGATACAAACTACCCCTGACCTGACCACAATAATTAATTATTAGTTTAAATTAATTATGGCTTACGGTCATCATCGCTCATTTATTGAAATACGAAAAGTGTAAGTAGTTACTCTGGTGCAGGCAGTTTGTTGTTTATTTGCAATGTCAACTTATATCGTGAAAATCGTAAAAATGCGTTCAGAAAACAATGCATGAAAATATGGTTTATAAATAGTTTTAATGATAAACACATAAATTATCATGAGAAATTGTTAATGTCATTTATTTTATTAAGAACAATGAAAAAAATCGTATGAAAGATATTTTTGATGACGGGATTAGTTCGACACATTGTGGGTAAACGAGGATGTTGCTTTACCCGCTATAACAAATATTCTGCATATAACTTATACATTAAACAAAAATAAGATTAAATAAATTATTAAGATTCAAGAGAAACATCTATTTGCTGAGGGATTGAAATTTTTCAAAATAATTTTTGAAGAGTGCGAAAATATTGAAATGCCGCCGCAATAAAGGCCTCTAGATAGCTTCCTCAAAAAAAAAAAAAAAAAAAAAAAAAAAATATATATATATATATATATATATATATATATATATATATATATATATATATATATATATATATATATATATATATATATATATATATTAAGTAAAATAAGAAAACACGAAAAACGTTCAATATAGCTTAAGCGCTTTCATTTTAAAATCTTCAGAAGCTATATTATGGTAACATAGTATATATATAATTTATAACCCACGAAATGTTTTGTCATTTTTGAAATTATTCACAATCTCAAAAATATTGTATTTTTATATTCCATAATGCGTTAAATCTTTTGAAGGAAAATTGTTTTAATGAGTAGAAACTTCCATTAAAAATCTCAAAATTAAATTCAGTAGTTAATCAATTGTTTTGGAGTATAAAACTAAAATAAAACGTATTAATTAATATACGCAATTAATTAAATTACCATCTATATTGTACGAATAAGGTTGATATTCAATTTATATTTATTAGATAATTATTTTAGAAGAAATTTAGAATAACCCAAAAGGACAGTTAAAGATTGATTTTATTTAAAAGATGGCAGTTATGAATTTCAAAGTAATACTGATTGATTCGATATATTTCATGAAACTCACTGCAACAAAGTTGGTGAGCTTTAAGTCTAACATCGAAACACAATGATTTTAGATTGAGTTTATCCATTTTTCTTGAAATTACCGGTATTTGCCTAAATTATGATACCATTCTTGCACTGATTAGCAGATTATATATCTCAATATAACTTAAACTATATCTTAGTGAATCTAAAGGAATGATACCTGTTTAATTCTAATAACTGATCTAAATGTGCAGATGCTTGTGTTATACCTAAATCTGAACTAAGTTTGCAGAAATGATACCTGTGTAAAACTTTAATCTGAACTTTACTTGTAGGAATAACATTACATGAGCAAATACATATATTATGTAAAATTCTTAAAATCAATATTTCAAAAAAGATACCTGACAACTAAAGAAAAGATGATGCAACTGGGGTATTGGTTTACCAGTCATAATACAAATTTGCATGCCATTAAATGATTGACAGAGATTAGAATTATTTAGGATACCCGCTTAACTGTTGATTTGATTCGAAATTGAATGAATTATTTTTGTTCATTTTCTCTTTCAGTTACTGCATGTTATGCGAAAAGAGACAGTAGTACATCTTTATCTACTTCTACAAGGTAAATGATCTTTTACTGAATGTAAACTGTAATAAATTGTTAAATTCACATTATCCAGCTAACTGCCCTCCCAGTTTATCAGTTGCAGTGCATAAGCTTTACAGCATTTTCACTAGGTAGAACAAGCAAATTAATTGTGTAATTCATGATTATCATAGGCATCAAGCAGGCAGAATAAAATAGTGTATAATCATTAAAAGAAAGGATGATTCTGTAATTTGTGAAATTCATGACTTTCTGTTGATGGCAAACCTTTCTTGCCTATCGGTTGATTTTGACACATAATTTTTGCATTAAGTTTTAAAACATCCTTATAGAATTTGGCACTGTATATATTAAAATATCATAAACAATTGTGCTCAGCTAATATCTAAAACAAAACTTAAATATACAAAAAAGATAAAACAAATTTACAGCTGTAACAAATCATGCATCTTGAACTTAAAAGCTTGGCTATGACATGATGTTTATATGTTTTGACGCAGAGCTTAAACAAAGTTTCAGTTACAATGTAGTCTATGATTACGTACAAAGATGCAAAGACTTAAAAAAGTCAAATTATGTCCCAATAATTTTAAAGCGTACATGCTAACCCTACAGCTTTATGTGGAAGACCATTGCTTTAATACTTTTTCATACCTCCTGCTTTTGCTGAAAAAGTCACTGTTTCCTACCAAACCTGTTTTGCTGGATCACCATTAAGGTAACCGTTAATCAGTTGAATACTTTTTGACTCACAAGGCGTATTGGGCTGGTGTTTTACTTTTTACTCTTGCTCCAATGATGCTAAGGTGATAAGAGTCATCAAAGCCTAGTACTCTCCGTGAATACTTAATTCCATCACATATTAAGGTAGTACGAAACACCTGTGAAATTAATTAGTTCAAATATTCCATAAACACGTAAAATAATAGCTTAATATTATGTGAAAGAAATTAATTTAAATCTATCATCTTATGGAAATAATATAAATCATACCTATAAATCTCAAGACACAAACGTTGAGGTGTATTTTGAGTGTACTTTGACAATTTCGAAACTTACCCTTGGGTGGTGTTCGTTTGTTTAAATGCAATTGAGCGTTGTGTCTTTTAAAAATTGTGTAACTCATGTTCCATTCATAGTAAAAACCTGAAATTTTAGATGTTATCTATCACAATTGTTCAGACTTTATCCCTTAAAAATTTTAAGGTCATATTTAAAGGTAAAAGTTAAAGTATGATGACGTCATTTAGGATATTTATCAATTTTCAAACCCGTAAAATATACAGTAAACCAACTTTTTTTCACTTGCAAGAAAAAGAGGTTTTCTTCGCCGAAACCAGTTTTTGTCATACGCTTTTTAAAACAAGACGGGTCTGGATAAGGCTTGGTGACAATTTTTTGTCGTCGCAAATCAGTTTATCAGAAGTAAATCGCGAAATAAAGTCGTCTCGAATAAAGTTGATTTACAGTATATAAACCTCAATTCATCTAAAACCCACGGTCAAATGTTCATTATTTTAATATATTTATTTTCGGGCCTTGACAATCATACTGCTAAATTTTAATCAAATTTAAACTACAGTATACAATTTTTTTCAAGACCATGAAGTGTTGCAAATTTTTGTTAAAAACATCATATACAAGTGCTTTTTTACATTATCTTACATCAGAAATTACCTTAAGTTACCTGTTAGAATTTATTTCAGTGTTTGTAAACAACAAAAAGATCTTCTGAGCTTATAGCAGTACAAACATTTGTAATATCTTTAAAGTTACTAATTCACGTTGCAAATTCTAACTATAACTATTTCATTTTATACTCCACTGAAAGGAGATTCCAATGGTAGGTTTGAAATGATGTTGGCAAAAATTGCCAAGCTGGATTCCCCCCCCCCCCCCCCCCCCCAAATTTTACACATTTATGGATTTCATTCCAAATAACAAAATATTTTTAAAAATAAAGGAAAATTCAGCTTACCTGTTAAGTACTATCTAAACATCGAAAGAAAGCTCGTACACATTTGCAGCAGGGTGGATTAGGAACAATGTAGATAAAACAGAAAACCCATAGTATCAAGGCAACAGTGGTGGTCGAATAAGTGAGCTTTGGAATACATGTCTAACACCCATGAACTTTAAGCAATATGCTCTAAAGGAAGTCGTTGCATTTATAAATTTTTCATTTTTAATTTTTAATTATATAATACACTGGTTACAAGACATGATGATATCCTTGTCAAAAAACAATGAAATATATTTAACTCAGATACTACTCAATAACATAAAAATAATACTGATATCTACTAAGTGCCACGTGCCAATTAGGGCCAATTTTATGAATTATATAATTTAATAGTAATATTCATGGACACAAATACGTAGAATCAAAGCATAAAAACGTTAAATTTATGACGTCTTTCAGAAATTAACCTTATTGTATCACAAACGTCAAGGAATTCAATATATAATGAAGTTTTGGCAAATGTTCAGTTTTTAGAACATTGTTCTTCTGAAATCTATCTTAATAGAATTAGATTAAATTTAAGGTACCTTGAATAATTTGTAAGTTGTCAGATGTTTTAATGAAAGCATAAATAGATGTATGAATAGAGATTAGTGCATTGACTATATGCTATTTCACATCTATTCAAAATATCTTTGAGTCATTGTTTGTAAATACACATTTGATAAATTAATTATGACATTGTTGAGGTATACTTTTAAAGATTCAGAAATTATTTAAGTGCAAATTTGTCTGTGTTGGAAATGGATATTGAATTTTTTTTAATTTCAGTCCAGCTCTAGTTACATCAAACAATTTGACATCAAATGGAGATATTGAAAAATCTTCAAAAGCCTGGTAAATTTCTTTGCTTATGCGTAAAAACTATTATCAATGAACTAATAATTTAGTTAATTATTATACAGATTTAGCGATCATTGTATATGTATTTACCCAAAATTAGTTTCATGACGGGATGGTCCAATTTGTAATTATTCATGTACACGACAGCATAAGAAAAGTTTTAGCAGTACTTAAAGCCATATCAGCTGGGTTTTTTTAAATTTTATTTTACTAGAAAAACCTGTTAGTATGCAAAGTCTACATCTAACTTAATTTTTATGATAAATAAGATTTGAAAAAATCAAGATTTTTTGTCAGAAGAAAGATTTCTCTTCTAAGGAGTACATAGCAATTTAATTTTTGTACAGGACGAAAATAATTCAATTTCGCTTCAATTAAGGCTTCTTAACAGCGTTTCCAACAAAACTAAGGCTAACTGAGATTAAAGTAAAATGATATTTTTCGTCATTATAGTAGAAAATAACATTTTCGAAAAATAAAAATCGGCATAAAAATTGCAGCTCATATTGATTTAAACATTGTTTACAAATTTTATAGAAAAAAATTCTTACGTTTAGGATTGTAAGTGATAATTTTTATTATGAGTTAAACTTACATTGAGTATTTGGTCTTTTTCAATTTAGATATAAACACATTTTTTGGTTAAGATTTTGACATTGTCTCGCTGATTGAAATTATTTTTATTTACTATTACATTACATTTTTTATTATGGAAAATATTTGATAAAAAATTAAATCAAATTTAAAGCAAGATTTGTAAGAATAGTAACCCTTTCAAAGTGATTAAGTCATTTATTCAACTTTAAACTGCTCAAATTAAATAGAGTCAATACAAATTGCCCTGAAGACTAACCGCCCCTCATACAACCGAAAACAACCTGCCCTCAATAAAGGACCACTAACCCCCAATGAAGAAAACTCATCCACATATTTTATTTTAGATATTTTTCTATGATTTGTTATATTCAGTTTTTGGTTTTTTTATGTTTTTCTTTAAACTCTTTTCATTAAGAAAGCTTTCGGTCACAACTTTAATTCATTTATTATTTTTTAAAAATTAAATTCACTTTGTAATCGGCAAATGCAGTGTATGTATAATGATTGACCAATCTGTTTTCTATTATTTATGAAAAAAAATGTTCCTGATAGAGCATTGTAGCAACCTCTAATGATACACCGTCCACTTATGATATAAATAATGTTGCATAAGTGGTCAGGATGTTGACCACTAATGATATAACTTTATCATTAACGAACAACATAACCGTCCACTAGTGATATAATTTCAGATTTATATCATTAGCGGTCAAAACTCGTAACCCCTAATGATAAGGCAAAAAAATGTGAAATAAGTACTACCTTGACCACTAATGATATACATTTGCACACATGTTTAATTGCATTAGTGGATTGGTTTGCAACCTTTAATGATATAATATGATATAATATAATATACCTGCGCTCTATACTTACAAAGGCAAAATTTCAAGGAAAAAAAGACAATCATAGACAATGGTGACTAATGTTGAGTCTAATTTGTTAGACAACCTCTGTATAATGTTGAATAAAGATTTGATTTTAATACGATACTACATAAAAATTGGTTAAATTGGGAGGGTGGGTGGGGGCAAGTTATTTGATCATATATATATATATATATATATATATATATATATATATATATATATATATATATATATATATATATATATATATAGTCTTTTATTGTAATATACACCAATCTGAAATTGCCCCTGACATTTTGCCATTTTACTTGAAATGAAATAGTCGCATAGAGACAGAATACATACAACGGATGACTTCGTTTGTTTACTTCAAAATCCAAATTAATCATCATTAAACAAAAAATCAGTTGTGCTAGATATTTTTTGTAGAGGAAAAATTTGAAGAAAAGCAATTTCACGATATTAAAAAATTATTGTAAAACTTTTAGAGGGATTTCATTAACATAAAAAGGTCCAATTGATAAGACTTTTGGCTATTGTGGTCTGTAGTACAACTGACGGTGCATCATTAGAGGTTGCTTCATATGAAAAATTAAATGATTGAAGTCGGAAAATCAACCTTTGAAATGTCAAATCAACCAAGTCGGCAAATATAGCGGACAGTATGAAAGAGTTATGGTTTTGAAACTGAAACTTCTAAGTAAATACATTTACAGTTTGACCATGAAGAACAAGTAACACTTCTGTTCAAAGACAGTTTAAAACTCTGAAGTCGGAGTCAATTTTCAACAAGGTCAATTTTTAACGTGTCGATGTCATAAGAGGTTTGAAATATATTTCCCCAGGTATAAATTTCACGACTTTTGGTCTCAATTTTCGAAGTTTAACAAAATTGCTTGTCTTCAAAATTTTCATCGACTAAAAATATCTAGCACAACTCCTTTTTGTTTAATAATGTTCAATTTGGATTTTGAAGTAAACAGACAAAGTCATAAATTGTATGTATTATGTCTGTATGCGACTATTTCATCTCAAGTAAAACGGCAAAATGTCAGGGGCAATGTCAGAATGGTATATTACAATAAAGGACTATATATATATATTATCAAATAACTGCCCCCCCCCCCCAATTTTATCCAATTCTTATGAAGTATCGTAACGTATCGAAATCAAATCTTTATCCAACATTATACAGAGGTTGTCTAATATATTGGACTCATCATTAGTCATCATTGTCCATGACTTGTCTATCTATGACATCGCTTTAGTAGATTTTGTTTGCAAGTGCAAATGTCGTCATTTTTCCTTGATATTTTGCCTTTGTGAGAATAGAGCGGAGGTTTACTCATGTACGATTCGACACTACATATATTCCCTGCTACATAATGCGTATAAAGAAACTATTAATCTTAGTCTGTCCAATTTCAACTCTTGGTACAAAAGTGTAGTCTATTTTAGTAAGAAAATTAACATTTCACTCTCTATATATAAAAAAGTACAAAACCACATGTTTTAAACAACAAGTTAAGAAAAACTTTTAAAAACATTTTTTAAATTACTGGACATTAAAACGTGAAGAGAGCTTTAAGGGGCATGGTCATTTGCCGGGCTGTTATAAATTCATGTATGTGTATGTACTTTATTATATGTAAAATCTCCCTTTTAGGCATTTCTGTCTAATATCTGTATTCTTGTATGGCCTCTGGGCCAAAAATTGGAAATAAACTATTATTATATTATTATTATTATCATTATATAATATTAATTATTTAAGAAACGGACTCAATGTCTACCTAAGTTATACGAGTATAACCTGGGTTGGGGCAGTTTACGCTTTGTAATCCGCGAAGCAAATTATAAAAAAGCGTAAATTGCTCAAACCCAGGTACATGTAATACTTGTACGAGCATAACTTGGGTAGACATTGCGTTTATTCCTTATAATTTATTTTTCTGTTACTTACTGTACAAATTGAGAACGTTTATTTTTAAAAATGATATTAATCTGTTCAAAATTCAAACGTAACGTCAAGTGGATCCTTACGTTTTTGACGTTGGTGCATTGTGACGTGTCTTGTGAGGTACAAACCAGGTTATCCAAATTAACTAATTTTTTTCTATCCAATCAAATGCTGCTTTACAACCAGATTTAAATTATATCATATTATATCATTAAAGGTTGCAAATCCACCCACCAATGAAAATTGAAAAAAAATTAATGTGTGCAAATGTATATTATTAGTGGTCAAGGTAGAACTTATTTCACATTTTTTTTGCCATATCATTAGGGGTTACGATTTTTGACCGCTAATGATATAAATCTGAAATTATATCACTAGCGGACGGTTAGGTTGTTCGTTAATGATAAAATTATATAATTAGTGGTCAACATCCTGACCACTAATGCAACATGATATCATTAGTGGACGGTGTATCATTAGAGGTTGCTACAGAGCATATAGAGGAAATTACTATTTAAAGTTGTAAAAAACCTTACACTTATGTTGTAAAACCAATACAGGTTTGCTTTCAACGATCAAATGATAGAGTTTTGCTTTTCTTGTGATAATGATGATAAATGAAATAAAAAATCCAATAAGATCTTAAATCATCAAACACAATGAAGATAAGAAACAAACTGTTTATCGGTCAGGATGCTAAAATGAAAGCACAGGAAAAAAACCCCCAAAAAACCCAACAAAACATATTGAAGTTGTAAATGTATGTACAAGTAAACCAATTTCAATAACATGATTATCTGAAAAATACTACGAATAACGAACTAAAGTGTAAACAATATCTCTTTTAGTGCTTCTTTATAAAAAAAAACATTCCAATGTTTATATTAAATAGGTTTTAGACGTTTAAGTAGTATTTCACAATCAAGAATCTTAATGCATAATTTATTCTGTGATTTTTACAATATCACAGAAGTAACAGAATTTACCAAAGTTAAAAAAATATAAAACATGTCAGAAATTCGGGGCGAGTTGTCTTGACTTGATGAGGGTTGTCCTCGACTAATAGCAGATTGTCTTATGGACAAGATGTCATCATTCACTTAAATTCATGGAAAAGATTTTGATTATATATATATTGACAACATGTTACCTCTCCCGAACTCAGGTTACTAAAAAACCTTGTGGTCTCGTTTTGATCATAATTCCTATGACTTGATTGGTAGAGAATCCCAAACTGTGATACCGTAGCTTGAAACTCAGTAGTTTTTTTTTTATTTAAGGATTTTCTCTATTTTTACTGGCATTGCTGTCTTCCTGTCTATTGCTGCGATTTTATTCATCCGTGGGTATATGGATAATCTACTGTGCAAAATAGGTAAAATGATTTTGTACTTTGTCCATACAGTTATCAGCTAGAAATGAGCTAAAATAGTTATATTTGAAGAGATGCTATTCCATGCAGTAATAGTTATCGTAGTATATGAATAGAATTTATATATAACCCCCCCCCCCCCTCAAAAAAAATTGTTCTATGAAATCAAATGTTCATGTATAATTAATGTAGTAATCATCTTTTTCCTATGAGCATGATTATTTCAGCAGAAATTGAAGATTCTTATCAGCATTTCCGATCACTCATTGTTTTTATCAAGTCAATATAGTAAATACCAAGAGTTTGTAATGAAACAAAGTCAAAGCAATTAAGCGTTGCTAGGTTTTTTTTTTTTTAAATTGATAATGCGTGTGATCATGATATGAAGAAAATTAGACATAGAGATTAAAAAAGCCAAAATTTTACAATCGCAGCATTAAATTAAAAATATTAAATGCATATGAAAATGATAAATAGTTATATACAACGTCAAATCATCTTTCAAAATAAAGTGAAGCACTTCTTTTAAGTTCAGAATAGCACTTTGTTGTATAGGTTTGTAACAAAAATTGATTCAATCCGCAAGAGTAACCAAGGACTATTGAAGGTTTTATATACAGGTTTTATATACAGTTTGTGATAAATTACCACAGATTCTGATTTTTCAGAAAAGAATTCACAATACTGGCTCGTAGCATACTGGCACTGTACCAGTTATCGGCTAAAATTTAACGTTTTCTTTTCGTTATTCCTTATTTCTTGATATTTTTGGATAAAACTTGACATACTTTAAAAAGTGAACTCCTTATTTATCAATCTGTTAGTTTATATCATTATTTAGAACCCAAAACATCTTTTTTTGCTTTTTAGCGCGCCCCGAATTTGCCGAGTTTTTACGATTTACTGTACCAGTTATCGGCTTTGTAATAATAACATAGTTAAATCCGTGTTCATGTCGATTTTATACTCTGCTAAATGTAGTTTGAATTATGCCACTTGTGGGGTCAGACTAAAGTAGTCGGGGTCATGATACATTATAAACAAATCTCTAAAATTATTCGTTTATTATCAGACGGTAATACGCCAAATCGTAGACTATTCAGGTCATAATTATGCAATCAGGCGTTCAATTGCGCTACGAATTTGTCGGAAATTTGTGAATTCCTTTTGTTTATACATGTTAAATGTATTGATTTTATATGTGAAATCAAAGAAGGGATATAATAACGTATCACAAAGAGGTAATATTCTATTTTTAACTTATTACGTCACTTCCCCCACTGCTAAAAGTGCAAAGATGTAAACTCAGCGGTAAACAATGATCGTTTAAGCTCATGTATAAAACATATTCAAGGAAATTTTCAAGCAAACTTACTTTTCTTTATTCGAAAAAGACGACTGAATTAAAAAATCTTGGATTGTTGCGTGCTTTAAACCCGAACTCTCAGTTTAGCCGATAACTGGTCTTAGCCGATAACTGGTACAGTACCAGTAGTCTTTGAAAGTTTGGAGAGGTTGGGTGAAAGGGGGGGGGGGGGCAGGCTCATTTGAAAAACAATAGCATGTCAAGAATTTTTTTTTATTGAAAAAAGAAACATTAATTCGCAAATCATAAAAATCCTTATCCGTTTTGGGAGGGGGAAGGAGTATGCGTTAAAAAGTAAGAACGCTTCTCCTCGATAGTTCGGTGAATTATATATACACCTTGATTTCATAAAGTTGATGCCTTCTCTCGGTGAGCTTTGTAATCTCTGATTACCTTATGTTTTATCTTTTAAATGACAGTTTATCTTGTAGAAAGTCAGGAATTGAGTGACATAGTGAGGAATAAGAAGAATTTAGAACAACAACCATTTTTAAGGAATGAGGTGAAAGATACATCAGAAAGTCCCCCAACATTTAGGCATGAAGATGAAAATATAACTGAAAAAAGACGGAGTGGTTAGATTGTTATTAGTAGAGTTCTTTGTAATTGTTTTTTAATAGTCATAAAGTCATTAAATCTAATAGAACCTGATTCTTTTTCAGATCTGTATTCAGAAAAAGAAAAATGCTTTTATCTTCTTCACCTTTTGATTTCGTTTACATCAAGCAAGAGAATGTTAAAACATTAATAAAAATATTTAAAAATATCCTTGTTAATATATGACATAAAACTATCATGTCATCTCCACTTACTTCCATTTTGTTATAAATGTGCAAATTCGAGAAATCTGCGATTAAAACTATTTAATAAAGTTTCTATTTTCATTTAGTTAAATCTGATGCTAATGATCCTGCAGGCATGAATGAATCAGATTCATCAGAGCATTTTGAAGATGCTTCGTCTTCTCCGACAACCATAAAACAAAAGAACTCTGAAGTATCAACAGGTAACAAGTAAAATGCAGTAGGTTCATTGTAAAATCTTATTGTTTGTTTCATAATAATATCACAGTTGTGTTTACCAATTATCATTGCTGTCGCGATCATAACCGAACACAGTGTATCGTAACCAATTGGATGGTCATTTGCAATTGGAATCTAGTCTGAACCACCAGTATGTTTGCAATACTGTTTTGTATTTAAGTCCAGCGTTTTCCTGACTTAAGTATTTAAAATGTGGTCCTTAATATTTTTCTTTTTAGAATTTACAAGCGAACGAACGAATTAATTTTTCAATATTTTAGTTCTAAATCCATTCTGTCCACCGAAAAGCACATAAGGCAGATAATTCTGGTATTTTTGTTGAAAATTATCACATGATTTGAAATTGTAAGGAGAAGTATATGTAAGGTACTTTTAGGGTGACCAACATATCACAACATTAGTATTGGTAAGTTCGAATTTGTGATCACAGAAAGATTAAACATATTAAGAGAGTGGCATTGTCAACGGAGAAATTACCGTAATTGTAGGATATTGTGTGCAGTCTATAATTTAGGCTGTGCCAAGCATTCTGGATTGTTTAATAAAGCTGAATTCTAAGATTTTATTGCAAGAGCAAAAATATTACATTTATATATTTGGTACAAAGCAGGAATTGCATGAAAGGTGTTTTTTACAAACTTTATGTTGTTAGTTAATGAATCCTATACTTTTAAATAATAACATACATTGCACAGATTTCCAGTAGCATTATATTGGCCTACTTTTGTGTTAAAAGAGGCTTGGGTAAGGTGGACACTTAAAGTGTCCAACCAATTTCATCCGTAATTCTTGTCAAATAGTTTAAACAGTCTCTTGAAGGACGTTGTTTACTCATGGTTTAAGTTCTCAAATTTATGAAATAAAATATAATTGACATAACATGTTTATAAAAATTGTGAATGAAATCTTAATGCTTTGTATTAATTTCGTGTCACTGCCATTCATACACTGTATTTCATTTTTAAAAGAGCCTAGCTATTTGTAATATTATAACAATTAAGAAAATTTCAATCATAGTGCAAAATGTTAAGAGATTTTTTTGATAATATCAAAAAATATTCAATGGCCATTAACTAAAAAAAGGGAGTCATTGGCGTACATTTTTGAAAGTGAAAAATAACACTACCATTTAAGGTCTATAACTCACAATAGATGGTTTTTCATAATCATCAGTGGATTTTTTTTTATTCTGAGTAAACGTATACCTTAATAAACTAACAACTTTCCCTACTTGGCTAAAAAAAACTACAAAAAACTAAGCCTTATACTTTCTCAAGGATGACCTTTACTATAAATGCAAAATAATTCCACAGATGATTTTAATGAAAATCGGGCATCTATTGTTTGTTATAGAGCCTTGAAGTGTTATTTTTACTCATGAAATTGAACTTTATAGAAATCTGAATTTGACAATTTACAACTTAAAACAAACAACACGATCCTAAAGCCATATCCAACTTATGTGTAACACTCATCTTTGGATTTGAAACCTGTATTCTTTACAATGAGCATGATGGATTGGCATAGAATTCTATAATACCGATCTGTACATATAGATGAACATCAAAAGGGCGATAAAGATAAATTCAGGACAAATGAAATTGAGTCAAATACAAGTAAACCAGCAGAAGTTGACATACTATCAAAGGATTTAAAAGAAGGAAGAACAACAGCAGGTGAGCGCAACTTGTATAGGTTTCAATCAATGATTTAAAAATTAAAACTCTGTTTAAGTAGATTTTTGTTAAATCAATAAAGCTACTCATTTTATTTCTATAAATCTGAAAGAAATACTTAAAATGCACTCTTTTTCTTCGTTAAAATGAAGAAAAAACTGGATAAGGAAAAATCAGCAGAAAATGCATCAGGTTTATGTAATGTTTCAGACAAATCAGATTATGAAGAAGGAGCCACGCAGGAAAAGACTGATGTGTTTAATGACACCGTGGAAAGTTTACAAAGGATAGCACATCCAACAGGTTTGTATATTACAAAGTTTTTTTTTCTAGATATATGTCAATAATTTTGTATACCTTCCGCAAACTCAGTTTGGAGAGATATATAGAAATCACCTTGTCTGTCTGTCCGTCCGTCCGTCTGTATAACAGTGTCCAGTCAATATATTTTGCAGAGAACAATGGCAGTTCCTACTTCACATAAGGATTGTTTATGACCTGAGGGTGTGTCATGATTTTGATCAAGGTCATTTGGGCAAGTTCAAGGTGTCACTGAAAGAAAAGGTTCATAATTTATATCTGCTATATCTTCCTCCTGAAGAAACACTGGAAGTCCCTGGTACCCATAAAGATTACGTACTTACGACAAAGGGCACAATCGGGTGTGACCGGTAAGCAGAGGATGCTTACTCCTCCTAGGCACCTAGCCCTACTTATATCTTTTTAGAGGTCCGTGTTGCTCTGCTTTGAATTTGTATTTCGTTTTATTGATTTTTTAGATGGTTGAAAGTTTCTTAAGGTCATTTTTCATTTTGCCATGATGGTTGTAGTTATCTTGACCCAGGTCATCTCTGCAAGTTCAAGGTCATTATAAAACAAAATGTTTAATTTCATTTCACCCATGTTTTGTAATGGAAATTATTTAGAGGATAAGACTTGATCCTAATATTGATGTGACCACAAACTATGTCATGACTTTAAAGTTTGGTCATTTGTGCAAGTTCAATTTTACTGGCACAAAAATGTCGCATCAATTTCCAGGTACTTTCCAACAGAGAAATACTTTAGTTATAGTATTTTGTTTCGGAGTATCAGTTATGAACTTTCTCACTATTGATCTAGTGAGGTTTTTACTAACTACGAAAGTGTAAAGGATTGATCAATTTCACTGGTAAAGCCAAGTCGTTTATGAAAATGATCAACCCAATATGTTGATAAATGACCAGGCAACCCCCCCCCCCCCCCCAAAAAAAAAAAAACCAAACATGTTGAAGTTTAAAAAAAATTCGAGGTTTGAACAAGATTCTCCCCAAAATACTACTAATATAAAAGTGAAACTGATTTGTAGTTTGAAGTTACAGATTGATCTTCTTTTTTACATAGTGGAATAACGTGTGCCGTTTTCAACAGTCAGGAAAAGTCTTGAATGATAATAATTTGTTAAGTAGCAGTCATATGGGATTTAAGCATATTGTAGCTCAAACTGTCATGACTTACTGCTTTATTAACAGGTATTCCAGATAAATGTAAAAAAGTAATCAAGTTCTCGAATGACAAGATTTGATATATGGTTATAATCTTGAGTTGCAAAACAGGAAGTTCTTTATTGTTGTTATCTTAATATGAAATTGACTTGTATCTACACGTTATGTCTTGTCAGCATCTAAAAATGCAAAGTTGATAGTGCCATTGTTGCCTGTCTGATGTATTGATGGATATCAGTTGTAGAGTTGGTGTGAATTTTTATGTTATTACTTCCAATATAACTTTTTATTATTTTTACTTGCATTCCTCAAATAGGAATCAATGTTAGCATAGTAGTTTGAAATATCATATCTAATATTTGTTTTGATGTGAACCATAATTTAAAATTTTTTATGGATATTTTCTTTTTTTTCTTAAGGTAGTCTTTTGGAATACCTGGCATAATTTTAAAATATTATCATCTAGACATTATTTTTACCATTAGCAATGCAAATTTTCATAGAATCTTATTTAAAGCCGCTTTCTTTATCCGAACAAGTAAAACGGAGAAGTACGGGCAATTCTAATATAAAAATAGGTATTTTTTCATTTAAATAATCGATGCAACCTTAGGAAAAATGATACGGAAGTGCAAATAGAGACGGGCAGGCAATTAGATTTTACTTGTTCTGGTCAATCCCGGTGAAAGCTGCCTTAACATCGGCAGATAGCATCGGAGTCATGCTAAATATGGAGGCATGTGCTGGACACGATGTAGGTTTCCACGTGCCGCTCTTATTAAAACAGAAAAAAATAGGCTGGTAACATGTATTATATCAACTTAGCATTGCTAACATCAGGCAGTGCGAAATTAAAGCAGTTTGCTGCCGGAAGTAGTTTTGTTTTAAATGAAAGAGCAGAAAAGGCAACCATCGATAGATTGAGAGATGCATTCCATATATCTTTGCATGTTTATGCTCAAAGACGCCCAGGGAGGGCAGCGGAACTCGTAGAATCTATTTACATGTTTATTATTAGGAGATTTTCGGGCATGGGCTGGAGAAAAAAAATTAGACAAGAAGTTCAGAATACATCAAACAATTTCTTGCCAGCGTTCGTCAAAATTAAATTCTAATTTATGGCTGCGTTTGATAGCCGCCCCATCTAAACCGAAATCTAGCTTCGCGGCAACGCAAGTGTTAACCAAAACAAGTGTTTGTTTTAGGTACAACAAGAAATGTTGCAATACAGCCAACTGCAGATATTCGCAACTATGTTCTATCTAATAATTTTCAAGCTCTCTTAACGCCAATGCAACCTACAAAATTCCAAAAATCTACTCTGGCATATTCCACAATTACCAAATTGGCTTAATAAGGAAAATTCCTTATAGAGTACACATCCGAATTTACACATAGCAGAAGAGCTTATAAATAGTTTTCAGTTTGATTTTCATTTGCACTATCATGGTCCACAAGTTAAAAAGAGGGCCTTTAATTTGCCGTCATTTTATTAACATTCAGATAATATTATAAAAGAAATAGCTTAAAGGACGTTTGGTTGGTCCTTTTAAATCGCGACCTATGTTAACTCTCCGAGTTTCATCGCTGGGAGAAGTACCCAAAAAAGTGGAGAGTGAATTCAGAGATATTCACTTCCTCTCATACTTCACCCAGAATTCCGTCAATCACTTTAATGACGACGAGCTCTGTTTCGTGAACTACACCAAATTTGACGAGGGGATTAGCATGGATTAACGTTGTGGCGCGGATCGTCATTCGGATATTAAAAGTGCACTCAGACTATTGCCAATCCAACCAGGTGATTTTGAGCTTCCAGGTTTTAAATTTGATGGTTTTTATTTCGACAAGTGGCTTCCCTTTGGGTGTTCCACATTTGAGACATTTTCTTCCTTTTTAGAGTGGCCAGTGTGCAAGCGCGCTGACTCTAACGAAGTCTTACATTTGTAATATGATTATAATGATTTTTTGTTGGTGATAATTACGCATATGAGTGTATGACGATTGTACAGATATGCAGGTAATTTGAGGTTCCAATAGTATGGGAAAATAGTGAGGGTCCCCAACAAGTGGCAACTGTTCTCGGTATAGAAATTGATACCAACAAAATTCAAGTCAGATTACCAGAAACGAAAGTTTATGAAGTAAGCATAAAATAAATGGATTGACTTACTTTGACTTAAGCCTTTCTCACTCCCCTGTGGAGCATAGACCACAGACAATTCTTCTCCACTTCTCTCTGTCCTTTGCTAGTTGGTAGATGGTGTTCCAGATGTATCCTTTCTCGGCCAAGGACTCTTCTCCAGGTTAGTATTGGTCTTCCCCTTTTCCTCTTCCCTTGTGGAGTCTATGGGAGGGCTTGACAGGTGATGTTAGATCTGCCTTTCCTTAGTGTATGACCAATCCATTTCCATTTTCTCTTTTTGTTTTTTGTGGAATAGGGATTTGGTAAGTTCTTCTCCAAAGGTCTTCATTTGACGTTTTGTTTGGCCAACATATCTGAAGGATATTTCTGAAACATCTGTTTACAAAAGATTGGAGTTTTTTCCTGTCTGCCATTGTGAGGCTCCATGTTTCCGACCCGTAGAGTAGCACTGATTTTACGTCGCTATTAAATATCCTGAGTTTGGTTTGACTGTTATGTTCTTGGACATTCCAATTTTTCTTAGCATACGAAATGCAGTATATGCTTTTGCTAGGCGTGATTTTACATCATCCTGTGTCCCTCCACTATTGTTAACAACACTTCCTAAATATATGAATGATGTAACATTTTCCAGTTGGGTGTTATCAATTTCTATGCTGTTGATGTGGTTTGTGTTTATTCTCCTTGCTCTGTTTTTTCCTTGTTGATTCAGAGCCCAGTCTTGCATTTTTGACTAAGATTGATGTTTTCCTTGCATTTGGTCGTACGTATGTGATAAAAGAGCCAAGTCATCGGCAAAATCTGGGTCTTCAAGTTAGTTCATAAGGTTACATTGGATTCCATTTCTTTCCCCTGCTGTTGTTTCTCTCATAATCCAGTCAATGACCAAATGGAACACAAAGGGGGAGAACAAGCAACCTTGTCGTACACCTTGTATCTCCTCCATGTATGACCTGGCATTTCATGTCACTATGCATATTTTTATCTAAGTTATAAGTTTGGTTGGTATGCTATAGTGGTCAAGTAGTTTGCATAAAATTTCTCCATCTAGACTGTCAAATGCTTTTTCAAAGTCTATAAAGTTTACATAGAGGGAGCTGTTCCATTTAATTGACTGTTCTATAATCATACACAATGTGGCTATTTGGTCAATGCACGATCTTTCTCTTCTGAACCATGCTTGTTGGTCTCGTAGGTTCTTGTCCACTGTTGTTTTAATTCGATTTAGGACAACTACATACAAATTATTTGGCGCTGTACCATTAAAATCATCTTATGCATAAGATGTACATGTAGTTTAAGGTTCTCAGCCTAGTTCACATGTAAACATATGGAGGAATTAACTCTTAGACCAATAATATTTCTTGCGGTTTCTACCTGAATCTTTCAAGCAATTCTGTATTTGCTTGTGTAAAAATATCCCAAACTATATCAGCATACTCTAAAATAGGTCGAATAAAAGCAAAATTAAAAAATGCATTTTCCCATGTAAAAAAAATGACCGATCCGCCTCTCTCTACACATAAAAATGCGTCAAAATCAACAGTATGACGTCACATCGACAAGTGCATCGCGATCAGTCAGTTGTTTATATTTTAACCACCAAACATGTTGGTAGACGGTATGTCGCTAATTACTTATTTTATGAGCATTTTTAATGACTTGTTGTTTCGTGTTATGCTATAGTTAACATTTTCCGTACTTTCTTGTCGGTGGGACCACAAAGTAGACCTTAACAGTGCTGCGTAATCCGATAACATAGAAATCAATGTTTAAAAACTACATATGTAAATTACATATGAATTCATACGAAGTTATCAGTTGTTGCTTTTAGAGGAATTCAAAGATCACAGAATTAAATGAAAACACAGTAGAATGTGAATATACTTTTTTATCTGTCGCTGCTACATCAATCTTGGATTCCAATGTCCTTGAACATGCCGCCCCCAACGACATCGCAAGCACGGCGATTTTTAAAGAAAGAACTAGATGGCAAAATCGCAAGATCCACACTCTCCTAAATGAAACTCGCAAAAGAGTGCGATCTCAGACCATAAGCTAAGCACAACTCTATACAAAAATGCAAAGCTAAACAATTCATAAAGCGTGGATTTTCTAACAGCGTTTCAAGACGAGTCGAACGTACCGGAAAACTAAGTGTCGAAAAAAAAATGAATAGCAAAACATTGACCGTCGTCTGTCGTTGTTATACACTTTTTACACTTTCATCTTTTTCTCAAGAACAACTGGACAGATTTCAACCAAACTTGGCACAAAGCATCACTATGTAAAGAGGTTTCAAATGTTCAAATAAAGGGCCACACCCTCTTTCCAGGGGAGATAATTTAGAATTATTGAAAAATTGTTGGTATTTTTCAAAAATCTTCTGAAAAACTGTTAGGCTAGAAAAGCTGTAACTTGTATGGAAGCATCCTCAATTAGTGTAAATTAAAGTTTGTTCAAATCATTGTCCCTGAGGGTAGGGTGGGGCCACAATGGGGGGATAGGTTTTTAAATAAGAATGTATTGAGAAAATCTTTAAAAATCTTCTTCTCAAAAGCTATTTGGCCAGAAAACCTTGAACTTGTGTGGATGCATCTTCAGGTAGTGTAGATTCAAGTTTGTTGAAATCATGGTCCCCAGGGGTAGTGTAAGGCCACAATGTTGATCGAATTTTTACATAGAAATATAGATAAATTCTTTATAAATCTTCTCAAAAACTTTTAGACCAGAAAAGCTCGAAATGGAGTGGAATCCTCCTGTATAATCTACATAATGTAGATTAAAGTTGTTCAAAACATGGTCCCAAGGGGCAGGGTGGGCCTCAATGGGGGATGGATTTTTGCATAGGAATATATAGATAAATTCTTTAAAAATCTTCTTCTCAAAAACTTTTATGCCAGAAAAGCTCAATTTTTGGTGGAACCATCCGCAGATCGTGAAGATTCAAGTATTATAAATCATGGTCCCGGGTGGTAGAATGGGGTCACAATGTAGAATGAATTTTTACATAGGTATATATAGATAAATTCTTTAAAAATCTTCTTCTCAAAAACAATTATGCAAGAAAAGCTCAAACTTTTGTGGAGACATCCTCAAATAGTGTAGATTTAAGTTTGTTTAAATCATGGTCCCCATGGGTAGGGCGGGGGCCACTATGGTGTGATATATTTTTTACATAGGAATATATAGAGAACATCTTAAAAAATATACTGGGAAAGTTCTTAGTCCAAGAAGCAGTAAGAACGGGTTGTGCAGAATAAACTTTGATCAAACCACGATACCCTAGAGAAAAGTGGGGCCACAAAATGGGGGGTTGAGAAATAGAAAAAAAAACAGGTACAATAACAAAAGGGGCTTGACATTTTCCATACAGATAAGTGTATAAAAATAATTTTAAGCAAGATCTTCTGTACTTAGTTGCCAAGAGATTTTGATACTGTAATGTTAATTTGATCAGAGTTAAGGCTATTGCTGCTCAGGTGAGCGATGTGGCCCCTAGGCCTCTTGATTTTTGTACATTCAGTAGTTTGATAATAAGATATTTAACGGAACGCTGGTTTACTCTCATGATCAAAGTGAACAGTTTCTACTTTGTAAATAAATCTGATGCATTATACATCTATATTATACTTATATAAATACGTTAAACAGATATGTATTTTCCTTGACATTGGCTAGTTTTTATCGAATCTTGGTAACCTTCACCCCTGTAAACCGGCCATTTTTCCGGCGCAACAGTTGGTAAAGAGTCTGTTTTTCTCCGATTTTAAGATGTTTCACACTATAAGAAATAAACAAAATTGTTACAAAGTTCATCGAAATATGAACTTGGTTGGTACGTGATTAGATCTGTTGAGAAGCCACAGGATTTGATCACGTGACTCACCAAGTTTTTATCTTGATGAACAATATGACATAATGTATATATGTAATCAAATGTTTATCTTGCATTTTTATGCAACAGAAATATTAAATAGAATTATGAATGAATATATCATACAGAAAATCATGAAGAAAAAATCAGTTCTTTTTCCATTAAAAATGTTCGAGAAGAGAGAAAAAAAGGTTGTTTTTGCTGCGAAAAATCAAAATTATATATTAAATCATTTTACAAAAATCATTTTACAACAAACTAAACAGTAAAAAAATCATTATGCACAGATAGACAATTTTTATCAAAGAAATAAAGTAAATGTGAAAATATAATTTTTGCAGAGAAAGATAGTAAAGAACTGTGTACAGGGCTGTACAACCTGTTGGGTAAAGAAGGTCTGAAACTGACAGAGGAAGTTATGGCAGCGACCATCAGAAGACTTACTGGGAGATCAGTGGAAACATTATTTAAGGATTTAACAGACCAAGAAGAAAGCAAACTAAAGGAGACATTGTCTGAAGACTTCAATCGCATTTTTGAATCAAAAGAAGAACGTAAAAAATCAGTCCATGTATTATACAGTTTACTTAAATTCGTCCTTGAAGAAGAACGCTGTCCAAAATCAGGTTGGGGTAATCCCGTCTGGGGGAAAAACCTTGGTATTGGAGATGACATTGAAAGATTATATAGGATTCAGACCATTTTTCGGGAAATATCAAATCCTACCCAAATTCCAGTCAAAGGTTACACAAGACTGTTAGACATCATGTATAAAGCACTCATCAGGATAGATCGTAATGTTGATTCGAAAGAGGATTTTAAAACAGTTGTTCAAATGTTAAAACAAATTAAAAATCAGGGTCCAACCCAAATCATATTAAAACAAATAACTGAAATATCTAACCTATTGCTTAAGACAATAAGTAACCAATGTTGTGAAGAAGAAGCAAAATGAGGTTAGAAGCGTTATAGGAAGTTTAAGGACTCTGTTACTGCCGAAGAAATTTCATGTTTTCTGTATTTGAACAAGGAATAAATAAGAAATTAATAGTGTTGGTTGTAGAATTCAATTGACTTCCTGCAAACAAGAGGAGCAGTTAAATGGACCTATTTATCTTACAATTTACTATATCTGTTTTCGTAAAGCAAATCACTCGAAAATCAGAATTGTATCACCGTGCAATATTCACTATTCAAATATAACTTTATTTTGGACTTTACTTTTAAAATTCAACATCTGTTTCGTAATATTTTCTCACAGTTTATTTCTTACAAAGTTACTTATTTATTTAGTGATTGACACTTTTCGGACTTTTAATGTGATTTCAAAGAGACCGAGTGCCATGTCTCAAGGACTGTTAATCTTTTAAAGGGGCATGGTCACGATTTTGGTCAATAAATAATTTTTCGATTTTAATATTTACAATGCTTCAGTAAGGCATTTTTAATAGGCAAACAAAATTTGAGTGTCATTTAATGAGTTATAAGCGAGTAACAGAGCTTACAATTCTTCGCTATGTAAACAAAGTGTTTGTTTACATTTTGAACGTTGAAGTGGAAATTCAAGTTTTAGACCTAAAATGAATCTGTTAATCATTAGGAACTGTTTATTTATGCTTAAAATGATTAATAAGATAGACAAACCAGCTTTAATAAGATTTTTAATGGTATATTGAACCTTTGTAAACAAAAACAGGGCACAAGCCTTGTTTACCTGACGAAGAATTGTAAGCTCTGTATCTTGCTTAAAACTCAACGACTGGCACCCAAATTTCATTTGATCATCAGAAATGCATTCCTAAAGCATTGCAAATACTAAAAACAGAAAAATAAAATTTGACCAAAATCGTGACCATGCCCCTTTAAAACAACATTGTACAATTATCAGTTTTTCATTTCTTGGACATCAAAGACTCCTTGAGTTTATTTAATTATTTTATATCTGTTAACCTTTCACTAAGCATACTTATGTCATTACTTGTCAATTTATATTCATTGTCCAGATTCTTATAAATAGTTATGTACAATTGTAAATCGGCAGTCTGGAATACGGCGGCCAGCCTCGGCCACGTCCGACTCACCCTGAGTCTTGAGTCCGGAGGCCGCTACTGGCCATATCCGACTTGTTTGTAACATGTCTGTCTGTTAAATTGTTGTAATGTTGCCATCGTTGAATCTCACCTAATAAATTTGATTCGGAATCCTACATCAATTGCCTGTTTATTTCTCTGGAACTGTGTACTGGTGGACCTTCGAGAATACGGCAAACCTACCCTTCGTTTTAGCTTACGGCCCACAGCGCGCCACAACATTATACCTTATATCCTTTACGCCAACATTCTTTCACCCGGTTCGTACTGCACACGACCGATGCAGACCCAGAAGTATTCTCTAGCACCGTAAAATGTACGCGGTCACAATTGTGGTATCCTGTCAGGGAAATTACCAAAGAGAGTGGTTATGAAAGACTAGTGGGAACACTCATCGTATTAAATTATAAAACTCAATTTAAGTAAGATTGTACAAACTCAAAAAATGCCTATGTTTGAAACAAACAACTCGTACTATACTACTACAGTTTTGATTAGACATTGATATAAAATGTAAAATTATGTATCTAAAAATGCGCTGATTTTGTAAGTTATCAGATTGGATTTAACCGTAAATACATCGCCATTACATAGGTTTGATAAGGGATCCAGTACACAGTTTCAATTTTAATCGCATTGTAAACGTTTTAAATCCAGTACAATCAGAAAAAATATTCGGCACTCGTGGAAGGACCCCAGATCGCCTGGGCACACCACTCTAACAACTGAGCTATGCGAAGGTCTCACTTCAGAAGTTTGGAGCCCTGTTTTTGAGGAATGCATAGAATAATTTTAAAACAAATTATATATCCTGCATTCATAAATTTAAAGCGTTTCTATCAACTGTTAAAAAATGATTGAAGAATATAAAAAATCAAAAAACGTTGAAAAAAATACGTTGTTTTGTTAATATCCGGTGACGACCGGAATTAATTGCGGACGTTCGGGTAAACTAGAGACACTGTGGTTCAAGACTATCTACAATCACTGATAATTTGAAAGTTCTTTCTTTGATGCTTTTTGAGAACAAGAGATCTATGAAATGTGTTTAAAAATTTCTCAACTTATCAACTTCTTTTGGGTTTTTTTGATACTAGTAGCCTTAACAGACGGACTCAAAATTACCTGGGTGAAATCATTTGAAAACATAAAGCGAAGTCAAAATACATTCAGTTTCATTCAATATCTCTTCTTAATCTTATATTAAACCATTAATATTGTTTATATTTTTGAAGAAAAAAAATTGAGTTTCTATTGTCTCAGTCTTATATTTTGGTGGACATTAAATAAAGATTAGGTAAACTTCATACAGTTTTTGTTTTGTTTTTCGTTTTAAAATTTTATAACATAACATTCACTTTCATTAGCTTTGAAACGCAGAAAAGTTTGAAAATGAAAGAAAACTGATTTTTTTTAATCTATAAAAAGAGTATTATACTTTGGTGTTTTATATTGTTATATCCTGGGCCTGCTATAAGTAGCAAATTCCCGAGGTCGTATCCGGTAAAAGTAAACAAATCAAAAGTTTTGAGCATTCTCAGTTGGTATTCATTACACGTGTATCATTTTTGTTGTATATAAGAAATGGTTTGTTTATTCAGTTAAAACATACATTGATAATACAAACAATCATCATGAATTGCATTTCTACAGTTCATCAGTAAAGAATGTGTTGTCAGAGTAAAAATCCTTTTTCATGACATAATTCTTTTTACTCCTGCCGTCGTTATCTTCTTAAAAATAAATTAGATCATCTGAAACGAAATAATTATTCTAAATACAGGTTGATATTTTTCAAAGAAATTGAGCTTTATGTTAAATATATTAACTTTTACAGGCGAAACAGATAAAAAAAAAAACACCGTATACTGAGTTGTACAACCTGCTTGGTACTAGTACAGATGGTCTAAAACTGTCACAGGAAGTTATGGCAGCTATCATCTTTAGAAAGACAGGAAAATCGACGAAAACACTAACAGGTCAAGAAAGAAAAAAACAAATTAAAAGAAGTATTGTCTGAAGAACACCGTCGTATTCTTGAATCAGAAAATGAGTGTGGCACTTCATTTCATGTATCATACTGTTTACATCAGATCTACCTTGACAAAGCACAGTCTCCAAAATCCGGTTGGGGTATCCCAGTTAAGGGAAAAGATATTGGTATTGGAAATGATGTGGAGAGATTAAATAGGATTCAGACCATTAATAGTAAAATATCAAACCCCGAGACTCTATCTGTAGAAAACTACATTAGACTGTTGGATATTATGGTAAAAGCACTCAAAAGGCTGGATTCTGATGCTAAATTTGAGCAGCGGTTGGAAGCACTTGTTATAGAAATTAAATGTTATAAAAAACATTTTTCACATAAGATAGTCTTAATTAAGAAGAATATGTAATTAAAAAAGATGCTATGTTCTTTCAATAGTTCAGTCATTAATGTTTGAATAAAGCAAATGCAGCCACACAGCTGGATACAGAGAGTCAGATATGACAGAAATATACCCGGTATGACAGCAGTCAGCATTAAAAGTGAAATTTTCCTTTTATCTCCGACTACTGACATATTAGTTTCGATTTCTATTGTTACATTATTATGTACTTTTATTTCTACACAATCTCTATATAAGGCCGAGAGCACTTATCGTGCTACATCGCAGGTATTTTTTTCAACCTAACACGTTACATTGGACGAAATAAATACTGCACAGGCATTGAATATCCAATAAAAGACGAAACATCCCAGACTAATAATCCAGGCACAAATATTTCAAAATCCTTTATCATTATAGAACGTTTCCATGTGTCGTGCAGTTATAGCATCGCAATTGCGCAAAACACACACTGTAGAAGAACGTGCAGTGACAACGTGGACGTCAGAAAAGGGATTTTTGAAGAAACTGGTTAAAACGACAAGACGTTGTTACTTTCTTGAGATGACTATTGCTTATAAATAATACATTTCCTATGCCAGATGCACTTCGGCCGGGGTCTACAATATAATGCAACGCTATACGTTCAATATAATGCGGATACTATTGCTGTTCTTTCAAAGAATTTACCCTCTAATTATTTATCTATTGTTGTTTGTTTTGTTTCCCTTTTTTTCCACACATTATGAGTACATAGTGTAGTTCATACATATAGAACCTGAAAGCCTTGATTGGAAAGCAACCTACCGTACATATAACTTTCTCGACCGGCATTTAAAACCCAAATAGTAGTTGATGAGCAACAGAAAATAGTGTGAGGACCATACAAGATTGGAGAATCATTGACCACAACGAGAATCAATTTAACACATTTAGTGAAAAAACCCCTGAAAGAAGTTTTAACTGAAGAGTTCCAATGTATATGTGTATGAAGAGCAGAACATATTGTGTCATTCTATGTATTAAGCGGTTAACTGATTTTTCTCCATGAAAAAAAAATATCGAATGCATGCGTAGGTACTCCAGTCAACTAGATTTATCTTATAATGTTCTTGATATTAAAAAGTTTTTGTTTCAAATCAAATTGTAACTATTATAGAAATTGTCTATTTTAATTGCAAAAAAGTCACACATAAATTTATGCAGCTTCGTTTATTTTTCGTCATTCCTCTATTCAGTGTGACCATTGTGCAAAATTAAAAGCAATATATAAAGAAATAAGTTTGCTTAATAGTAAAGTACTGACAACCAATCATAATCAAGCTGAAATTGTAAATTATGTGCAAAAAGGTCAAATTAAATTGGCCATAACTCAGAGGTAAGAACACTGACCCCTAATTATCTTTGTATTTTAATAAAATAAATACAGATTTCAATGATATGCTTCTTAAGAAATTCTTACTGCAAGAACGTTGAAGAGTAGGTTACCTTAATTCAAAAAAACTTTTTACGGCAAATAACAATAATTTGAACCAGCATGTTTTTTACTATAATTTAAGTATGTCCGAATAAATATGCTGGCCTTCATGAAAATGGGCGTTAAATAGTCATCAAAATGGCAGACAACCAAATTTTATCTCTTAAGGATTACGTTTACTCAGGGGCGAAAAAAATCCACTTATAGGAACGAAAAACTACTTATTGTTCATCGTAGCCCCACTATTGTGGTGCTTTTTTTTACTTTCAAATAACTAGGTTAATGACCTACTTTTTCTGCTAGTGACCTCTTAATTAATGTTTTTTTAACAAATTAATTAAACTTTGTCAAAATTGTCCACCATTTTCAAGGTTTTCTTTATTTTTTAATTATTAAAAATAATAAAACAATTTGTATGTCGGGAAATAATAAAATACGAATAGCTTTACTAATTTTATATTTGAATGATCGTTTTAAGCTCATATTTTAAGTTTAATTAAGTCCGAATTTTCTCTTATCAATTTTCAAAATTGTACCTATTTTTGATCGAGTTTTACAAAAAACTGATTAATAGGAGCTCCAAACTATTGATTGCCTAAAACTGTTTTTATTGTCTGTATTATTTTGTCATTAACATTATATAAGATCAATGATAAGAAATTCGAGATATTTTATCTTGAATCGATTTTATGTATTTTAAAGATTTTTCCAATCGCGTCCCAGGCAGTGATATAAATCTATAGACGAGTAAATACAACCATAACATATGTAAAATGATATGAAAAAACACATAAAAACTTAACTTTTGCAATTACACTGGAACAGAGAGTTTTTAAGAGAAAATAAGAAAATGACAAATTCAGTCCGAATTTCCTCTGTTTCAATTTTAATCTACCTTTGTCGGAGCATATCTTCCACAAATAAACAAATCAAGGATATTAATATCGACCTTTGTCGGAGCATATCTTCCACAAATAAACAAATCAAGGATATTAATATCGATATTTGTTGATAACGTTGTTATTTTGTGTGTTTAAAACAACTTTGGACTTCAGATATTGAACTTTGTAAAAATATTTTTAAAATCTCAAACCCTTAGTAACCGTAATCCTTAAGGTGGCTCACTACACCATGAAATAATTTCTAAAATCAGCAGAAAATTACTTCATTATGATATGTATCATAATGGATAAGAAGTATTTAAGTCTAATAGGCAAAAAATGTTTAATTTTGGATGAAACATTACATTTTCAAAAATTTAATTAAAAATTTAGTTAACATGAACAAAAGCTCCAGGGGGATTTAAACTAATGATCTGCGGTTCAGAAGCCCAATACTTCCACCACTAAAATACGATGATATACAACCCAATCGAACTATATAAACATTTGAATCGTCATCTTGTGACGTAGTGTCTTAAAAAGTATACGTGTAGGTGAAGTAAGGTACCTTATTAACAAAGACTTATGAATTGGTCCATGGTAGTATATTGTAATATACCTTAAGTGTACTTAGTCTGGACAATTATTTCGCCCTTCCAATGAAAAGGCGTTAAATACATGTAGGTCAACATGGCGCTAAAAAAATGGCGGACAGCCAATTTTCAAAATTTTCATAAAAGTTTCGCAAATGAGGAAAACGCATGACAGAAAACATAGGTTCAGTCCATCAAAGTGTTTTTTGCATAGTTAAGGCGTGCTTAGTCTGAAAAAAATTGCTGGTTATGACGGAAATTGCGTTAATTAGATCAAAAGGCAATCAACATTGCCGACGGCCAAATTTTATAATTCTCTTTTAAAGTCTTATTAAGAGAGGGAACTAGCTATAATAAATTGATAAATAAATAAAATTCTCTTGAATGGAAAACAAAATAATGATACAAAATCATAAATTGGTCCAGCAAACATTTTTATCATAATTAAGTTACGCCAATTCCGTTTCAATAAACTGTATTAATTTTCAAATTATTATAACTCTACCTGAATAAATAAACTGTCAGGTTTATCGCCAGTTTTTTATAGCATGTTAGGTTTGCAAATAATAAATAATGCAAATTCATGCGCTGAATTCACACCTTTGCCATGTCGTGGCACTTTTTTCTCTTCTATACATTGCAGGCTTGGGGTAATGCTAAATGTCATGGTAATGCATTGCAATGCATTACATGTTTTCAAAGTAATGCTAGTAATGTGTAATGCCACAAAATTAGCATTACAAGTAATGGTAATGTAATTCATTACTTTCCAAAATCTAGTGTAATGCTGGCATTACTTTGCATTACTTTGCTTATTTATGCATGTTTACTTTAAAAAATGTGATGACTAAATGACTAAATGATTAGTTGAAATTGAATTTGACTAAATTTATTTTTTAAGAAGAAAAAAATAATTCTTGAGATAAAGATGTTTTAATTGTATTATTAAAAAACATTTTTGAATTGTTAATATTACTAAATATAACAGCACAATTTCATAACAGTTTTAAGAGTGTTGTTATTAAGACTTTTTAATCATTTAAACATTTTACTCCAAGTAGTTTGCACTTCAAAAAGAAATGTGTCAACAACACACTATGCCCCCAGGATAATCTAACTCTCTCTCTCTCCCTCTCTCTCTCTCTCTCTCTCTCTCTCTCTCTCTTGTATATTAAGTACACTGTACATTAGTTTGGACTGATAGAAAATACAAGATTCATGTATTTTTTCTATTATTGCACTTAATATATCCTAAGATAAAGATCGTCAAACAGTACTTTTCAGTCCAAGCTTCGACTGCTCCTGTAACACATTTATTTAGTATATTTGGGAAGATTTTCAAACTAACAGGAAGCAGTTAAAAGATGAACCCTTTGAAACTTCGATCATAAAGTGCAACTTTGGATTTGGATTGTTATAACGTTCCTTCCTCTAATTCATAAAAGATAAAATTTTACACCCGATCATTTCATCTAGAAATTAATATATAATTATTGTTATTTAAATATCAATCAAAATTAAATTAACGTTTCGGAAAGAAAAGATAAACTATAAGGGTAAACTAGTCGACTTAGAGGTCTATTCAAACGCAACATTTTAAATAACAATCTTTTCTCGAAATAACCAGATCTTTTCTCGTAATTACGAGACAATTAACTCGTAATTACGAGATAATTAACTCGTAATAACGAGATCTTTTATCGTAATTAAGAGATCTTTTCTCGTTATAAGGAGATAGTTAACTCGTAATAACGAGATCTTTTCTCGTAATTACGAAATAAAAAAAAATTTATATTGCCCTATACGTCTTTTGAAGTCTTTTGCAGGGGTAAAGTATTATAGAATAAATCTTAAACTATTGGACAACAAAACATTTAAGGAAAACAAGTTGAAAATACTATCAGTAAACAGCCAAGGGATTAATGACATTAATAAGAGGAAAGTGTTATCAGGAATCGTAAAATGAAAAACTACAATATGTATTGCTTGCACGATACACATTTTCGTTAAAATTTGAAATGTTGGTGCAATCTCAAGTGGGAATTAAATCTTGCCTTGGCTCATTCAGAACAAACCCAACAGAGGTGGTAATCATCCTAAATAATAATTTTGAGTGTAAAGTACATAACATAGATAAAGATGATAGTAGTAATTATGTTATATTTGACAATACTGTTGATTATATGTACCTTTTTCAATGGCTCAAATTCAGATACACAAAATTTTTACACAGAATTAAAGAATCAAATTGACTTTTACCTTAATATACAGCATATTATAATTGGAGGTTATTTCAATTTAGTAATGAATAAAGACTTAGACTCTATGATTTATAAACATTTGAATAACCTAAATGCAAGAATAGAAGTTTTAAAATTGATGGAGATATGTAATAATGTGTACATATTTCGAGAAAATAATGCAAATTTAAAAAGGAGAAGAAATAGTTCTATAAAAATAAGCCAGATTAGAGTTTTTCCTTATATCTGAAAATCAAACGGAGCACGTACCACACTTTGAATTTGAATAAAAAGCTATCGTTCAGATCATTCGGCAAAAGACAATATGTATGTCCAATATACAATATAGATAATCTAGATAATATAAGAAATGAAGATATCGAATTTACAATTAATGATAAAGTTTTTATAGATATTCTTCTTACTAAAATAAGAGATAAATCCATTTTATACTCTGCTTTTAAGAAAAATAATGAAAAAGAAAGGTAATCAGAGAAAGAGATTACTTGTCTTAAGCAGAATTTAACGGAAAACTTCTAAGATAAATTATCTAACAAACATGAAAGCTATCAACATAAGAAAAACTAGATTAAAAGGTCAATGGATCAGGTCAAAATCTAAATGGATTGATTAGGTGGAAATGCCATCCAAATATTTTATTAACTTTGAGATTCGGAACAACATAGGTCAACAAATACAAAATATTGAAAAAATGACCGGTGTCCTATAATTTAAGGTCCGCCTCGTAAAATGGTCCGGCCGGACCTTTAATGTTAACATTAACGGTCCGGCTTTCCCCTATAAGAAAAGGTCCTACCCGTAGTCACTTGTTAATTTCTTAAAGTAATTATTCATTTTGCTTATGTACATAATATCTTAAAGATGTCTTTGTTTGCATTATCTAATCAACCATTTGCGTATGGTACGGTACATGTAGGACTGTACGTATTACTAAATAAATTACTTTGTGGGATAATAAATATTGATAGTGGATAGATTTTGACCAACTGTTTAAGAGTCTGGAAAAAGGAAAATCAGTGGTATTTGACAATAATTTGCACACACCATTCAGTCCCTTTGTTTTTATGATTAAATCTCTTCCAGTGTTTATGTGAATATGTATTAAGAGAGGGTTTCTCAGCAGGTAAACACGGTAAAAGAAGCCCAGCAGGCATTCCCACCTGTGCTAATCAGAATACATCCCTGAACTGGGAAAGAAAAAAAGTCTCCGCTGTATTGTTCTACACAACTTATAATGTCTTTTTATCTCGTGCATTGTTTAATTTACAGTAGATCAGAAACTTATGATAATAAACTAACAATTTATACGCCTTTAGGTAAATTTATTTCTAGTTTATTATAAGATAATTAATAAAAGGAGGCAAATGTGGATTACCGTAACAGAGGGTATCTGTTGACAATATAGTGTATGAATGTAGGTACTGTGGTACAGTAAATATAAGGGTGTGAAAAGACAAAAGAAATTAAATATATAATACGTGTACCTCGGTGCCGGACATCTCATCGAAAGACAGCTCGCCGAATGCGACAACTCATCGAAAGTCAACTAATCGAAAGTAAAACTCACCGATGCGACATGTCAACGAAAGACATCTCGTGGATGACGACAACTCATCGATATAAATTGAAATAAAATTACAAATGTTTGAACACTTTTTAGGTTATTGTCTTCATTTTATTCTAAGTCACGATATGACTGAGGGAGGGAGCGATTTTACATTCCTTCGCAAAAGAATAAAAACAAACTAGCTTACTGTGGTTTTATTTACATTTGTGATCAGAAAAATGAAAAAAAAGTTATTGGAAAAAACAAAAAGATTTACTCGATCGTTTCAACATTCGGAGAATGGCAATTATTTACCATACCTTGAAGGGCTAGCACACAATATAAGGTATTAATAAAAATGTTAATCAGTGCAGTACAATTAAAATTTTTGATACCTATTAGTTATTGTGTTTTACTTTTCACTTTTAGTGTCTACTTTTTTCACTTTTATTTTCACTTTCGATAAGTTTCGATGAGTATCGATGTATTGTCGTATCCATGAGATGTCTATTCCATGACTTTTCGTATCGATGAGCTGTCTATTCGGTGAGTTGTCGCATCGATGAATGTTTTCGATGAGTTGTCTTTCGATGAATTGTCATAATTAAAGGCATGCTTTGATTGCAGGACTACAGGTAAAGTTAACAAGAGGCCCATGGGCCACATCGCTCACCTGAGGGACAATAGGTATGATAAAATCAGCTTAATGGAGTCGTAATACAAACTATCTGGACAATGTACAATAATACAAGTAGATCCTGTATAAATAAAATCTATTTTCCCCTGGATATTCTTATGTTTATAATCATTAGTCCCTTTTCTAACAGGATGATTTTATAGTCATATCATATGTTGAGTATTGCAGTTCTCAAAAAGATCCTTAACAATAGTTTATATATGGGATATAAACGTACATTAAACTCTGAACCTTCTCGTGAGGCCAAAGAATTGTCCTGGGGCCAAAGTCTTAACAATTATAAAGAATCATCTGGCTGATTAGTTTCTGATATTTTTAAAGATTTACCCTATATATTCTTTTGTTAAACTTCGACCCCCCATTGTGGCCCCACCCTACCCCTGAGGATCATGATTTTCACAACCTTAAATCTACACTACCTGAGGATGCTTTCCTGGCTGATTAGTTTCTGAGAAGAAGATTTTAAAAGATTTACTCTGTTTATTCCTATGTAAAACATCGACCTCCCATTGTGGCCCAAAACCTACCCCCAGGGGTCATGATTTTCACAAATTTGAATCTACACTACCTGAGGATGCTTCCACACAAGTTTCAGCTTTCCTGGCTAATTAGTTTCCGAGAAGAAGATTTTTAAAGATTTACTCTATATAATCATATGTTAAACTTCGACCCCCCATTGTGGCCCCAACCTACCCCCAGGGGTTATTATTTTCACAACTTTGAATCTACACTACCTGAGGATGCTTCCACACAAGTGTCAGCTTTGCCGGCTGATTAGTCTCTGAGAAGAAGATTTTTAAAGATTTACTCTATATATTCCTATGTAAAACTTCGATTCCCCCATTGTGGCCCAACCCTACCGCAAGGGGTCATGATTTTCATAACTATGAATCTACACTATCTGAGGATGCTTTCACACAAGTTTCAGCTTTCCTGGCTAATTAGTTTCTGAGAAGAAGATTTTTAAAGATTTACTCTATATATTCCTATGTAAAACTTTGACCCACCATTGTGGCCCCACCCTACCCCCGGGGGTCATGATTTTCACTTTGAATCTACATTACCTGATGATGCTTTCACACAAGTTTCAGCTTTCCTGGCTGATTAGTTTCTGAGAAGAAGATATTTAAAGATTTACTCTATATATTCATTTGTTAAACTGCGACCCCCCCCCCCCCAATTGTGGCCCCACCCTCAGGTGAGCTAAAAAGATTAAGTTTACAATACAATAAGTTGTTAAAGTTGGCTTCTGGAAGAACAGACTTTGAACATTTTCTTAATAAAAATTGACAATTTTTTTTTACTTTTTTAATCTTTAGTTTTTAAGATCTGTGTACAAACATAGAATTGTGAGCAAATCTTTGTATCTTGCTTATAATTCGAAGCTTAACACTCAAATATGGTTAGTAAATAGAAATTGCAAACACAAGAAACATGCACTACATGTATAACAAATAAAGAACACAATTTATTTTTTCGAAATGAATCATATATATGCACATGTATATACCTACATATTTCCGTCAGCGATATCAAACTCTATTTAAACTGAATAAACTCGGGAAAATGTCGAGCATCTCAACAAAACCTATTGCATTAATCTACCATTACGCAAAAGATAATGCCGAATAACCGATAGAATGAATTGTATTTCAGTACCCCTACATCAGATTTTGCTTATTTTCGCAGGTAAACAGTTAACTGTTTGATTTACCGAAGTATCTGTTTGATTTGATACGTAAAAATCACGAAATGCAGACGATTGTTTCCAGGTTAAAAAGCGTAAAAAATGAAAACGAAACGAAAATCAGAACAAGCTAACACCAACGTCATGTGTGAAAACTGTCAACGCATTGAAATATTTAGCCTCAATTTACTTCACAAAATCGGCACCAATATATATTGCATGTTTCAAAATTTCCCTTCATACGCGAACTGTTGCACAACAAGCAGATTCATCATAGTCAGATCGACCCCTTTTCGTATAATGTCATGGCTGCTTTAAACAAAGAACCTCGTTTTAGAAGTATGGAATACGAGTCTTGGTAAAATGGGTATGCAAACCCGGGCCGTGGCAAAATAAAAGCCGGGGCAGATCGGCAATCGTCAATTCCAAATACGCATTATTTTGCAGCAATATTTACAGGAAATACAAATATACTAGTCCATCAAATATCTTGAAATTTTAATGAAATTGGCAGATTAATAACTGCCAATCTTTTGTTTTGCCCAGGCCAAGTCTTGCCTACCCATTTTACCGGATGCCGATCCCGAAGCTATTAAACTGATTGAAACACGCATTTCCTTTATCATTATTTTCGTAATAACTCAGATTTGAAACAGAATTACCCCTTAATTTTTGCAATTTATATTTTCCTTCCCATAAGGATAATTTATGCTAAGCTACGTTGAATTTGCCTCGGTAGTTCTTGAGAAGAACATTTTTAATAAAATGCACCCCCCTTTTTCTACAGTTTCAAGGTTTTCTCCGCTTTGAATACGGATCGGACTTTTATTTCTGCAATTTATATTCGCCCTCCCATAAGGATGCTTTGTGCCAAATTTGGTTGAAATTGGATAAGCGGTTTTAGAGGAGAAGTTCAAAATGTAAAAAGTTTACAGACGGACAGACGGACAGACAGACAGATGGACAGACGGACGACGGACAAAAGGTGATCAGAATAGCTCACTTGAGCTTTCAGCTCAGGTGAGCTAAAAAAAAGTGATAAAGCAATGGTCTCTCTCTCTCTCTCTCTCTCTCTCTCTCTCTCTCTCTCTCTCTCTCTCTCTCTGAGTTCCATGTTAGAGAAGTTCTTAATTTCATATCCTAAGAAAAGATGAGCCTCGATGCAGCAATGGTATCATGTTATATAGGAAGATGTGCAAAAAGGGGATGTTTGAAATGTCCTTTGTTTATATTATATAATAACTTAACGAGGCCGGGTCTAATTAGTTCTGCCCTAGATTTTTTAATGAAATTTTTTACCTGAATTTCTACTGATGTAATTATTATTTTAAGATTAAAAAATAAGACATTTACCACACCGTTTGTTTAGGGGGTCATCTCAAAGTTTGTTAATCTTTAACATAGGACCCTATGGGATTTCGCTTGAAATGTATCAATTTTGCACATTTTTTTAAACTTCTGCCCTAGGGATTTCTTTTTCTGTTCTACATATTAAAGTTATTGCTAAAAGGCATCACATGGTCAAATAAAAAAAACCTTTTACCTCCTGGTTTGTTCCAGGGGTCTTATCAAAGTTGATTTTTGTATGCCCAATTTCCGAGTTTTGTCAGATAATGGCTATTTTTTATTTGATAAAGGCGGAAAAGGTGATCTTTATAGTATTATTAAAGCATTCAGACATATCTAAGTAATAAAAAAATATATAACATCACATATTAAGGGTCGTTAATATAAAATACATGGTTACTGTCTTGAAATATATGAATTAAGCGATATTTAGGCGTGTTAAGAAAACGTGACAGAGGGTTAGGCCTGCTGAGCCCTCTTCACTTTTTCGACCCGAGCCCAAATATAGCCTCTACTTCGAGACAGTTATGTTTATTCCACAATATAACAATAATTTTACGCATTAAACGAGCCATTTTCAACACATTTCGCTGAATGTCTGCAGTTGAAACTATCACGCCATGGCGTCAACCAAGCAAAAAGATGACGTCACAATACAAATGAAACGCTGCGCGAAAGCGTGCGTACTCGTTCTGTACTCGGCCTCGTTAAGAACCCTTCACACCTTTTCATTTCCTGTTTATATAAGATCGACCAGCAAAACTAAAGTTGAAATGAAAAACCAGTTTTAAACTGTAATTATTATTGTGATTTATTTGTGTTCATCAAGCTACATGTGTATTTTAATTTATACTCTGTGTTTAATATTTACTAACTCACTTCGGATATAAGTACTCCTTTAAAGGGGCATGGTCACGATTTTGGTCCAAAATTATTATTTTTTCAATTTTAATGTTTAAAATGCTTCAGTAAGGCATTTTTAATAGGTAACCAAAGTTAAGTTTCATTTGTTCATTTATACCCAAGTTACAGAGCTTACCATTCTTTGCTATGTAAACAAAGCTTTTGTTTACCTTTTGAATGTTGAAGTGAAAATTTCCGTTTTAGACCAAAAATGAATGTGTAGTGGTTAGAAACTGTTTATATATACTTCAAATGAAGAAGAATATAGATAAATCATCTTGAAACAGATTTTTTTACTGGTAAATTGAACCTTTGAAAACAAAAACAGGGCACGAGCCTTGTTTACATGACGAAGAATTGTGAGCCATGTATCTTGCTTAAAACTTATCGACGGGCACACAAATTTCATTTGATCATTGGAAATGCATTTATAAAGCATTGTAAATTATAAAAACAGAAAAATAAAATATGACCAAAATCGTGACCATGCCCCTTTAAAAGAACTACAAAATATTACCACTTATTTTGTTCCAAAAACTCGAAATTGAATAAAAAAAATAACCCGGACCTTTTATGTTAGGCGGATCTTATCTTATACGGACCGGACCCTTTTAGGGCAAAGGCAGACCCTAAATGTTAACATTAAAGGTCCGCCCCGGACCATTTTACTGGGCGGACCTTAAATTATACGACACCGATGGGTAATTTTTAATGAAAGGAAAAATAAAAATGTTTTTTTCCTCATTTTATGAACACCTGAAGTCAAAATTAACTCCAATTGGTCGAATCACGATAATCAAAACACTAATAATACCAAAGTTAATATAAGCATTACCCAACCCCAAACTGAATACTTAA